>NW_023270494.1:1486443-1669124 GCF_011800145.1 Mirounga leonina
CCGGGGTCACCGGCGGGGTAGCGGGCCGGTCAGCACGCCGGCGGACTGGGCTCCTCGGCGGGCGGCCGCGCGCCGAGCCGGCGGCCGCCGTGCGGGTCCATAGTCTGCGGAGGCAAGCACAAGAGACTCGGTGACTCGGGGCTCGGCTCGCCTGGGGGGTCCGCGCCCGCCCGCCGCCCGGAGCCGCGGCCGGGCCGGCCGGCCGGCCGGGCCCGGGACACTCGGCGCGTCTCCCGCCGCTCGCGCGCGCGCCGAGCCAGCCGGTCCCCGCGCGCACACGCACCGTCCCGGCCGCGCTCGGCCCCGAGGCGCCGGGGGTAACCCGGCTGCAGCGCTCGCCTCTTCCCCTTCGCGTTCCCGCGGGTCCCTGCGGCGAGGGCGCCGCGGCAAAAGGCTGCTGGCTCCGCCGGGTGATAAAAACCCAAATCTGCGAAGCCATCACGCACACACACACACACACACACACACTCACACGCACACCCTCTCCCCTCCCCCGCTGCCCAGAGGTGTCTCGGAGGAAAAGGCCTGAGGTCCACGCTCGCCTTTTTCCTCTCCCCCCTCATTCCGAGGTTCAGCTTTTACTACATTCCGCTTAACCGAATAACCATGCTAATTAAGCGAGTAATTTTATTGATTGTAACTCAAGAGTTGTTGTTTTTTTATAACCTTCCTTTTCTCCACTTCTCCCATCCCCCCACGCGTCTTTCGGCCCATTCTTTAGAACGCGCCGCCCCCCCATCTCCAACGGGATGAGGCCCCCACCCCCGGCACCGAAGCCGGGACCCCGGGCCAGTTCCCCAGAGTCCCAGGAGTCTGCGTCCGCCGCCGGTGTCACCTGGGCGGCCACGCCGCAGTGCCCGGCCTGCCGTCCCCGAGCCGGGAGCTTCCCGGCGAGGCTGGAACAATTACCCCGCCCCCCAATCAAATTCGCCCAGGATCTTCCTCTGCGGACTGGGGACTTTGGGGCGGGGGTGGGGGGGTGGGGGAGTGCTCTGAGAGTCAGAAATTGTTCTCTCTTAGCGCCCCAAATCGGCCACAGAATTTCCCCCTGCAGCGCCTGCCCCGGGTCGCCGAGCCAAGTCGGTCTCCGCGCGGCCGCGCAGCCCGGGTACGCGGGGGTCTGCGGCGGCCGGCTCAGCCCTCGGGCCGCGGAGAGCCGGCCGCGCCCCGCGCAACCTTCGCCCTAGCTCAGGTCCCAGCAGACCCCCGGACTCAGCCATGGGTTTCCAACCTCCCGGCAGAGCCACTTAAAAACACCCCCACCTCCCTTCTTTCCACCCCCACCCAACTAGGGGAGTGCACTTCGAGGCTGATTGTGGAGCCACGGAGCAGGCGACAGAAAATGCACGACCGTGCGCCCGCGTGAACCTCTTTCACTTTGCATATTTCCCCTCATTTCCTAAATCCGCATTGTTTTAATGTTTGATATCACCTCCAACAAACGGGAGATGGGTAGGCTCAATAGTCTTGATTGTGAACCGTGCAGAAAACGTGTTTTTTTTTTTTAGCCGTCCCACGAGCGACTAAGATGTTTTCCATTTCGTGAATACCATTTTAAATTGCTATATTTAATGCTACGGGTTCTACAATGTCTTATTTGCAGACTATTTTGTGTTTGATTTAATCTATAATCGAAAACATAATGTATTAAGTGAATACATATTTGCTCAGCTGATAAGCTTTTTTAATATTTATTCGGAGCACTTTTGCATTGTAAACAAATGGGACCTAGACAAAGAGTTCTCTTTGTCTCTCAACTTCATACAAAGGGGTTTGGGGTTCCCTCGCCTCTGGGGATCGCCAGCCCTCTCCCCCGGTCTAACAAATACCTCGGGTCGCCGCCGCTCGGGCCTGCAAAGCGAGCGCCAAGCCGCCGGGGCCAGGGCAGCACCGGCGAGGGGGCTGCCCGCGCCGGGGTCAGGGGAGGGGCTGCCCGGGCCGGGGGCCTCGGGGAGGGACAAAGAGAGAGAAGGAGGGGAGGGCGGTCTGGAACCCGCAGCTTCAAAGGCGCCGAGGGCCGGGGGCTGAGCCCGCGGGGGTGCGAGGCTTCCCGGCGGCCTCCGGGGAGTCGTGTGTGCTAGGCTTTTGTTTTGTGGGGTTTCTTTCTTCCTGTAAGCGATTTCAGAATTGTCGAGACAGCGCGAGCTGCTCGCGATTCTCGGGACGCGGGCTCGGCTGCCAGGAGCAATTTTGATCTTCCACCCCCCGCGGGCGGATCGCGGGCTCACCAACCCGCCAGACTGTTGTCGCAGACTGGGGGTGAATTACTGTTGCCCGTCCGTGCAACTGCAATCCTTTCAGGGTTGGAAGGACTTTCCTTTGTGTTCTTTGCTCCCGAAGAGAGGCCGCGCAGCGCCTCCGCGTCTGCCAGCGAGCGGCTCCCGGGGCCTGCGGAACCCAGGCGGAGGAGGGCGCGGGGCGGGGACGCGCGGCCGCCGCGGCCTGGGCCCGAAGCCGCGGAGCCGTCACCCGCCGGTCCCGGGGCTCTAAGCCCCCTCCCCCCGGCTCCGGGAGAGGCCGCGGCGGAGGACAGCGCGGTGGCCATAGGCCTGGCCGGTCTAGGGGAGGAAATGGAGCGAAAAGCTGCGGAAGGCAGGGGGCCTCGCGCCGGACAGAGAAATGATGACAAGGGCATTTCGGAAAGAACGCTGGGCTCCTCCCCGGGCTAGCGGGGCTCGGTCCCCAGAGCCGCCGCCCCCACTGTGCGTGGCTCGCGCCTCCTGAATCTGGGGCTCCTTTAGGTTTGCTTTGGTTTTAACTAAAGGACTAAAAAAACCGCCGCCGCTTCGGCCGCCCTAGGGTTACGAGCACCCCTTTCTGTGTGGCCTCCTCGGGCGCCGTGGGGCCTGCAGGCTGGGCTGGAGCCAGGGGCGCACCGCGGCGCGGGCTGCTCGGGCGCCGCCGCAGAACCCGCTCCCTGCGAAACTGCCGCGCCCGCCCCCGCGGGAGAGGGCTGAGGGCCGGGGCCGCACCGGAACCCGCGCCCCCAGGGCGCACTCGCCCGCAGACCCCGCCTGGCTGGCCGTGGTCCGAGCCCCGCGCGCTAACCGGGACGCGCGCGGTGAAAACGCCCCGCTGCGCTGGCCTCGCTGCCCCCCTTCTCCTTCCTCAACACCCCCCACCCCCCCGGAAAAGAATCTCTGAAATGTTCTGCAATGAATTAGGCTCTGGAAACCGAAACCCGAAGAACTCGCATTACCCCTGCCCACCCCGGCCCCTCGCCCGCACCTAGCCGGCGGCCGGAAAGCCTCTCTGGTCAGCGGCCCGGGCCGCCTAAACCACCCGAGCCGGCCCGTTCCCAGGGCCGCCGAGCGATCGGGCGGGGCCGACCCGGGGCTGCTCGGGGGAGGGGGCGAGGTGGGGGGGCGAACAATCGGGGTTCGTTCTTGGTGCCGCCAGAGCCCGGCTCGCGTTGGCGGGTCCGGGTCCTCGCCGACTGTCCGCCCGGAGCCACCCGCGCGGTTCGCGCTGGACGCAGCCTGGCGGTCCCTGTCCTGTCGCGATTATTTATTTTTAATGCTGGGTGTCGATCGAGACAACAAGCGCTCAGAGCAAAGCAAGGACGCGTTACGGGGGGAATTTTAAACCGATCGATAAGATTTTTCAGAGGAAAAAAAAAATCGCTCTTATATATAGTCCATCTTAAAAAAAAAGCCTACTCGACATTATAACGGAATTTTTAAAAGGGAAGATCTATATTTCTTAACATCACAACCCTGAATTTATCTTGCTAAAAAGAAAAAAAAATGTAAATCCCCAAAGCCAAAATAAAATAATAATAAAAATACAAAAACAAAAAAATGAAAGCAATTTCAGTTACTTACTGGAGGTTGTTTCCTGGATACAATTGAATGCAATACAATTAAATCAGTAAATGTGACTTTGTTTTGTATTCCTATTGGTATTTTCAATGTGCTGACTGTTGCACTGTAAATGCACCGCTTCCACAACAACGACTCTAGCGAGCCCATCCAGAGCGGCTCTCAAACCTGCAGCCCGGCGCGGCGAGCCACGGGCCCTGCATACTAATAAGCTCGTGCCACTCAGCCCCGAGCAGCGGGCGCGCTGATTGGTCGCGCAGCCCTCCGCGGCCGGGAGCTCGTGCCACTCATTCGGCGTAAACAGGCCTCCCAATAGGCTGGCGCCGGGCCAGAGAGCTGCCAATCAGGGAGCAGCAGGGCTACTACTGAGCCCGATGGCGCCTAATTCAAGCCCGGCGACTGCGCAGCTCCTCTGCGCAGATCGTTGCTGCTGAATGGGAATGTGGTGGCGCAGGGCGGGAGAGGGAGCGAGGCGAGTGGGAGCGCGTGTCCGCGCATAGGGGGAGGCTTTTTCTTTTTCTTTCTTTCTTTTTTTTTTTTTAAACTTTAATCCAGCAGGTCTAACGTTTGGCTTCTGGTGCACAGAGGCCGGGAGAAGAAACAGCAACACCCGTGAAGGCAGATGTTTTTTAAATACCTGAGATCTGTCTGGCAGGTGGCTGAACCCTGCGCAAGTAGGCCCGAGCTCCAGGCATAGAGGCCTCCTCGGGTTGCAGGCCCTTCTACCACTCCAAGACCTTCGCCTGCTCAGGCCGAGGTCAAGAATGCCCGCACGCCCAACGCCTGGGCAGCGCGGGACCCCAGAGTCACCTGCCCGGTTGTCTCCTTTCCCTGCCTGCGGATCAGACCTCAGGGAGAGGGTCCTGCCTCTCTGGCCATCTATCTGCCAACTCTCATTTTAATCTCTCGCGGCCATACTTTGCAACGGAGCACCGATGAAACTGAAAATCGGGGAATTTATGTCTAAGACAAAGATTGCCCTTTTCATCTGCAACTCGATTTTAAAAATATGTTCACCTTGATATACACAATGCACAGTATTTCTCAATGCCACTCTTCTGCATACCCGCTAAATTCTCTCTCCAGTTAAAAAGAGCCACTGAACGATTATCTCCATCGTTATCAGATGCAAAGCACTTTTAAAAAGATTCTCCAAATAAATATTTCTGTTGGAATTTGGTTTCCCAACAAAATGCTATTTATTCTCGGGGAGTCAAGGTTAGGGTTAGGGATGTCTCAGTAGTGATGGGTACATTATTTTTACTGCTCTTTCTCATTGTGAATCTCTGCCTCCCTCTCTGGGGGACAAAAAAAAAAGGATATTTAAAATAGATGCTAACAAACGCATGCACACGCATTAGAAATTCTCCACTGGCTCATTCCAATAGGGACACGAAGGGGTTAAACCCGAGGCCTTCTGTTGTCTCCTTCCTTTTCCCGCCCCCCCCCGCCCTTTCCCGCGGGACCGCCGGGATTGGCTGGCACGCTGCCAGCAGGCTGTCAATCACCGAGTGTAAACAAGGCGCTGATTGGCTGTTGTCCAGTCCGCACAGGGCCTCCTGAAAAAAGCAATTACTGGCTCCGCGGTTTCAAGGCGCCCAAGGCCGCTTGATGAAAGGAGATAAGCTGGGGACAGTTTCCAGGACCCCCACGGGCCGACCCCGGCAGCCGGGAGCCGAGGTGCGCTGCAGAACCCGCGGATCAAAGGAATCCGGAGAGAAAGGGGAAGCAGGCGCACGGCCCGGGCCGGCCTTACCCCGCGGGCATCTCTGACCTGTGGTGGGGGATTTGGGCGGCGGGCGGGGGCTCCGGGATTCGGCGCCCGTTTCGGGCGGCGCGGCCGGCGGGGCAGCTCCGGAGAGCCGGGGGCTGGCAGGTAAGCACCGGGACACCGCGATCGCGGGACAGGGCGCGCGGTCCCGAGGTGAGTCTCCGGCGAGGCCCCGACGCGGCGGCGGAGACAAAACCCCCGCGGCCCGAGCCCCTGGCCAGTCCCCGAGGTCGACGCCTTCGGAAACGACCCCGGGCGGCGCGCGGCGACCGCGGGAGGAGAGGCGGCATGCATAAATCCATAAAGCGCCTGGAGATCCGATTAGCGCGCGGCTATTCATTAGGCCGTGGGCGATTGAATTAGGTCCCCGTTGCGGACCCGGGGGGGGGTGAGGGGGGGCGGCTCCGGCTTGGCGCGGCCATCGGGGCGGGGGGTGGCTGACGACGGACCACCGGGCTCGGGCCGGGCTTCCGGAGGATGGAGTCTGAGTGGCGGCCCCGGCGTGTGTGGGGGACTGGGTTCCTCCGGGTCCCGCCCCCGCGGGTATGTGCGGAGGCCCCCCGCTTCCCGCGCACATCCAGGAAAGCCGGCCCGGCTCGGGAGAAATCAATCTCACCCAGGGGTGGGCGGGCGGGGACGGCCATCGGCCTGGTCTCCGGGACCGCTTGCAGGGCCAGGCGGGGCCGGAGCTCGGGCTGGGAGCGGCCTGCCGCGCGGTCCCGGAGCGCGCCGGGCTCACACTGCGCCCCGGGCTCCGGTGACCCGGTGCGCGGTGGCTGCCCGGTCCGTGCGCCTGGGGGCCCCCACCCGCTTCCCGCAGCCCCTCGGCACAGCTCTCCAGCCTCGGAGCCCCGACCCCCGGCAAAGCGCCGCTCGCTGACAACACATTGCCTACTCTGGCTGGGAAACGGAGTTCCCCATTTCTGACTTGCTGCAATAAGCTTGTTTTCTGGCCCAGGAACCTTTTTTTTTTTAATGTAATATTAAGTATTAAAGCTCCATTTGAAATTAAATATATACCTGAGCAAAATACATCTAAGAAAAACATCCTCCATCCAAGAGAGAGAAGACCTTGGCGACCCGCAGAACACTGGAATTTCTCCTAGCTCCCCAAGTGCGCCGCTGCGGCCCCCGGTGCCCATGAGCCGGGAGGGGACTCCTGGCGTCTCACCGCCTCGTGGGGGAGACGCAGCGGCTTCTAGTCTCCAGGATCCCCCAGCCGGTGCGCGGAAGGGTGCCGGCTGGGAAATCCCCAAACCCTGCTTCCACCCCCGCGGGCAGAAGATTGTCTGAAGGTCCTGGAGCCTGGCTGATGGGCCCCACCCCCGCCACACTGGAGACAAGCTGGCTGCTGAGGGAACCGACCCGCAGAGAAGAGCATGGGTCCGGGACCTCCCTGCCCTCCACAGGTTGCAGATCGCCTTCACTGGTTCCTTGCCGGTCACCTTCACCACATTACTAATCCAGGGGCTGAGAACTAGCTTTCAGAACCTCTGCAGCGCTGTGCCTGCCCCTGGTGACTTGCACCTGGACTCAGGCTGCAGGCTTGCGGAGAGCCTGCCAGCCTTGGGTGTGCAGCTCCCTGCCCCCTCTGCCCCCCAGCCCCTCCTTCTGCCCCCACCATCACTTAAAACAAATCTAGTGGGCTCCCCCGCCCCCGGTGCTGTTTCAGAACAGTTGTTACAGCAAATAACTGCAGATGGGCCTGCTGGCTGCGTCAGGTCTGGCAGCCTCCCAGCTCGGGCACCGGCCGCTAGGCAGCTCCCAAAGTACCACCAAAATAAGCTCCCAGTGTTCCCCCTTGAGGCTGGGGCCGGGCATGTTTGGCTGGGAGCGCTATCAGCTCTGAGGAAACCTCCGGTTTCCTTTTCAAACTCTCCCTGCTGTCCAGAGCTGACAAATGTTTTTAATTTTAGAGAAACATGGTGTACGGATCTGTAGACTCGCCTTCCACCAGGGTGGGAGAGAAAACCAGAGAGAGGTCAGAGAGGAGAAAAGAAGGGGTCCCGATGGGAAGCTGGGTTGAGCTGGGGTGTCCGGGGCCCTGGGGTCGCCCACAGTTTCACAGGGGAGCGGGCTCCCACACCCCAGCAGCCCGCGGGCCCGCCCCAGCCAGGAATGCTGCCAGAGGCGTCCTCGAGCCCCCAGCGAGCGAGCTTCCTGCAGGAACCCCGCTTCCACGCCTCTCCTGGCAGACTCCGCTCCTGGCTTGCCCTCTGGCCTCGAAGAAGATAAACAGATGCCCGAGAAGCCAGCTGTTCTCGGACACCTGGGCACGCACTCCCACAGACCACACTGAGATCCACGCGCACACGCCACCCACGTGCCGCCTCGCGTGCACACGCGTACGTCACACACGTGTGCTCACATCCCCAGCTTATACATACTTCACACTCAGGCACACATACACTGGAGCATCACAGGGCACATGACACCCCCATGTGCACAAACGTACACGCACATGCTTCCGTTACCACACACCGACACGAGTTTACAGCATGCATGTGTAGCAGCATTCTGGAGAACCTGCCTTCCCCCACGCAGCTGAGCGGCCCCTGCCACCCCAGAGCCTTCCCCCAGCCCTGGAGCCCCAGCTGCCGTGCTCCCCGAGAGGTGGCAACAGATCTAGGTCTCCCGGCTCCCAAAAGACCACGATCCCGCTCTGTCTGAAATCATGAAATAATCATTTTTTAACACAAGAGGGTGGGAGTGTTGGGTGAGTTACGTAAAATTGTGAATTAGTCCCTGCTCCAAGTAAACACCTGCTTGGGCCAGAGAGCAGCAGAGCTGCGTGCTCGGTAATTGTGTGTCGGGTGTCTCTCCATTGTTCCCTGGGCCATTAGTCAAAGGGCAAATTAGGAACAATTTCTTGACAAAAATTGACTCTTAATTCTCCATGCCCCCCTTCCAGGCTCATGGGGCCAGGTCCAGAGGGCAGGCAGGCAGCCCGCCTGAAGGGGGGGGCCTGTATCCACAGGTTTGCACTTGCCCAGCATCTAGAGCTTGTGGGGGAGAGGAAGAGGGGTGAGCTGAGCCAGCACCCCCTACCCTTGCTCAACAGGAGACTGGTGCACGTCCACTCGTTCCAAGGACAGCACAAAGATTAGGAGTTTGCACCCCCCTGCCTAAGTAAGAGGGATAAAAAAAGAAAAAAAATCAGACACATTCCCAGAAATGCCCTAGCTGGAGGAGATCGGCCCCAGCACCACCAAAGCCGGGGCCCCCACCCCATCTGCCTGAAGGAAGTCTACTGCCACCAGATTGGGGGGGGATGATTCTTTTCATCAGGGCCTCTGGCTGGTGCACTGGAGGGAGCAGAGGTGTTGGGGGAAGGTCAGTGTGGGCCAGCCCCAGTCCAGACTCGAGAAGCCCTGCCCCCCACATGGCTCCCTCACTAGGTCCTCATCAGGGCAGCCTGGACCCCTGTCTTCCCAGGTGTTCTCAGCCTTGGCTGTGGCTGGGGTTGGGAGGCCCCCTGAGACCCCCAGAGGTCCTCCCCAAGGTGCTGCAACGGGGACTTTGTGCCTAGACTGGAGGGTGGTCTTTGCCACGTCTTCCTCTTTGGGGGCTTAAACTTCGTTAGGGCAGGCCTACTTTGGAGGGGAGAGGAAGGTAAAGATCCCCTGGGCCCCCTCCCCCAGAGAAGGGGGCTGCCCCTCCCAGCAAAAACAGCGCCTCCAGTCACAGAGGGCCAGGTGACAGGGGAGAGGCTGCCAAGGAAGAAGAGTTGTCCTGGGCCACGCCAGGCTGGGAGGGTCCTTGCCACACCTCCTCCAGGAGGTCTCCCTCCAGCATCGCCAGGCCCTGTGCCGTGGCTGAATGCCTCCCAGCTCCCAGCTCCCAGCTCCGGCCTGAGCAAGGGGCCTGCATGCTGAGGCCAGAGCCCTGCTCGCTCAGAAACCTCCGGCCCCTCCCGGCACAGCTGGTCCCTGCAGGCCACAAACAGGCTCCAAGACAGACTTAGGGATGTGGCTGGAAGTTTCAAAAGGCAGCAAGAGCTGCTGGGGAGCCAGACTTTGAAGTTGGATGAACAGCTTTCCCGGGCCCCTCCCTCCTGGGGGGGTAAATTCTGTTACTGGTTGCTCCAACCAGGTCAGGAGGCTGCCCAGCCCCCTCAGCTCAGGGAAGGTGCTTGTTAAACACAGAGTCGTAATTTGTGGCTAAATATAACCCAGTGTGTTCACACGTAAAGTATAATTCAGGGTGCTAGTTGCGCGAGGTTATCAACAGGAGACCCATCTGGGTTAAATTGAAGTGATTTTCATAAAAGGGCAGGAGCGTCCCGTTGCCCAGCTTCCCCTCCCAGACGTTTGATTAGTGGCAGTGAGACTGTGAGGACCGCCAAGGAGGATGGAGCCGGAGGGGAGACGCGGGAGCCCCCCCATCGCCTCCTCACTGCCCGCTGTCCTCCCCCGCCCTCCAGCCGCCTGGACACTTTCTCCCATAGGCTAGAAGGCAAGGGACCCTCCGGGGAAGTCTGGGAAGGAATCAGTAGCGTGCGCCAGGCCGCCCTCCCCCAAGGCCAACTGCTCCCTCCCTGCCGATAATCACCCTCCAAATCCAAACCTGGGGGGGTGCATTTCGGAGGTCTTGCAGTAGGCTGGTCCGAAGTGGGCCCTCCTCTTCCTGCCTGTGCGGAAAGACCCCAGCCCCAGCCCATGGGAATGGAGGTGGGTGGCCTAGTGGCCGGAACTGCCCTGCAGGGCGACAAAAACTCTGCTGGGCCGCACGAGGGGCCAGCTACACGGTGCTTCCAGGCACACACACCCACAGAGACGGGCTGCACGCCCTCTCTGGGAGGACACCTGCCTGCTCCCAGACCAGCCAGAGGGAGGGCCAAGTAAGCAGTTGCCGCGGGCCACTCCTTCAGCGCTGTGTTTGGGTGTGTTTACACATGTCGCTGTCAGGGTATGTCTGGACAGGGTCTCTGGGGCCGCACTTCCCGGGCCTGATCTCACAAGGGGGGCGGGGGGAGGGCCCCGAGAGAGGGGGTATGGCTGGGTGTCAGGGTTTCCTCTGATAAAAGCCAGCTGGCCCAGGCAGAGCCTCAACAGACAGGCAAGGCCAGGAACAAAACCTAAAGGACGAGTCTGGGACCAGGCTGGCCCAATTTTCAGGGGACCGAGCGGGCCACAGCTCATCAGACCCCGCCCTTAACCCACAGCCAACAAAGTTCTTCTGAGCACCAGCTACAGGGCTCAGCAGCAGGAGGGCACAGGGCCCCCCAGGTGCAGGGGAAAATGGCACCTTCCCCTTCCCACCCCAGCCTCCGGAGTGGGCAAGAACCTCAGAGCAAACTTCCCGGCTGGATTTTTTCACATTCCCGAAGATGGAAAAACCCCTAGTCCCTGCTAGACTCCCCTTCCTACCTCTGTCCCAGCAGAGGGCTCCAGATGGTAAGGGGCTGCCTATTCAGACTAGCTTCTGACACTCAAAACCAGAGGCCTGGACAGTTCATTTTGGCAACCCTCCTGTTCTCTTCCTGCTGTAAAGTTGTTGCTGGCCACGCTCCCCACTAACATCCCAGACCCCGCTTAATGGGGTGGGCCCACCTCACAACCTCCTCTTGCCCCTGCGGCTGAGCCACATCCTCACCCTGCCCTGCAGTCCCTAGGACTTTTCTCTCAGTCTGATGGCCAAGGCTGGCGGCTCCCTTCCTGGGCTGCCTTTGGAAAGAAACTGGGGCTGGGAAGGCACCAGATACGCCTGTTCTCCTCCTTCTTATTGCTGGGGGGTTGAGCGCTCGGCCTGTTTACCTGCAGCATATATGAACCAAAAATAAATTATTCCCATCAGAGTTCCCACAGAACAGTTGGGGCCTGTGGCAAAGCCCTTTCTCCTCCCATTCCTCCAAGCAAAGGGGCTGGCCCAGGCACCACCACTCCAGCCGGATCTGAGCATGCCCACCGTCTCTTTTGTTAACAGGACAGTAGATCCATTCAATTAAAAATCATTCAATAGATCCGTTGTTTTTTAAATTTTTGTTTGTTTTTGACCTGCAGAAATATATACTGCATCCCAATTCATGATGCATCAATACAGGCTGCAGATGGCAACTGGGGGCGGGGAGATGCCGGGAAAGTGTCCCGAAGGGAGAATCCCCAGAGAACTCCCCCTTCCAACAGGGCAAGCCGGGATGGGCAGAGGGGCCTGACCCGGAGCCAGCGCCGCGGCGGCCCGGCGCCCTCGGCCCCGGAGAGCCACTTCCGCCGGGGCCTTCCCGAGCGCACCAACGCACTGCTCCGGGGCCTGGCCTCTGGCCGGCGCTGGGCCGTCTCCACGGGCGCACTCCGAGCCCCGGGGAAGCGCAGACGCAAATTGGGCAATTTTCTTTCCACCAGAATGCATTTTCTCGGGTTTGCACTTGCATTTTTTCATAGCGGGCATTTTTGAGGCAAAAAGCCACCACCCGAGGCGGGTGGGAGAGCAGAGCCCCGACATCCGAACTAGAAACAAAAGCCCTCTGGACCGGGCCGCGGGGCCGGCGGTGGGCGCAAGACGGAACGGCCCGCGTCGGGAGAAGCGGCACCTACGGCTCGGCGGCTCCGGGTCCCGCTCCGGGTCCCGCTCGGAGGCAGCTGCGGCGCCGGGCTCCACCGTCCCGACCTGCTCTCCGGAGCCCGCCCGGTCCCCAGAGTGGGGAGGCGGCTGGAGGCGCCATAATCGCAAATTTATGGCCCGGGTGACGCGCTTCCCTCTCCCACAATGGGGCCCGGTGACACTAAACGGAAAATTGATGAGCGAGGAGCGAAATCGAATCTCTACCCTCCACGCCGGCTCGACTCGCTTTTAGAGGCAGGGGCTGCTGGACGGGACGCGGGGAGGGGTCGCCGCGAGGTGGTGCGGTTCGGGGCCCCGCGCCGGACGCTTCCTCCCAGCTCGGCCCGGTCCGCGGGCTTGGGGGGAGGGGGGACCGAGACCCTCGTCCCGCGCCCCATCCCCCCACCCCCCACCCCGGGCCAGCCGACTCTCCGCCGCATTTCGCACCCCAGTCCCACCCGCTCCGACGCGCCCCCAGCCCGCTCCCCAACTCCGAGGCCCCCCATACGGCGAGGAGCTCCCCGCCCCCACCGCACAGAGCCCAGCCCCCACCAGAGCAAGTGGGAGAAGAGCGAGTGACCACGCGGGGCGCGCCTGCGGTGGCTGCAGGGCTGGCCGCGGGCGCCCGCTCTCCTCCGCCCCGCGGCGCGGTTTCCCTGGGGCGCGCCCGGCGCCTCCTGGCACCGACCCCGCCGCGCCGCGTCCTTAAAGGCGCCGCCCGCCCCGCCGGCCTTTGTCCGTGCCGCGGAGAAGGTCACGCCGGGGGGCGTGGGGCCGGCGGCACGGCCCGCGTGAGGGACGCTGTCCCCCCCATCCCCTCCGCCAGCCCAGGGGCGGAATTCCGCGGCGGCCCAGTAGCCACCAGGCCAGAGGCTTCCGGAGACCTCCCGTCTTGGGCCCGATGCATTGTCGTGTGGGGTATACAGTTGGGGCCAAGGGCCTGGCTTTCAACAACTGAGGGTGAGGGGGTGTGCTTCTGGGAGAGAGAATGAATGAGGGACCCCACTGGGGGCTGCTTGCAGAAAGGAAGGGCCACGTGCTCAAGAGAAAACACACCCCCACCAACCAAGCTGACAACCTGGCAACCTAGCTGAGCTGGGCTCTGGCCAATGAGGGGCAGTCCCAGGGGACAGACACGCTCCTGGTTGGGGGCCCAGACCAGGATCCACAGGGCAAGTCTTTAGCCAATTCCACTGGTCCACCTCCCTTCCCTAAATGCCTACATGGACATCTGGGTGCCAGATGGTGTCCTAGACACTCATTTAATGCTCATGCCCATTTTATAGATCAGCAAACTGAGATTGGGACAGTTAGTGACTGGCCTGTGTTCTTACCCAGGGGCTGGGTACCTGGGTCCCAGATTCTGCAAAACCAGGACATGGATTGACTGGCTTGTGGGTCCCTGATAGCCCCAAGACTCATGGGCAGGGCAGACTGTGTCCTGACTTCTCCAAGCCCTTATGCTTGTAGACGGAGAGCAGAAAAAGTTGGGCCTTAGGACCCCTGTGGGCTAGAACACCCACAAGAAGGATGCCACCAGGGCCCCATTCTCCCTGGAAAGTCCCCTCTGCAGGCTCTGCCAGCTGCGCCTGTTTTTCTGAGTCACTGGGATGAAGGCACAGTGAGGCAGGTCACCATCCCTACAGCTGGGAAGAACTGCTAATATATGGGAAGAATCTGGAAGCCAGATTCCAAAAGGTCACATTGGACTGAAACCAGTAAGATTATGTTTAACCGGCTGGATATGAACCTCCACTTTTAGGTTCAAAAATCAGTTGTAACAATGCAGGCAGTTTCCCCCTGAAGATACGATGTGCCGACGTGCAGCTGTCTGTACCTTTCAGCAGAACTGGCTTCCCCCGGCAGAGGCCCCTTGTGAATTTCTCCGAGCCCCAGCAGCTGAGCCTGTGCCCTTGGGGGCCCTCCCGGGGTGTCAGGCTCACTGGGGGAGGGGACACAGCTGGGCACAAGAGAGAATGGGGTCCTTGTGCTGCTATCATCAAACCCGGGGCTGGATGAACACAGCTTTGTCTGCACCCACACTCCCGTGGTCACCACGGGACCAGGGATCAGCGCCTGGGGCTGGGGGCCCTCGGAACAACAGTGGCTCTGCTTTTTGGCCTCAGTTAACCCTTGAGTGGGTGTTGCACGCATAGTTTTTCCCTGGCTCTGTGCTTGGGGGCTGGGGGCATGCAAGAGAAGGGTAAAAATCAGTGTCAGGGCCCAAGGTTTGAAACAGTGTTGTTAAACTGAACCTTTTCTAGATTTAAATGGCTGCAGCTATGGGGGGAAGATGAGAGGGGGGGCCTTGGCGGGGGGCGGGGGCGGGATCCAAGTGGAGGTAGCTCACGGGGTTACTCAGGCTTCCCCACAGACTGCCCTTCCTTCCTGTACCAGGCTCATCTGGGACTAGAAGCTCAACCCGATGGCACCCCATTCCTGGTCTGGCTCTGGCATGCACCTCACTTCTGGGGAGTTCTTGGTCATGTGGAGCAGGTCCCACACTGTGCATCCATCAGCCCCGCCAGATCTCAGCCGGGGACACCCAACTATGGTGGGGAGAAGAGCCCAGACATCAAGGCCGGAGGACCTTGCTGTGACTTCAGAGCAAATTAGGGTGGGGGGCAGTCAGAAAGGGCTTCCTGGAGGCAGGAAGGGCAGATGGAGGGCGGGAGGGCGGATGAGGGTGATTTGCAGGCTTTGAATTGGGGGTCTGGGCTTGGATTGCCACAGTGGATCTGGGCTAGGAAGTGGGGTCCTCCCTGTGAGTATGCATTGTTCTCTCTTAGTAAGTGCAGGGTGGCAAATGGGCAGCGAGGAGTACAGGGGGCCCCAGACAACCCCAGGGCTGCAGCATCTCTGGCCCAGGCCGTTCCTGTCTGGCCCACCGATCTTCTCCTGGGCAAGCAGCCTCAGGGCCCAAAGGAAGTGCCCCTAGGTAGGAGTAGGATGATTCTCTTCTTTGTAATTTCCCATATTTCTCAAATTTCTCTTTTTTGAAATGTATTCTTTTTGTAATCAGAGAAATCCGAAACAATAAACATTACCCCCAAACACATCTCCAGGCCCAGAGATCCCTATCCCTTGGCCACACTGTTAGGGAGCCCTGGGACACCCTGCTCCCTCTCCTGGCTGCCCTGGCTCAGTGCTCACTGTCCTCCCCAGGCGCCTCAGCCCCATCCCTGCCCCACAGACACCTTGATGGTTTATAGGCCCGGGGGTGCCTCAGTTTGCCCTACACCCCCTTCCCCAGGTCCTGTGGAGACCACCAGCTGGACTCAGGGTGGATGCCACCTGCTCTGGCCCTGGTCCCTCAGTCCTCACCAGTCCGGTCCACCAGCCCCCAGAAGCCCTTCCCCAAAGCTAGGCACTTGTCTCCTGAACCCCCACAGTAAAGTGAGCCCTGGGCAGTCAGGCCCCTGCTCACGAGAGGCCCACAGCCCTGAACGTTCCATGCCATGGCTGAGGGTGCCAGCTAGCCAGTGATGGCAGGCCAGATGGGGGGCCCTCTGGGGCTGAGGCCAGCCTCCTTCACAGTGTCAAGGGCCCACCCAGGGGTCAGGGTCCTCTGCCGGCAGGCGCACCCACGTGTGGGGGCCCGTGGGAGAAGCCTCCTGATGTCTCTGTTGTGGGCAAGAGTGAGCTCACTTCCTTCTGGATCCCCAGTTGGAGCCCTGTGTCCCTGCCAGTGCCGTGGCCCCATCCTGCCTGCACAGGGCTCCTGGCCGAGGCAGGCGGAGGGGCTGGAATCCCCTCACCAAGCCTGCCCAGCAGTGGGCTGCCCTATTTTCGCCACAGTGATTGCTCTGGGGGCTGGTGGTGGCTCTTCCCTGCCCCCACCCCAGGATCGAGAGCCCTGGGTTGGAAACCCCCGTGAGGGTGACAGGTGTGGGGGTGCTAGAGGATTTCCAGCAGAGGCTGCTGGGTGAGAAGTTGGCCCCAGGGAATTGCTGGCTTAGCATGCACTGGGATGAGGGGGTGCCAGGAGTCCTGGGGGTGGACAGAGCAGGCTGAGGGCCCTCAGAACCCTGGGGAGGGGGCAGGAGAGATTCCCCAGCACAGAGTCAAAAAAAGAAATCTGTGGGGACTAGGCGGGGGGTGAAGGGGGGGTGGAGGTGGGAAAGGATGAAAAATGGCCTGGGGCCACAGCGGCCGCCAGCCATCCTCACCAACCAAGAGGGAGAATGGCGGTTTCCTGAGCACTGAGCCTCAGTCACCAGGTGACCCCGCACCACTGGCCAAGGCCACACAGGCAGGAAGGGGAGCAGCCAGGATTTGGACCCAGGCCATTGACCTCAGTCTGAGCTCTAGCGGCGGGCCCACCCAGCCCTGAAAACGCAGGCGAAGGCAGGATTTGGGTTCTGATGGGCAACCTCACAGGGGCCGTTGCTGGCCTCTGGCTCAGGACAGCCAGACTTGACCCAGACATCTGAATGGCCAAGGTGGGCCTCCGCAGCGGCCTCGGCTGAGCCCGGCGCTCGCGTCCTCCCCTGTGGCCATGAAGCAACCCTTTCCCTCAAATGCAGGCTGGTTGGGCTCAGGTGCTCAGCCGTTTCCTCACCTGGAAAGGCCCCTGGGAGCGCGGAGGCGGCCAGGCTGGGCTGTGGGGTCTGTGGGGAAGGGGCTGAGCCAGAGGCCAGGGCACCTGGGACAGAACAAGAGTGGGGCCCAGCCCCAAGGTGGACAGGACGAGTGGGGGCCGGGCGCAGCCTGTTTCTTCCTCCTGTTGGGTGATTTACATCATTAGTAAACCTGGGATACAAAGTTCAAAGGTTTGAGTGGCGTGTCAGTGGCAAAATAGGCCCCCAGCCGCGGGTGCCCTGTCCATTCTGGGCCACGAGGGGAGAGAGGCCACATTAGGCCTCAGCCGGTCACGTGGGGAGGAGACTGGCCCCTAAACCCCACGTGCCCCTGGCTGCCTGGGCCACACGCAGCCTCACTGTGCCCGCACACCTGTGCCCGTCCCCTGTCACATGGTGCGCAGCTACACCCAGGGCCCACACCACACGACACCCACAGGCCCCCCTTGTGAACTGGACCCAGAAATGGAGCCTCTGGGGGCACTTCCGAGGTCCCTCTCCCTACCGTTTCTAAGGGGCTGCCTAGCACCCACAGGGCCCAGGGCCCCCAGGACTTGGGACGAGACCCTTCACCTCCTGCAAGCTCTTTCTGGCCCAGCTGCACCTGCTTAGGTTCACCCCACCACCAGGCAAGCAAGGGCCTCCTTGGTCCCAGGAGACCCAGGCCCAAACCCAGGTCGGCCGTGTACCGCTGGGTCACCTCACCTCCCTGAGCCCAACGTGCCCCCCCACAATCACGGGGAAGACCCTCTCTCGGTGGGGACGAGACGGGTAAGATGGATGGTGGTGTGGTCTCAGGTGACAGAGAAGCCTGGAGGCAAGTGAGGGTGCACAATGGTGGCCTGTGTCCGCATTGCCAGTGTTCTCCTCGGCCTGAACCACTGTCGGGGGGCCCTTTCCCCACACGGGCCTGTTCCCATCTGGCGTTTGGGTTGAGGAGTTTGGTGACTTGCCCACAGCTCTCAGACCCCACACCCCACTTTTGCAATCACATGGCCGGAGTAACTGTGTGATATTTTGGGAACCCTGCTGGAGTGGCTGGGTGGTGACCCCAAAAGATGAGTCCACCCAGATCCTGTGGGTGTGAATTGGTTCAGAAAAAGTCTTCTCTGTAGATGTAACCGAGGTAAAGATCTTGAGGGGAGGGCATTCTGCATTCGGTTGAGCCCTAAACCCAATGGCAAATGTCCTTTTAAGAGAGAGGCAGAGGGCGCCTGGGTGGCTCAGTTGGTTAAGCGACTGCCTTCGGCTCGGGTCATGATCCTGGAGTCCCTGGATCGAGTCCCGCATCAGGCTCCCTGCTCGGCAGGGAGTCTGCTTCTCCCTCTGACCCTCCCCACTCTCATGCTCTCTCTATCTCATTCTCTCTCCCAAATAAATAAATAAAATCTTTAAAAAAAAAAAAAAGAGAGAGAGGCAGAAGGAGATTTGGGGCAGCCAGGTGGTGACGGAGGTGAGGACCTCATAGGGCCACCAGAAGCAGGAAGAGGAGGGCTGTGCCCACACCTGGATTTTGACCTCTGGCCTCCAGAGCCGAGAGACTACATTTCTGCAGCGTCAAGCGCCCAGTCCGTGGTCATTCGTATGACAGCCCCAGGACGCCAAGCCCCACGTTGGCCCTGGCCGTGGGCATCTCCTGTGCTCCCGGGCGGAGGGCGAGGGCATGAGCCCGTCCCCGGGAGGTGCCCGTCCTCCTCTGCGCTCTCTGGACAGCGCTGAGCCCGAGGGAGGCTGCGCAGCCGGTCAGGGGAGGACGAGGATCCCAAGACCTGCTCTGACAGGTGGGGAGCGAGGTCTCGGTCATGGTGATGCCTGCTTGAATTTGGAGGTCACCAGTTTGGAATCTGGGGCAGTTAAACTGGGTTTAGGCAGCGGCTGATGTTCTCTCGGAGAAGGGCCGCCCCTCCGTGCGATACGTCTTCCAGAGCAGCGACAAGCCGCGAACGATTGTGAGCCACGCACACAGACCTGGGGGCTGGCTGGTGGCCCCAGGCCTCCATCTCCCCTTCCCCCACGTTAGTCTCCACTTACTATGTTCACGCACGTGCACGGAAGAGCACGCGTGGTCGTGTAAATGCGGGCTCGACCCCACACGCGGGTTTGCTGTGCCTTCACCTTTCGTGCCCGGCTTCCTTCAGTCCGTGTTGCTCCTGTGAGCCTGATCCGTGCGGTTGCGTGTGTCCACACTTCCTGTTCATAGCCCCGTGACATTGCATCGCGGGAAGAAACCACAATCTGTTTATCCATTCTCCTATTGATGGGCATTTGGGTCGGTTCCAGTTTGGGGCTTGCGGAGCGACGCGCCCCACCAAGGGATGTGTCTACCAAATACTACGAACGTGCCGTTATTTAGGAAGAGGTAATTACTTAGTGATCTTGAGATGAGACTACCCTGATTAGGGCAGGCCGTAAGCCCCATGACAAATGTCCTCACTCGAGTGGGGCAGGGTGGGGGGTACACAGAGGAGAGGCCACGTGGCCACAGAAGCGGAGACCGGAGGGATGTGACCACAGGCCACGGGGTGCTGAGGATTGTCGCAGCCGCCAGAAGCCAGGAGGGAGTCACGGACAGAGGCACCAGCCCCGCCCATAGCTTGACACCTGGGGCCTCCCAAACCGTGACAGGGTATTTGTGGGGGTTTTTTTGTTTTTAAGATTTTATTTATTTACTTGACAGAGAGAGACACAGCGAGAGAGGGAACACAAGCAGGGGGAGTGGGAGAGGGAGAAGCAGGCTTCCCGCCGAGCAGGGAGCCCGATGCGGGGCCCGATCGCAGGACCCCGGGATCATGACCTGAGCCGAAGGCCACCCAGGCGCCCATATTTGTGTTGTTTTAAACCGGCCACTTTATGGTCCTCTATTACGGCAGCCACGGATGCTGGCGCAGGGCTCCAGGGAATAGACAGAGTTCAAGTAAGGAACTGGCCACGTGATTGTGAGGCTGACAAGTCCACAGACCTAGAGCTGGCCGCTGGGAACCCAGGAAGCCCGATGGTCCAGTGTTGAGTCCTGAGGCGGGAAAAAGGGGTGCCCCAGCTCCAGCAGCTGAACAGGAGGGCATTCCCTCTCCTTTTCTGGAGGGACCCCCTCTTTGTTCTCCTCAGGCCTCTAGCCCACTGGACGGGCCCACCCGCATCCAGAAGGGCGGACAGCGGCCTCAGACGCTAACATCTGGAGTCGTCCTCACAGACACACTAGAATAATGTTGAACCAGCTGTCTGGGCAGCGCACGGCCCCGCCACACCAACACATAAAATTAATCACCACAAGGCAGACGCCTAGGAGTGGAGGGACGGGTCCAGCTCGGGGGTAGCGATTGGCAGAAACCACCAGACGGGCCTTCGCCGCGTGGGGGGTGGGCACTCCAGACGTTCCACAGCCTCGCTGGGCGCTCGCACTTTGGAGCTTTGACCTCTAGCGTTCCCGGGGGCCGTGAGGGTGCTGTCATTGTGCTCTACGTGGTTGTTTCCCTGATGATTAAGGAGGCTGAGCTGTTGTTCCTCTGCATGTTGGCCGCTTGGAAATCCTAGACGTCTGGGGAGCACCTGTTCAAGTGTTTTGCCCAACTCAGAAATGGCTTGTTTGCCTTGTTTTTAATGGCTTTGTGGATGTTCTTTCCATATTCTGCACAGGAGGCTTCGGTTGGGTATCTCTCTATCACGGTATACAGATGTGACTCAGTCCATCCAGCACGCCACTCTGGATCTCGGGGCTGTGAGTTCAAGTCCTTTGGTGGCCGTAGAGATTACTTAAAAATAAAAATCTTAAAAAAAAAAAAGTTATACAGATGTATGGGGTGGATATTGTCTCCCTGTTTGTGGCTTACCTTTTCACTCTCCAAATGGCATCTGGATGAGCCGACCTTCTTAAATTTAATGGAGTCCAGCCTTTCATGGAGAGCGCCTTTCGTTTCCTATAGAAGAAATCTGCCAGTGACAATGTCTTGAAAAGATTCTCTTACTTTTATTCTGGAAGCTTTTTTTGGTTTTACTTTTCACATTGTGGTCTGTGATCCATTTTTAATTAATTTTTGTATATGGTGTGATGTAGGGATCAAGGGTCATTTTTTCCCCATCAAGTCCAACTGATAGAGCGCCTTGGATGAGAAGCCCACCCTAAGGCCATCTTTTTGCCCCCGCACTGCAGTGGCCTTTGTTATAAACCAGTTGATTTGACGATGGGCTGGGGGAGGTCCTCATTCTGACCCTCTCTCCTGTTCCATTGGTCTGTTTGTTTTTGTGCCAATCATCAGAGGCTTTTGCTCACTGCTCAGTAAATCCACCCACTGGCTGGAGCAGAGCAGGCTGCAAGGCTGGCCCGAGAGCTTGTCTTGGACTTCCCGGCCTCGAAGTGTCTGCCCAGCTCGCTCCTCAACCCGGCAGACTGTGGCATTCTTCTCCCCCAACCCCACAGCAGTCTCAGCAGAACCCAGAATTCCCAGGCCAGCAGGCGGTCCACCGCCCTGAGACCCAGCTGCAGCTCCCAGGCAGGTTACTGAGGCCGAGCACGCCTTCTGGAGAATGCTGTGGATGAGAGTGGGGCAGCTCTCAGGGAAGGGGCATGCCAAGGTCAAGACCACCTGCCATGCAATAGTCCTCACTGCCAATCCTCACACCATCACCCTGGACCAGGTGTGGGCCTGCTGTGTGTACCCAGAGAGTTGGAACCTTGAGGAGCTGACCACTGGAGCTTACACTGCAGTGGGGGTGGGGTAGGGGCGAGAGCGCGCACCAACTAGTCAACTCTAGAGCATGCTCAAAGGGAATGCATGGACCCCAGGAGGCTGGAGGGGTGTTGCAATTTGAGACAGGGCACTCGAGACAATGTTTGAGCGAAGCAATAAGGGAAATGAGGAACCAAGTCGTGCAGGCATGTGGCAGAGGAGGAGGGGATGATTTCAGGCTGCGGTGCTGGCAGATGCAAAGGCCCTGAGACTTCTAGGAATGAAAGGAGGCCAGTGGGCCTTCAGTGGGGGCCGGGGTGGGGGGAAGAAGAGATGAGGCAGGGGCTGGGGGAGCCAGTGGCTGGATCCCAGAGGTCTTTGCAGGTACTGGAAAGACTGGTATGAGAGGCCAGTGGAGAGCTTTGAGTGTGGAAATGACAGCTGTGGCAGTCGGGAGGCCGCTTGGAGGGCCCAGCCAAGCTCGGGGGGGGAGGCTGCAGGTCAGGGGATGGCTTTCAGCCTGGGGAGGACCGGGGTTGGATTTTGCATGAATTTTGAAATTCAGAACCATGGGGATTTGCCATGCCTATGAGGAGCAGAGTCAAGCATGACTGCAGTCCTGGGCCTGAGCCTGGAGGGATAGGGGGCCTTTTGCCAAGAAGGGGTGCTGAGGGCTGGCAGGCTTCAAGGAGGCTCGGGGGGCCCCTGAGCACATGTTCGGCATAAGGGAGGCTATCAGGCAGCCAGGTGGGTCTGACGTGCGTGAGAGGCACCCACCGGCTTGCAGAGTCAGACGGGGGAGTCCCGGTGTAGCTCAGATGGAAAGCAGAGGTGTGGATGAGGTCAGCGCAGGAGTGAGAAGGGGGAGAAGCAAGCGGGCCACCAGGCCAGGGAGTGTCCTGGAAGCCTGGAAAAGAAAGGTCTTACCAAGCAGGAGTTGTTCCCTGGGTCAACCGAGAGCAAGACTGAGCACCAACCCTTGGATCTTATGCAGTGGCGGCCACCAGCCACCTGGACAGGCCCCTGCTTCACTCCCCTCCCCCTCCAGGCTGCGTGCCAGCACACAAGACTGAACCCCACCCCACCCCAGTGTGGACCGCAGGGTCCCCTCCCTGAGCTGGCCTCCTGGCCCCAACCTCTCAACCCTGTAGGGAGGCCCCAGCCTCAGGGACCATCCCCTCCGTGCCCCGTGAGCCCGGCTGTGTCCCCAAGCTGCCCGGGCACCTCCTTGTTTAGAGCCAGCCCTCCTGGCAGGGGCGGACTCCCCCAGGCCCCGGTCGGACCCGCGCTGGGGAGGGAAGGGCCCCTGCCTCCCATCCCCGTGACCCCAGCAGTGCCCTGGTTCATGCCTCACCTCGCCCCCACCTCCACCCAAGCCAGTGAGCAGCCCTTGGAGGCACGGGGTGAGTGTCCTGGGGCGGCTGAAACAGAGCCCGGCGGCCCGGGAGGCTCAGAACCAGAGACGTCCTCTGGCAGCTCTGGGGGCCAGAAGTCCCAGACCACGTGTGGCTCTGAGGCACAGTCGGGTCGTGCCTCTTGGCCTCTGGTGGCCACAACAGTCCCCATCCCCGCCACCCACCGGCCTCCGTCTCTTCTGTGTCTCGAATCTCCCTCTGCCTCGATCTTCTTTTCTCTTTACAGTTCTTACTTCTTTTTTAAATTCTGGTGAAACGTACATACAATGGGCCATTTCCACCGCTTGTAAGGACAGTTCTGTGGCATTAAGCACAGTCACAGGGTTGTGCAGCCGTCCCCACCCTCCATCCCTGGAGCCTCAGTTTAGAAAGACACCAGTCACCGATCCCTGGGAGCCAGGGAACCCCGCCCCCACCCACTGGCAGGAGCAGGGAGCCCCTGGGACCCTGCTTCTCCTCCTCTGGCTCTACCCACCCCACCCCCCAGCCAGCAGGGGCCTTGGCGGCTCTGATCCTGATCCTGCCGAACCTCATCTAAAAACTGGGAATGAACGGCCGGCCTTGCAGACACAACCCAGGAAGGGCCAGCAGCTTCCCCCAGGAGCCCCCAGGTCCCCCAGCCCTTCACCCCAGCCTAGAGAAGAAGCCCTGGGAGGGCAGTCGGGGGCCCAAGAGGACATTGGTGGGACAAGCTGGCTGCTCTTGGTGGGGGGGCGGGGAGCGGCCCTGAGTCCTGACGGTGATGTCCTGGGTCAGCCCCTCCTGTCCCAGCTGCAGGAGGGCAGAGGGGGAGCCCTGGGGAAGCCAGGCACAGCCCAGTGTCCCACAGGCCCAGGGCAGCAACTGATGATCACCTGGCCAGCCGGGAGAGCCACAGACCCCCTCTGTCGGCCCCTCCGCTGCTCCCAGGTATCACCGCCCCCCTGTCTGAGGCTGCCCCGGATGGCCTGGTGTAGGGAGGGCCCTGGCTTCTCAGCTCAGCCCAGCAGGCTGTGACACATAGCCCTCAGTCTCCTGTCCAAGCTTTGGGCCTGATCCTGCTTCCAAAAGGGGGGAGTGCCCAAAGCCTTGGTTGAGTGTGGGCCCCAGGCCTTCCCTCCTCTCCCGGCCGCCTCAGCCAGGCCCTCTGCCTCTGCAAGTAAGGGGTACCACTGTGGGCCTGGCCACCTCCAGAGCTAGGGAAGCACAGAGGGCTGGACAGGCCACCTGCTTGTTCCTCCCAAGGCCAAATCTTGGGTGAAGTCTGGTGGCCCGACCAAATCAGTCCCCATGGGCAGCCCCAGGGCCCCCAGTGGAGGGGGGCCTCTATCCACCTGCAGGTGAGGAACTGAGGTCACTTGCCAAGGCCCCAGGGCTGCAGACAGAGCCTAGGGCTGCCTGGCCCCAAATACTGCACCCTGCTGGCTCCTAGGCTGTGTGTGGGCAGAGAGCCATCCCGGAGGGGCAGCTGGGACAGGCGGTCATAGCTGCATCACCCACCCCCTTGGCCCCACTTGGTCTCTGCAGCACCTGGATCTGGTCTCAGCACCTCAATGCTTTTACTGTGGCTTTCCTGGCATGTTCCCAGCCAGGGTGTCCCGGGCCCAAGGAAAGGGGGCACTGGGAAGGCAGCCCAGCTGCAAAAGTGCCTGGGTGCTGAGGGCTCTAGCCCAGCCCAGGTCCCTTTCAGGGCCATGCACCTGCATTCACAGAGGAGGGGCTGGGCTCCAGGTCCGGGCTCCCTCCTGGTTCTGAATTATATCCCATTTTCACATGAGGTCATCCCACACTTAAGCTGGGCCCTAAATCCAATGTTAGGCATCCTTGTAATAAGAAAAGGGTAAAGGAACATTTCAGACTCAGACGCACAGGGAGGGAGAAGTCCAGTGAGGGGGAGGCAGAGACTGGGGGGATGCCTGAGGCCACCAGGAGCTGGAAGAGGCGAGCAAGAATTTCCCTGGGAGCCTTGGCAGGGTGCTCAGCCCCACCGACACCTTGATTTAGGACCTCTGGCCTCCACAACTGTAAGAGCATAAATTCCTGTTGTTTTCAGGCACCCAGTTAGTGGACAAGTGTCATGGAGATCCGAGGGAAATCACGCAATACTTAAAAGTCCCAACGGTAGAGGCGGTAGAGATGACCGAGTGAAGGGATACTCCGGGGGCCTGGGGCCCTCCCTGCGGCCACGGGGACACGCGGCATGACAGCCCCCCGCCCTGGCCACCCTCAGCCAAGCCTCCCCACTTAGCCGCCCGCCGGCCCCGAGGCCGGCTCCGGAGTTTGACCGGCCCCGCTCCCAGCCCGGCTCGTGGCGGCTCGGCCGCTTTCCGATGACTGTTCTCCGTGACTCTCCAGGAGGGCTGTCCCAGTCCCACCCTCTTGGGCAAACACCGAGGGGGGCTGTCCTCCTGTCCCCATCTGGTCCACTTCACAGGAAGGGGTGGAGAAGGGGCGCTCTGGCGCGCAGGGGGCCGCGGGCTGGGTGCGGCCGGGGAGCCAGCACAGCGGCCCGGAGGCTGCGGCCGCCCAGGCCATGTGGCGGGAGGCAGGGCTCCGCGCGCCGCCTCCCCGGCCGGTGACGGACGTGCAATTAACCCGCCTGCGGTTACGTTGGCAACTGGACTGGAACAGGAAGTGAGCGTTATAAACCAGGGCCTTTCAAGTTATGACAAATTCATCAAACAAATGAACCCGGGAGCACAGAGGGCAGCGCACCTCCATGCGCGGCGGGAGATAAGGTTCGCTCCAGCTCCCAGCACGGAGGCGCCTTCCAGCCCTTTCCGGGCCCTTCCCCGAGCTCCAGGCAGACCTGTGCACAGGGCAGGGCCAATACTAGCAGGTGTGTGATCTCTCTTCGGGCCTCAGTACCCCCGCCCGCCGCCCCGAGAGTGGCTGGCACGGTTTGATTTCCCTCTGGAAGTCCAGATGCCAGGCTTGGCCCAGTGCTGCCAACACTGGAACACACTCCCCGCCCACCCCCACTTGAGGGAACGAGTTCCAGAACCCTGTGTTCTGTGGGGTCTGGCCGAGCTTAGTGGCGCCTCTGGGGATCACCCCCTGCCTGACCTCTGCACGGCCCGCCTGGTCCCCAAAGGCCTGAGCAGCTGAGACCTTTATGTTCAGGGACTATGCTCATAGGGGCGGGCTCTCTTGTAGGTTTTAGCCCCAGGGTGGGTTTGAAGTGGCCCTGAGCGCACAGCAGAGCCTGAACGGTGGTGGGAGGGGGACACAGCTCCGGTGGGGAAGGGGCCCCTCGGGTGCGGCCGTCCATCTCACAGCTAGGATTCTGAGCCAGGGAGTTTCCATCTCTTGCACAAGGCCACTGGCCAGCATGGGCTCACCGTGGCCCCGGCCCACCGAGGACCGCGCTGGCTTGTCCAGACCTGAGACCCGAGTCACCGCAGCACTGAGGCCGGAAGAATGAGGACAGGCTCCCTCTGGGGGCTCAGGGCTGAATGCTGGCTGCAGTGCTGAGGGTCCCCAAGCCAGCGCTTCCCTGGCAACTGGTGGAGTCAGCTGACATCGTCCAGCACAGGGTTCCCATGTCCTGCCCACAACCACCTGCCCCTCTTCTTGGCATGAACTTGTTTTTTAATATAGAAATAGATGTCAGTGTGTGTGTGGGGGGGGGGGGGTTGTTTCTTAGCTCCTTCTGCCCAAAGGGCCCAGAAACTGAAGTCCCAGTAGCAGTGAGCACGCCTGGTGCCCAGACCTTGGCTTCCAAATTCCATTCTCTTCTAAAAGGAACGAGGGCTTTTTGGATAAATGACGGGTTCCAGGGCTGGGGCAGGGAAGGAAGGCTCCAGATGTGCCTGGAATGTCTTGTGGGGCCACAAAGGAAGGAGCGTTCAGAGGAAGAAGGTAAAGGCGTGGAAGGCAGGAAGAGGCTTGAAGGGGTTCCCACCGGCCAAACCTGGGACAAATAGAGCAACAGAATAAAGATAGTAAGGGACTGCTATCTTCATTTATGGTAGAGGTAGTTCATGATGTAAATAGATGAACGAATACAGAAATGGGACAGAAAGCAGACCCTGAAATGCGGAAGGAATACCACAATTAGCGAACATGAGTTCGGCAGCCAGCACATTAATCACTGATTTAGGGAAGAATCCACAGTGAAGTCTCCACCGCTGGTCAGTGAGAGGCTGGGGAAAACAGGATGTTGACACAGATTCAGCATATCTCCTCACAAAGTTTTTACTAATTATTGCTTATTAATTTTGTGAGTTCAAAATACGAATTAATTAACCTTATGGCGGAAAAACCTGGCAGACGTGATCTTAACATTAATACCACCTGCGTTGGGACAAACAGACATCGTGTGCCTCCCAACGTGACGTACCAGGAAGAAAAAGACATCCTTTCTGGGATATTCCACCAAAACTGCAGAAGCGGGACCCAGTGAGGAGGAAACATCAGACAAACCCAAATGGAGGGATATCTTACCAAGTCAATGGCCCATACATTTCAAAAATATCACGGTCACGAAATATTAAGACCAATTCTGAAGTTAAAGTTTTTGTTTTTTTTAAGATTTGATTTATCCACTTGTCAGAGAGAGGGAGAAAGCACAGTGGGGGGGGGCAAGAGAGAGAGAGGCAGAGGGAGAAGCAGGACCCTGAGATCACGACCTGAGCCAAAGGCAGACGCCTAACCGACTGAGCCACCCAGGCACCCCTAAAGATAAAGTTTTATTGGGGCGCCTGGGTGGCTCAGTCGTTAAGCGCCTGCCTTCGGCTCAGGTCATGATCCCAGGGCCCTGGGATCGAGCCCCGCATCGGGTTCCCTGCTTGGCGGGAAGCCTGCTTCTCCCTCTCCCACTCCCCCTGCTTGTGTTCCTTCTCTCGCTGTCTCTCTCTGTTTGTCAAATAAATAAATTTTTTAAAAAATCTTTAAAAAAAAGATCAAGTTTTATTTATCACATTTTTAAAGTAAGCTCTACACCCAACATGGGGCTCGAACTCATGACCCTGAGATCGAGAGTCACACGCTTCACCGGAGGAGATAGCCAAGCACCCCCTATATATCACATTTTATTTTATTTTATTTTATTTATTTATTTATTTTAAGATTTTACTTATTTATTTGACAGAGAGACACAGCGAGAGAGGGAACACAAGCAGGGGGAGCGGGAGAGGGAAAAGCAGGCTTCCTGCGGAGTAGGGAGCCTGACGAGGGGCTCGATCCCAGGACCCTGGGATTATGACCTGAGCCGAAGGCAGACGCTCAACGACGGAGCCACCCAGGCGCCCCCTATGTATCACATTTAAAAAAATTTTTATTGAAGTACAGCTGACAGACAATATCGTATTAGTTTCAGGCGCAGGACATAGTGAAAGCACATTATATACATTATGAAAGGGTCACCCCGCGAAGTACCAACACCACATTCCTCACCCTGATCATCACATCCCTGCATCTTACGTTCTCTGTGACTGCCAGATCGTCCCTCTCAGTCCCCTTCACCCATTTCGTCCACACCCCTTCTGGTAACCGCCAGCATGTGCTCTGTATCTGTGAGTCTGTTTCTGTTTTGTTTTGTTTTGTGTGTTTGTTTTGTTTTTTAGATTTCCGCCTTATAAGTGAAATCATATGGTATTTGTCTTTCTCCGACTTCTTTCACTCAGCATAATGCCCTCTAGCTCCATGCACATCGTTGCAAACGGCAGGATTTCATTCTCTTTTGTGGCTGAGTAATATTGCATTGTGTGTGCGCGGGCACCACTTCTTTATCCATTCATCTATCCATGGATCTTTGGGGTGTTTCCGTGTCTTGGCTATTGTAAATAATGCTGCAACAAAGAAAGGAATGCACGAGTGCTTTCAAATTCGTGTTTTTGTTTTCTTTGGATGAATCCCTGGATGTGGGCTTGCTGGATCGCACGGTACTTCTATTTTTAGTTTTTTCAGGACCTTCCATACTGTCCTCCACAGTGGCTGACCAGTGCGTGTCCCCACCAACAGTGCACGAGTGTCCTTTTCCCTGCACCCTCACCAACACTTGCGCTTCTAGCCATTCTGACAGGGGTGAGGTGAGATCTCATTGTGGTTTTGGTTTGCATTTCCCTGAGGATGAGTGATGAAGAGCGTCTTTTCATGTGCCTGTTGGCCATCTGGATGTCTTCTTTGGAAAAGTGTCCATTCAGGTCCTCTGCCCGTTTTTTAATTGAATTATTCGGGTTTTTTTCATATTGAGTTACATGAGTTTTTTATACACTTTGCATGTTAACCGCTTGTCAGGTATGTCATTTGCAAATATCCTCTGCTGCTCAGTAAGTTACCTTTTCGTTTTGCTAATGGTTTCCTTTGCTGTGCAGAAGGTTTTTGGGGTTTTTTGTTTTGTTTTGTTTTTTAAGTAATCTCTACATCCAACGTGGGACTCGAACTCATGACCCCGAGATCAAGAGTCGCAGGCTCCTCCGGCTGAGTCAGCCGGGCGCCCCAGTGTGCAGAAACTTGTTATTTTCGTGTAGTCCCACTTGCTTATTTTTGCTTTCCTTGTCCTTGCCTGAGGAGACGCATCCAAAAAATACCACTAAGGCCGATGTCAGAGAAATTACTAGGTTTTCTTCTAGGAGGCTTGTGGTTTCGACTCTTACATTTAAGTCTTGAATCCATTTTGAGTTTATTTTTGGGTATGGTGTAAAAAAGTGGTCCACGGTATCACTTTTTCTAAAAAGTATTTTTAAACATTTTCTTAAATTTTAATTTTTTTTTAAAGTAAACGCTATGCCCAACGTGGGCCTCGAACTCATGAGCCCCGATCAAGAGTCGCATGCTCCACCGACGGAGCCAGCAGGACCCCCCCAGTGTATCACTTTTTAAATTAGATTTTGAAAAAGTGACCCTTTTGTCCTCTGACCTTCTGGGTTGCCTTATCGGCTGACAGCAACTTCCAGCGTCCCAGGGTGCGCGCGGCCTTAGGCAAGGGGCTGGCGAGCCCCGGAACCCCGCTGTCCACTAGCTGTGCTGCACGGAGCAAGCACCTGCATTTTTCTGGCCTCAGTTTACCCATCTGCTCGACATGCTTTCCTTGGCCTGCCTTCCTCCCTGAATGCCACGGCACTGACCCTGACCACCAGACCAAAGTGTGGCACGCGAGCTTTCCCAAGCCTATGGGACGAAGCCACAAAGAAAGACTGGAGGTCCAGATCAAGGAGACTGAGGAGACAGGACAACAGACCAACCTGTGGCCCCGGGCTGGATTCTGGAGCTCTCTAAGACACGTTTGGGGCAATCCGTGAAATCTCCCGGGGTTTGTGGTTGAAGACTAGTGTCACGTCGGTAGTAATGTCCTGATTTTGACTGTTATGCCACGGCTATGTGGGAGCTTGTCCTTGTTTGAGGAAATACGCGCTCAGTGTGAAGGGAGAATGGGCATCGTGTCTGCAACTTACTCTCAGTGGTTCAAAAGAACTGTACAACGCTAGGACAAGACAATGTGGCAAAATGTTAATACTTGAGCAATCTGGGTGGACAGTACATAGGGACTCTGTACTATTCCAGCAACTTTTCTGGAAGTTCGAAATCCTTCAAGAGCACAAAGTTTAAAAAAAGCAGCCCGGGGGCGCCCTGGTTGGGCGTCTGCCTTCGGCTCGGGTCATGATCCCAGGGTCCTGGGATCAAGTCCCACGTCCGGCTCCTGGCTCGGTGGGGAGCCTGCTTCTCCCTCTCCCTCTGCCTCTCCCCCTGCTCATGCTCTCGCTCTCTCTGTATCTCTGTGTCTCGAATGAATAAATAAAATCATTAAAAAAAAAAAAAGCAGCCCGGCCTGTCCGCGCTGCAGGCTGGAGGAAGACTCGCAAACCCCACACCCATCCAAGGGCTCCTGTCTGGAGGATGCGCATGGTTCCCCCAGCTCAGGCAACAACTGGATTGGAAAATGAGCAAAAGGCATGAACAGGCATCTCCCTGAGGAAGCCATACAGGTGGCAAGTAAGCTCTCACGAGAAAAAGTTCAACGCCATCGTTTGTCAGGGAAACGCAAGCCCAAACCACAGTGAGTCACCAGCACGCACCTCTCAGAAGGGCTCCCACAGCCGCAGAAGCCAGGGCTGGAGAGCGTGGGGGCCGCCGTGGCGCGGCCTCTCTGGAAAGCGGCTTGGCCGTGTCTCTTAAAACTGAACCCACAACTACCTCAAGGGCCGTTGCGTTCGTGGGCATTATTTCAGAGAAGTGGAGACTTGTGTTCACACAAAACCCTGAGCTCGAGCGGACACCGTGGCTTTCTTGGTAACGGCCAAGACCAGAAACAACGCACATGACCTCGGACCGGTGGGGCCGCGACACTGGGGACCCTGCTCAGCAGCGCTTGGGGGCTCCCGGGAATGACGCTGAGTGAGGAAAGCCAGGCCCAGAGGTCCCCTACTGTGTGACCTCCTTACATGCCACTCGTGAAATGACGAAATTATAGAAATGGAGGCCAGGCGGGTGGTTGTGGGGGATACAGTGGGGGTGCCCGAAGAAAGCGGCACGAGGGACGCTGGTGGTGACCGGAGTGTTCTCTATCTTCACTGTATCCGGGCCAATATCCGGGTTGTGAGGCGGCGGGATCGTTTTGCAAGATGTTACCACCGGCGGAACCTGGATAAAGTGTAGGTGGGATCTCTGTGTTATTTCTGACAACTGCACATGAATCCATAATTATTCCAAAATAAAAAGCATAACAACAACAGATCCTAAATGATATGTGTGTGTGTCTAATGTGATGTTGTATAGTTGCTAGATATATATATTGTGGTATGCTATTTATTATATACATTTGCATATGCAAATAAAATTTTAAGTGTTTAGGAAGTCCCTAATGGCCGGTCGGCAGGATCCCACGTTGGCTCTGACGTGCACTCAGACGGAGAACCGTCGGCTCTCTGGGGACAAAAGTCTTCTCAAGCCCACAACCTCCGCTAAGCCGCAGCCCCCGAGCAGACGCTGGGCTAGTGCTGGGGGACAGGAAACAAGGAGGGGACCCTGCCTGTGTGCAGCTCGCAGGCTGTGAGGGGACAGAGGTGGGGCTAACGTAGAACCAGCCAGCAAGGCCGGGGAGCATCTGCCATCTCGTGCATCTCACACTTGTCTGGGACCCCTCGTTCACGCCCCCAGCCAGGCCCAGGGCCCACCCCTCCATCCCGAATCCACCCAGCTCTGGCTGGGCCTGGGTGTGGTGATCTTTTTTTTTTTTTTTTAATATTTTATTTATTTATTTGAGAGAGAGAGAATGAGATAGGAGAGAGCACATGAGAGGGGGGAGGGTCAGAGGGAGAAGCAGACTCCCCACCGAGCAGGGAGCCCGATGCGGGACTTGATCCCAGGACTCCAGGATCATGACCTGAGCCGAAGGCAGTCGCTTAACAAACTGAGCCATCCAGGCGCCCCTGGGTGTGGTGATCTTGACCACTCACACTCACACTTTCCATAGTTTGGAAAAACCCGGAGAAAATCACTCTGATGTCTTTCGAAGTGAGTTTCCCCTGGGGACCCTGCATCAGAATCACTAAGAGAGCTATTCTGTGAGCTTCCCAGGCCCCACCCTGAATTAAGAGACCAAATTTCCTGGCCAGCAATCTGAATTTGAAGCAGGCTCTCCTGGGGATCCGTCTGCATGTGAACAGGACTCTCAGCAGTGAGATTCTCCCAGCCCGGAATTTCCACTCGGGCGGAGTGACAGAGGCTTATACAACATTTCCTTCTTGCAGTAGTCTGAAAACAAAAGTGCTCACAAATTATTTGATATTTCTTCCATTAGTGGGTAGATCTGCGTCCCCCCAGCCCCGTTGAATCAGGGCTGGTCTTGCTGACTGACTTGGCTCAGACAGAAAAGACCTGCAGCTTCTACCTAATTCTCTCCCTTCAGAGGCCCGAGCTGAGCTGTAAGCAGCTTGGCGCTCCAGGCTGCTGGGGCGTGAGGAAGCCCAAACCACAAGGAGAGGCCACGGGAGAGACCCACAGCTGGTATCGACTGCCAGAAATAGGAATGCAGGTGTTTCCAGATGATTCCAGGCCCCAGGCCGTTCAAGTCACCCCCAGCTGTCTTCCCAGCCAAAACCTCAAACCTTGTGGAGCAGAGACCAGGACCTGCTGCGCCTGATCTAAATCCCATGGAGAAACCTAAGCAGAACCCCCCAGGGGGTTTCTGCCCCCTAGATTCCAGGGGACCCCTGCTTCTGTCCTGGGGAGCACCTGGATATGCAGCTCTTCCCTCCAATCTGTGAGCCAAGTTAACTCCAAGAACCCTTACCAACGCAGGGATGCTGACCAGGAGGTGCTGTGGACATCAAGGAGGAGGTGGCCGAGGATCTGGGAGGCAGGGAGGAGGCTGGAGTGCGAATCTAGATGTTCTCAGCACGCAGGCGTGGAAGATCCAGCCCATAGTGTGGTCCTCCAGAGAAACCGTGCTGAGAGCCAAGAGAAGAGGGAGAAGAAACAGACAAAGGAGGGGAGACAGGAGAGCAATCTCGGGGAAGAAAAGGCCCAGAGGTGGTCTCCAGGGAGCTGCCCAGGGAGGGAAGGGCCAAGAAGCCTTTGGGGGGCCTCTGGAGGCCGCTGCCCCAGCGAGGAACGGTCCCAGCAGGGCCCACGGCAGTGTATTCGAGAGTGCGCCGGAACTCCCCTGGCGGGCCGCACACCAGGCCCGGCTGAGCGGCACGGAGACCAGAGCGAGCATTTAGCAACGTCCACAGCAAGCTGGCAGGGTCATCGACGTCTGTGGAATCCAGCAGCACAAATCAGGGCCCTCACTGTGGGTGCCTTTGGGGTTTTTATTTCGTTTTTCTAGTCATTCATTTTATTCTATTTTACAGAGGTACTGGTTCCAAAGGCTTGGAGAAACACCAAAACAAGACAGAAGCCTTGGAGTGGACTACTCTTTCCGGATGTTTTGCTGAGGACAGAGGGAGTGGGATAGAACGGGATAGAGCGTGGGCTACAGGGAAATCCCTCTACCAGGAGGTGTTTGGGGTTGGTTTGTTGTTCATGATGCTGTTTACTTTCAGGGTGAGAGAAACTTGAGCGTGTTTATACACAGAGAAAAGCCAGTAGAGAAAGAAGGGTGACAGGACACAGCAGAGATGTCACTGTCAGAGTGAGGGCCCCTCTGGAGCTGCAGGAAGACCCCTCGGGAGTGCAGATACACACACACCCACACACGCACGCACACACACAGAAGAGGAAAAGGGACCAAAAATGCAAAGGCAGAGCTGTGGGTTCGTTTATTTGATTATGAGAATGTAGGGTATACCTCAGCACCAACAAAATAGAAAAAGAAATCTAGATTATTCTCTAGGAAAAAAAAAGCCTAAAATTGACTCAAGAAGAAGTAGAAATAACCTCCGGGAATTGGCAAGATGGTCAAGAATCTATCCATAAAAATGTCACCAGACCCAAATGGTCTTAAGGTGGGTTCAAGCACATTTTCATGGGACAGATAAGGAGCAGATCTGGAGACCCCTCCAAAGCATAGAAGATAGGACTCTTCCTGGCTCTTCTACCAACCCAAAATGGAAAAACCAACAGAAATCTGTTTCAACATCCTGTGTTCTTTTATGAACACAAATGCAAAAACCTTAACTGAAATGTTGCATTTTCTTTGTTGCTTTTTATAAGCTTCTCCAGTGGAAAGCTGAATTTGTTCCTTTTCAGTCTTTCTTGCCTTCCAATAATGTACCTAGGGTGTACATTTTCAATTATTCCTTGGCGAGAGCACATAAGTTTATAGTATTCTCATTGCTTCTTCATGTATAAATAGTTTACAATTGCTATTTTGATTTCCTCCTTTAGCCAAGAGTTATTTCGAAGGGTGTCCTTAAACACCCAAGTGACTAATTTTTATGTAAACTTCTTCCTCTTAATTTCTAAATGCTTTCATTGTAGTCAAGGAATGTGAACTGCATGATTTCTGCTCTGTTAATCTATTAGATTTTTTTTTCAATTAAGTAGGCTTCACACCCAATGTGGGGCTCAAACTCACAGTCCTGAGATCAAGAGTCAAGTGTTCCACCAACTAAGCCAGCCAGGTGCCAAAAATCTATTAGAATTCTTTCTTTTTTTTTTTTTTTTTAATATTTAGTTAGTTTAGAGAGGGGGGAGGGGCAGATCAAGAGAGAGAATCTTTTTTTTTTTTTTTTAAAGATTTTATTTATTTATTTGACAGAGAGACACAGCGAGAGAGGAAACAAGCAGGGGGAGTGGGAGAGGGAGAAGCAGGCTCCCCGCGGAGCAGAGAGCCCGATGCAGGGCTCGATCCCAGGACCCTGGGACCATGACCTGAGCCGAAGGCAGACGCTTAACGACTGAGCCACCCAGGCGCCCCAAGAGAGAGAATCTTAAGCAGACTCCATGCCCAGTGTGGAGCCTGATGCTGGGCTCAATCTCATGACACTGAGATCATCACCTGAGCCAAAATCAAGAGTCGGATGCTTAACCGACTGAGCCAGCCAGGTGCCCCAATCTATTAGATTTCTTTTGTGGCTCAATAAATGGACAACTTTGTGACTGGTCCATATGTGTGAAATAATAGAGCCTCTGTTCATCCATCACAAAGTTCTATTATAGAGATCTGTTGGATCACATTTGTTAATTGTGATTTTTAAACCTGTCAAATACTTCATTGTTTTTTGTCCACTGGGTCTCTCAACTTCTGAGACTGATGTGTTAAGATCTATGTGCAGATTTGTGTACACTATAATTTTTTTTTAAGATTTTATTTTTAAGTAATCTCTACACCCAGTGTGGGGCCCAAACTCACAACCTTGAGATCAAGAATCGTGTGCTCCACCAACTGAGCCAGCCAGGTGCCCCCTGTAATTTTTTGCTCTCTGTGTTTTGAAGATATATTGGTTGGTTTATAGCAGTTCACAATTGGTGTGACAGACTCTGTCTCCCTTAAAGATAGGGGTGTTCATGTGACCTAGTCCTGACCAAGATGTGGGCAGAAACCTCTGAGGACTTCTCCACCTAAAAATAAAGGGAAGTTTTGCGGAGATAAAGCTTTACGCCTTGGCCCTTCCCCCTTCCTCATTTTTGGAAACAGGATGTAACCAGAGGCACAGCAGCCATCTTGCATGAGGACACAAGCCACATGCTGCCAAAAGACAGAATCTGTGCCTCTGACAATTTCCTCAGGTAGCTCTGTTAATCTTGGACTTCCAACTTCTTCACTTCTTTCCGCATGAGACGAACTCTGTTTGTGCAGGTCACTATTTGTTAAGTTTTCTGTTATTTGCAACTAAACGGCTGCGGAACAGCTGATGCAGTTGGCACAGACGGCTCTGTGGTGGCTGGAAGTGAAATGCAGTGGGCTTTTGGGGATCTCTTTACATGCCTTTAGCCTTGAATTCCATTTCTCTTACTAATATTAGTACATATGTTCCTTTTTGTTAGCATTTGATTTAGCATGTTTTCTTTAATCCTCTGCATTTTTCTTTCTTTTTGTTGTGGTAAAACATACAAAATTCATTATTTTAACCATCTTTATATACGATTCAGTGACATGAAGGCCATTCCCCATGTTGTGCAACCATCACCACTGGTATGGCATTTTAAAACTGAACTGAAGCACAATCTACTTATACAGACATGCACCTACATTAACTGCGCAGTCCTTCCGGGGCGCCTGGGAGGCGCAGTCGGTCGAGCGACCAACTCTTGGTTTCGACTCAGGTCATGAGCTCAGAGTCTTGAGATTGAGCTCTGCATAGGGCTCTGTGTCGCTTGGAGGCTGCTTAAGACTCTCTCCCTCTACCCCTACCCCCTGCACTTTCTCTCTCTGTCTGAAATAAATAAATCTTAAAAAAAATACATGTACAGCCCTACAAATTCTCACAGTGCAGCCAACACACAGATGAAGAAGCAGCACATTAGTCTGCTGTCACCCTTGGCCTTCCTTCATTTTCTCTGCTTGCACAGTGTTTTCTTCCGGGTGGGTGTGCAGGTAGCAGAAACTCCATCTCACCCTGGCATCAACAGTAATGAAGTTTAACGTTTCACACGACAGAGGGGGACTAGCACCAGAGTTGACAACTGAGGTCCAGCAGTGTCTCCCAGACCTGGGCTCCCGTGCTCTGACTCAGAGACATGGGGAAGGGCCGGTTCTGCCCTCAGGCTGGGCGAGGTGACTGGTGGTTGCAGGCTTCCCACCCAAACCCAACAGGATTCAGGGGAAGACCAGAGCATCTCCTCTGGGAGCGCTGACAGAAATAATGGGCTTGCCCTGGAGTCCTGAGCACGTGTCCCTTTGCATGCGTTCATGCCCACCCCGCCCGGATCTGGCTTCAGCAGCAGACTCACCAAGATCGGCCTGGGCTCTTCTTGGCATCTGGGGGTCTGTGGATCCCTTCTCAGAATAAGGTTTTTAAATACAGCAAACACATAGGATTATAAAAGAAATCGATTGTATTCAAATACAATCATCAAAGTCTATATGATTTTTGTATGTTTTGTACACACGTATATTAATATATCATAAAAATCGATATGTGATATTTGAGCTTCTTCATCAACACATTACATAGCTACCAAAATTTGGAAGTATTAATGGACAGAAACAGTATTTCAAGATGCCTGCACAAAACGCCAAGTTGCAGTTGGAAATGAGAGAAAAGAAGTGTGATGACTGTCCCAGCCAGCCTCGTGGGCCCTGGGACTCCCTCCAGAAACTTCCCGCCTGGCTCTTTCCATGGGCCCAGGATGGGTGTTGGGGTCAGCCTCCCTGACAGCCCAGGTCTGGATTTTGAAACTTTATTTATCCCAAGTGTCTCTGCCTTTGAATGCATGACTTTAACTTCTTCGCATTTATTGTGATCACCAGTGTACTGAAATCCAGCCCTGTGATCCTGCCCCCCCCATACCCCCTCCCGCCCTCATTTCCTGTTTCTGTTAGATTTGAAAGTTGTCTTTGTTCCAACTTTGTCTTCTAATGGTTTGCAAGGCTTTTATCATATTTCTATGCACCTACTGGTTACTTAAAATTTTCAGCATGCATATTTGAACTTACCTTTCCCTGCCCGTGTCAAGAATTAATCAGTATCCAGATTGTCCCCATGACTAAGACACACTTTCCAGCTTTATTTCCCTCCTCCTCTCCCCACCCTGCTCAGGATGAGATCATCTGGATTTTCCTCCCAGACTGTTGAGAGTATTTTCCAGCACCAGTTCTCCGATAAAAATAGTTTCACTGACTCCTGTAGGCCATGTCTTCCTCTTGGATTCATCTTTCGTTTTGCTAGAGCATATAATCTAGTAATTATGTCAGATAGTATTTGTTGGAAATAAACTCTCCGAACACTTGGCATGACCCAAAAAAGTGTTTGTTTTTCCTCCCAGCTGAATGGCTGTTAGGCCTGGCAGAGAATCATAGGCTCAAATAATTTTCCCTCCAAACTGTGAAGGTACCCCTGGATTATTTGGAATCCAAAGTTGCTGATGTCTGACATCAGGCTTATCCTTTTCTTTCTTTTTTTTGGAAGTAACATGTTCTCCCCCCCCGCCCCCCCCACTGGGAGCTTTTATTTGTTCACTCTGTCTGTGTTCCAAAGTGTTGTCATGTGTCTTCTTCAGGACGGGGCGTTTTCCTGGACTCTTTGTTGAAGTAGATAGCTTCCCTTCCAGTCTCCATCCTTTGGAATTCCTTCTAAATAATGGAGTGTAGGAAATTGTGGAGTTAGTTTTCATGCTTCTGCAATTTTCTTCCTTCATTATAACTTTTCACCTTTTACTCTGTGTTCTAGAGAATTCTCCAGCTCACTAGTTCGTGTCTCAGTTGTTTCTATTCTACTCCTTAGCCTTTTTGTTTGTTTGTTTGTTTGTTTTTAAGTAATCTCTACACCAAACGTGGGGCTCAAACTCACCATTCCGAGATCAAAAGTCACATACTCCCCTGACTGAGCCGGCCAGGTGCCCCTGAGTATTTTTTTTTTTAAGTATTTTTTATTTCAGGGGCGCCCGGGTGGCTCAGTCGTTAAGCATCTGCCTTCGGCTCAGGTGGCAGAGAGAGACACAGCGAGAGAGGGAACACAAGCAGGGGGAGCGGGAGAGGGAGAAGCAGGCTCCCGGCCGAGCAGCGAGCCCGATGCGGGGCTCGATCCCAGGGCCCTGGGATCAGGACCTGAGCCGAAGGCAGACTCTTAACGACTGAGCCACCCAGGCGCCCCTGAAATAAAATCTTTAAAAAAAAAGTATTTTTTATTTCAACGTCCAAACTTTTTATGTCCCAAGATAGTTGACTTCTGGAAGGTATCTTTTTAAACTCACTTTTATGTTTTTCACAACAAACATGGTTTTGTTGTATTTTTTTCCCTCTGAACATATAAATAATATATTCTTGTAAAAATTTGTATGATACATGACCTTATTAAAAAGAAAAAAGAAAACAAAAATCATCTGAGAGTTCACTTCCCCAGAGGCTGTTTTTAAAGGATAAAATCTCTTTTCTGTTCTCTCTAATGGTATTACCGATGCCGTTTTAAACATTTTATGTGTTCTGGAAAGTCTTGCTTCTTCATGTGCTAGCACTGCTAAACTCAGGTAACACGTAGACCCCGAATGTAACTGTTCACATTAGAAGCTTCTGTTTCTCTCACCGGCCCAGGCAAGTGATCCAGATGGGGGTAGGAGGTCCTGTCTGCAACACGTGGCTTCCTCGGTCGCTCTGACTGTCCCCGCTCTGGCCGCGGGAAGGGGAATCATGGAAAAAGGCTCAGGGGAGGTCTCCGTGCTAGTCTGAAGCTGACACACATTGCTTCTCCCACATGCTGTTGGACAGAACTGGTTACCTGGTCACACCGATTGCAAGGGAACCCGGGAAAGGTAGTGCAGCCAGGGGCCCAGGGGTGGACAGTTACGACATCTGCCCTTTGGCCTCCAGAGGTCCATGAGCACCCAGGCTTCCCCCCGGGGGAGAAAAGCACCTCATCTCCAGGGAGGCGGCCCAGCCCAAAGCCTAACTCTCTCGAGCACGTGCAGCCTCCCACTGGGTGCCCCTGACATACTGGCTGTCCAGTGACCTGCCCCTGCCCCCTGCCATCTGATCCTTCATCCGACCTTCGCTGCAGACCCCTTCACTGAAGCCCCTGAGCAACAGCAATCCGTTCTCCCACTGTTGGAGGTATAAGCATTGGGCTCTTGCACCCTGTGGGTCCCAGGCCCCCGGGCCACACCGCCTGCCCGCCCTCGCTTTCCGGTCACGCCACCGGGAAGCAGCAGAGGCCTGCCAACGCGCGCTCGCACGCGGGCCCCGCTCGGTCACTGCCCCAGTTTTCCTGCACGTGTTGCCACGACATAACAAGGGAAGTGTGTTATTATTTCCAGCTCGCCCCATCCGTTTCCCTGTCATCCACGAGCTGACCACGAAGCCAACTCCACATGCTTTCGGGCTTTGTCACCCCAGCTCCCTGGGCACCCATTTCTGTCTCAGGGTGGGCGTACCAGGCTATGGCTCCCACAACAGTGCTGCAGAACAAGCCGTGGGCGCTGGGGCTCACACTCGCAGCCCCTCGGGCGCGCCCCCCGTTAGCACACGGCTCTTCGGGGGGCAGCCTTCCGCTGCTCGAGGCTCACCCTGCTCCCTCCCGCCTGCCAACCACCTGTTGGCCAAAGGGGTCACGCTGGCCGGTCCCAAGTCACAGAGAGGCGTGTGTCCCACTCACCCGGAGGCCACGCCTGCGGGCAGACGCCAGATTCTAGCACAGGGGAGGGAAGAACGGGCCAAGTTCAATCACTCCGCCGCACAGCCCCTGGGGTGACCGCACACCCGAAGAGAAGCTGCTTTCTCTCGGGAGAAGCCACAGAAGGGCTCCAACTTGGCGGTGGCCTGAACCCCCGCCTTTGTTCAGAGCCCCAGGCTGATGGCAGCTCGCAGTCTCTGAAGCTTCCCGACACCGTCACCGGGGTCATCACTGTTTGGGCCCCCCGGAGGGGGGTGTTGGCCCGTCATAGACGTGGCACCTGTCACGTCTGCTCAAGTTCCACCGGACAAGGGTTGGTCTCCCGGCCACGCCTACTCGCTAGGGAATTGGGGAAATGGAGTCTAGCCCACGCTCAGGGTGGGGGGGCGGCAGGGGAACCCGATCTCGGCGGACAGCTGCAGCCTCTGCCCCGCTTCGGGTGTTGGCTCACTTGTGCCGGCCGGAGCTTCCCGGCGGGTCGTCGACTCCAGGTCTGTGCTCGTCTTCAGATGCCAAGGGTCCTATTTGTCCATCAGCAAGCTGTCGGTGGCCTCCAGCCACTGTGCGGAGGGTCCAGCAGGCTGCTGAGGGCATCAGTGACTGCTCAGGGGACTCCCTGTTCCTTCCAGGTATTGGTCACACAGAAGGTCTCCTCTTTGTCCACGGTCTGCTGCTCGGCACAGCCGGGAGTTGAGCTGCCCCCACAAGATCCCCCCCCCAGAGATCATCCTGACGGTTGCCCGTGTGGCCCCACAGCTGCATCCCCTGATCTACTGTCACCCACCAGCCCTTGCTTCCTCTGCTTTTAGCTCGGTCTCTTCCCTCCGGCCCGAGCAACAGGTCTCACCACCACCCATCTCCCTGGAGCCCCTTGGGATCTCTGGTCCACTAGGGGCACCCTTCTTGTGCTCCTGGTTAGAATGGATTTTAAATTTTTCTGTCATTTCCTGGTTTCGAGGGTGGGAGTACAGAGACTGCCAGGAAGGGTCTAGACCACCAACTTTACTCAATCTCCTTGAGGCATCTAAACCTGGTCAGTTTGCAGGACTTGGCCGCTTCATCCCCGGGAGCAGAATTTCTAAGCACAAGCTGGTGGGGTCTGTGGGCTGCAGCTGGACCTGGGCTGGCCTCCTGGGCCTGCCTCCCGATCCCCTGGGCTTGGAGTGGGGAGCCCCCGATGGAGCCTTACGGGTCTTGTGGCCTTAGGGATAAGGAGTTGCACGGGGACTTTGGTGCCAACACCTCCAGTGATGTGGGGACTGAGAAACCTCAGCCAAACCCGAAAAGTCCCAGGACGGGCGTGATGTGGCCGGTCCCTCTGGCCGGCAGCACCTCAATCCCATGTGCAACTCGCCCCTGGCAGGCCCACACCCCCCAGAGCAGGACATTCCCAATCTCTACAACCGTCCAGTACTTTCACAGATTGCTGTGCTCAGGCTCCTACTTGGGTTTATTTGTGATTTTATCTTGAGCCCAGATTTGGAAACTGCCCTCTCTGAGGCCTGGGGCCACGTGTTGTGAATGTCTCTCCTCGTGGAATTAAGACCGTGTCTTCTACTTTCAAAGAAGGTACAGGAGTGGCGTGGGCCGAAGTCCTCCACGTAGAAGCAAGCTGACGTGCTTGTGTGTGTGTGTGTGTGTGTGTGTGTGTGCTTCCCTAGGGAAAAGGAGACCAGAACGAGCAATCTGGTATCCTCGAGATGGTTGTCACCTTCTCCTCCGTGGGGAGACAACAACAAGGACATTGTACAGGGGTCAGGATCTTTCTCCCTTCCACAGGGCTTGGATGAGGGCACAGGCAGAGACCCTTCCCTTGACCTGGAAGCAGCCCACCCGCCGGGAGGAGACAAAGAGCGGCAGGTGCACAGCCTTGGCTGTGGAGACTCCAGATCTGAGAGGCTCTGGGTGCCGGCTCTTGGCGTTCTGACATTTCCCCCTCAACAGGACCCCGCTCAGGGGGACAGAGGGCCACTCCTTATCCGGGGTGACCCTGAGAGACGCCAGGCAGGGAGTGCGGCCAGGACTGGCCCCTGGGCTCCACTCCCCCCCTAGGGGACCCAGTTCGGGGAGGAGACGCCTCTAAGCGGCACCTCCCTTGGGGGCTCTGGCTCTCAGGGCACCCTCGCTGCCTCCCGGAGCGCTGCGTTTCTTTGCGAGTCCTCAGAGAGACGCCCCGCGCAGGGCGCGCGGGGCGGATCCGCCCGCAGGCCAGCAGCGGCTCTGGCCCAAATCCGCTAGGGCCTCGGGCTCCAGGGCGCGCCGTCGTCCCGTTCCGCAGTGTCATCCGCCCCCCCGCATAGCGGAGGCGGCTCCGAGAGGGGCGAGAACGCTGCGGGCTGCGGCCGACGAGCCACGGGCCCGCGAGCCGCCATCCCGGCCCCGGGCGCGGGCCTGCCGGACGCCGCCCGGCAGCTCACGGACACCCGGGGCCCCGGCCCCGCCCCACGCGGCCTGTCCGGCCAGCCCATTGGCCCAGACGCGCGCAGCCCGCGTGTCCGCGCAGCGCCATTGGCCCGAGCCTGCGGCCCAGACAAAGGGAGCGGCGGCGGCGGGCGGCGATTGGGCCGGGGCGGAGGGGGCGAGGCGCGGCGGCCGGGGGGCGGGGGGGAGCAGCGCGGAGGAGGCGGGGCGCGGGGGCGAGGCGCGCGGGGGGAGGACTCCCGCGCGGAGGCGGGGCGGGGGCGGGGCGCCCTGGAGGGCGGTGGCCGCGGGGCGCGGGGAGCCCGCCCGCCCCTCCGCCGGCCCCTCCGCCCAGCACCCCTCCCGCCCCGGGGCTCCTGCCCGACCGCGGCCGCTGCCGCCTCCTCGTCTTCCCCGAGGGCTCCGCGGCCGTCTCCGCAGCTCGGCGGGAAGGTGGGAACGCGGAGCTCAGGCCGAGAAGGATGCGCGCGGGCCGGGGGTGGACCTGCGGCGAGAGCCCCTGCCCAGCGGCGGGACGCGCCGCTCCCCGGCCTCGGCGCCGCGTTCCGGGCCTGCAGGGCCGCGAGGGTCTTCTACGGGGGTGGCGCCTGGGAGGAGGCGCGGGCCCTGGCAGCTGGATGCAGCGCCGGGACAGGAAGCTCCTCGCGCTTCTGAAGAGTTGACTCGGCGGGGTGCGTCGCCGGGGAGGGAGGGACGGGCCGTGGGGCGACCGGCCGGGCGGGGAGTGGCTTCTGGGGGCCCCCTCGCCAGCGGAGGGCCCGCGAGGCCGCCCTCGGAGCGCCGCCAGGTACGTGCGTTTCCTTGTTTCCCGCGCGCCCAGAGCGCACCCGGGTAGGGAACGAATAAAAACCCGGTTGGTGTGTAAGAGCCTTTCGCTGCAAGCGTGTCTTTCTGCAGGGCTCTGGGAGGGCCGCTAAACGCGGGGTGGACGCCGTCCCGGGTTGAGCCTGCAGTCCCTGCGGGAGGACCGTCCTCCGCTGCACCTCGGGCCTGGGAGCTGGTGCCCCTTTGGAAAAAGCCTGTTTTCTCCAGGTTCCGTTTAATTCGCCAAAGAGACTACGAGCCCTGCCTCGGCCCCAGAGCTGGGGCGACGGCGCTTTGTTCCCTGCAGTCTCCCGCCCTTATCCCCTGGAAAACCCGGATTCTTTTTAGAGCTGTGATGCTCAGTTTGGGGGAGGGTCGGAGGAAGCTCGGAATGGGGAGACCCCACCTTGGCGGGCAGCTCCCCTAGTTCCGTAGTGAGCCCCTCTTTGCCCCAGGAGCCCCGGACTTGCCAGTTAGGGGAGGCTGTGGGCTTTGTTTTTTGGGGGGGTTGATAGGGGAGGCCCCGTAGCCGGCCTGGGGCGGGCTCCTTCCCCTCCCCCATGCCCACATCAAACAAAAGAAGTCCTCCGAGAATCGTTTTGGGGGGAGAACTCTTCTGATTGTGAACCTGTAGCCCCCCTCACCCCGCCCCTGTTCTTAGGATGGGACTGAGTCTTTTCAACAAAGGGGAGGGTTGGAGAGAGTTGAAGGAAAGGGCGCGCTTTTATTTGGGGACACTTTAAGGAAGAGAATGCACCTTCTCCTTCTGCCCACTTTCCCACCTGATTGATGGGGCTTTAGGCGATGTTTGGATTTGGGGTGTTTTTGTTTGGAGACTTTCACAAAAGGAAGAGTCCTACGTGGGAAATTGGAAATTTGGCCTCTACCTGGTGGGGGAAAATCCCCCATGGAGTGAAATGTATTCTTTGCTGTTTGGGGGAAGACTGAAAATTAAGAGATTTGATGAGTAAAGTGGAAGGGATGATTTTGTGTCCTTTTCTTCCGCCCCCCCCCATAAATGAGAACAAAGGGCCTAGGCGAAAGGGGTGGGGGTTCGGATGGGGAACGCTATAAAAAATGCCTCACCTCCCATTCCCCGTGGACACCTGAATATTCTCCTCGGAGTTTGGGCTGGAAAGAAAAAGGAGGCCCCCACCCGGAGTCAGGTTCTGTCCCAATACCTAGCTCCCGAGACCCTCCTTCAGGTCGTCCCAAGTCGTGGTCACCGGGCTGGGGAGAGGGGGTCCCCGACGGCAGGAAAGGCCCTCTCCTTTGGGCAAAGTGCGCAGTTTCGGTTTCCACCTTCCGGGGCCGAAGACCAGGGGTTCGCGGCGCCCTGGCTGCGCGCGTCCCCGCTCGCCCTGGCGCAGACCCGCGTCCACCAAAGCCCCGGAATAAAACTCAACAAACCGTAAAGTCTCTCGATTCCAGTAGAAAAGGCGCCGAAGATTTATGATCCCCGAATCCCCCACACTAATTATCCCTGTTTTTAGTTGACTTATGGGTGGTGACCACTAAAGTCATTTTCCATTTTAGAATTTTTTTTTTTTTAAACATGAATGCAAGTTTCACTCCTTTCTTACCCGCTTGGGCGAATCTTTGATCTTGTGGGAAGAAAAGAAATCCGGCCTTCCTCTGCCTTCTCCACCACCTCCGGTTGGGCGCACCCGGCCGAACCCCCTCCATTGCAATTTAGGGGAAAGTATTTCTTTTTCTTTCTCCTGCTGCCCAAGGGCATTCACAGGGATTCCTCCCAGGGAACCCTGGCTCGCGGCGCGTTGGATGCCCTGCGGACTGCTCGGGGCTCTGAGATCCGCTTGGGCCCCCACCCTAACCCGCGGCGGAGGGTGAGCCAGGCTGGAGAGTGAGTCCCCCACGGTCCCGGTATGGTCACCCTTCGCCCTTCACCTTCCCAGAGACCCACGCAGGGTATGAGCCTGGGGCGTCGAGGGGCCCCCACTGTGCTGAGGGGGACCCCCGCGGATCCCTCGCCACTGCCTAGTGGCCCCATCCCCCATCCTCCCTTTGTTTGCTTCTCTGGACACTGAGTTGAAAGTGGCAGGAACAAAATAATTAGATGGAAGTCAAAGATTAGGCGGGGTGCGCTGGCCGCCTCGGCGAGGCCTGGCCGAAACTCCGCCAGCGCCTCATAAATCTCCGCGGGCCTGACAGAGAGCCGCGTCCTCCGGTTATCTGGGAGTTTGGAGCTTCTCGACCTCCTCCTTGCCGTCCCCCCAACACCCCTTTTCGGGAGCGTGGGTGGAGAGTCCTTGGGGACCCCGGTTTCTGGCCAGCGCACAATGCCCCCGGCCCAAGCCTGGAGTCAGTTAATTCTCAGAAATGGATGAAGGTGTTGCAGGGGGAGGGTGTGGTCTGGTCGGCGAGGGCCTGGGGCCCAGGACCCCCATGCAAGGAGGAGCAGTACAGACCCCCACCCCGTTCGCCAACCAGATAAATATCGGGGTGCTGCACGTCACCTGCTCCACGCTGCCCCAGGAGGGTGTGGGGTGGGGACAGAGAAGGGTCGGGGTGTGCATTAACCCCTCCATGGGCGACTCCTTTGTCTGGCCGGGCCACTGCGGAGACCGCCCAACGGCGGGCTAGGCCTCAGGGCCCGCACAAGTGCAGGAAGGAGCCAGCGGGGCTGCGAGGCCCTTCTCTGGCCCAGGTGTGCAGACTGCGGGCAGGGACGCGGGCCGTCGGTTGGGGGCTGAGCCACGAGGTCCCAGCACTGGGACCGGAGATCCGGGTGTCCGAGCTCTTCCGGGACCACGTGCCATCCACCCGGCCGCTGTGCCCTAGACACTTCCAGCCACAGAGGAGAGAACGTGAAGGAAGTCTTGGCCCGTTTAGATTGTTGTAAAAACTCGAATTAATTCGTAAAATAGTAACCGTGCTTCCCAACACAGAGAAGAGGTTGAGGGGGGAAAGTCTTTTTTTAATTATACCCCTTGTCGTGGCCGTTGTACCTGACCTCTTCCTACTATTAAAAGAAATGTTGCCACATTTAATTTTTGTTGCCATGAGATATGGAGAGGGTAGCCCCACATTTTGAAGTAATTTGATAAGCCTTCAAGTAGCAAATCCGAAAGGGAGGCTGGCCCCAGGTATAGTTGCCTGATAGCCTGAATTTACAATGAAAGCATTCTCCTTTATGGATATAATAGATTAGATTTCACAACTTAATTCACCGGAATGGCTCCATTTAAGGGAGCTCCGGCTGATTTTATTACGCCAAGCCAAATTGGATGTTTGTGGTCTTAACGAAAAGCGATTGTGACATAAAATATATAATTTTTAAGGTAAAAAAACAGCGGGTTCGACCCTGTCCCCTCCTCTCTCCATCCTTCCTTCTCACCCCCGGTTCCCCAGTTTGGGAAATACCGAGAATTATTTGTTTGTTGTTCTGCCCCAGAGACAGGAACTCACACCCGGGGGCGGGGGGGCGCCTGGAGCTGCCTGCCTTGTGTCCCCTGCGGCCTCTCCCGCTCGGCGCCGCCCGCCAGCCCTCCCCGTACGGCGCACTCGGTGCCCTTTTCCCGAGCAGGCTTGGGGCTGCTCCTCGGGGTCCTTCGAAACGTCGAAATTCCCAGCACTGGCTCCGGAGTCTCGGGCCCTCGGAGCATCCATGGGGGCCGGAGCGTCTGCCGGGACAGCGGCCCCCCCGCAGGACCTTCGGCGGGACAGTGGGGACCGAGCAGGCTCGGCCTGGCTACTGCGCGCCAAACGCCTGCGCTCCCACAGGGCCTGCTCCGCGCCCTCCCCGACGACCAGGGCTCGCGGAACCCACTGCGCCCTCCACCCCGGACCCAGTGCAGCCCGTGGGGAGTGGGCGTCAGCTCGAAGAACTTTCCAGGCCCAGCCGGCCCCCGCCTCTGAGCCCGCCCCGGAGCCCACGGTCTCTGCGCCCCACGGATAAAGGCGCGTCCCGCGTGGCCCGCGGAAGACGGAGGTGCGGATGGGGGCTTGTGGTCCAGCCCGGGCCTGGCCCGCCAGCGCCCGCGGCGCATTCTGCTGTCACTTCTGATTGAGGTCGGGCTCTATTTTCCCGACGGCGGCGGCGGCGGCATCCTCTTCCTTCCCCTCCCCCACTGATTGGGTGCTTTGTTGAACACCGAGGTAGCCCCCAGCCTCCCGGCGCGCAGTCCCCCTTCCGGGGTCGGCCTCCAGGCCGCTGCGACGAGCCCCTCACGGCAGCGTCTCGCCCGAGACTCGGGCCACGACGCGGCAAGCCCGGCGCGCGCCCTGGTCCTGCGGGGCTGGAGCCGCCGGGCCGCGAACCCCGCACCCCAGCCGCGAGGGCGGTGGTGCGGGTGCGCGGCTGGCCGCCGCGGACGCCGGCGCGCGCCTAAATTAGATCTCCGCGGCGCCTGACCTGGTTTTTTCTGGGCCCGATCGCCGCAGCTGCTGTTTTTTCCAGAATTCCTGCTGCTGGGGGAGGGGCGTTATTATTATTATTTTTTGGTTGTCACAACCTCCTGGAAAAATGCCCCGGCCGCGGAAAGTGTAACAATAAGCCAGCGGATTTCTGGAGGAAGCGCCCCCTCCCCTGCTTTCTGCCGGGACGCCTTTGCCCTCAGGCTGCTGCAGGGACCTCAGCAAACAGTGGGGACCTCCGCCCCTGCCCCTGCCCCAACCCCCTGCTGGGCTTTCAGCTCTGGCTGCAAAATCTACCTCCACCTCCGCTTTGGGGGCCCGCAGCGCTCCGAACTGGGGAGACAGTAACCTTCTCCAACATCGGTGGGGCGGGCTGCTGGGGGGATGAGCCTTCCCCCCTGGCCCCCACCCCTACCCCAAACCTACTTCAGGTGGCCCCTAACCGGAGTGTCCCTTCCCCAGGAATCCTATTCCTGTTTGCTTTCGGGGGTCAGCGCTAGCCCAGAGGCAGTTAAGGATTAATGGGCTGGGGGGCCCTGGGGGCTGAGCTGGTGGGCGCTGGGGATGGAGCCTGGCACAAGTGGTCGCGGCTGGCATTTGGCCTCTCTCTGTTGGGCACATAGTCTTGTTCAAACCGCAAGGCTGAGCAGAAGGTTTACGAGGACCACAGTTGCGTGTTCACCTGTCCTGCCAGGGAGGAGACTGGGGAGCTCAGGTGCCAACCACAGCCATTACTCGGCTTTCAGCTTCACCCCTGCAGACTCCTAGGGCAGAGTGTAGAAAGAGGAGGGGACTCTCGCCGTCCTGGCCCCTTCCCATAGTGGTGCAAGAGGCCAGGAAAGTGGCCATGTCCAGGAGGGGCGGGGGAAGCCAGGCTAGCCCCTGGTCTTGTGGAGTGCGGCTAATCCTGGCCTCTAGCCTGAGACTTGCCGGGCCAGTCCCATTCTGCTCCCTGTCCCTGGGGGTGAGGAATGAGTGTGCCATCTCTGCATTCGCTCTGCTTGGTCAGGAAAGAGAGTGGGGAGGTATCGGCCCCCACTCCCTCTTGCCCCAGACCCAGAGGCCTCTCTTCCCAGGACCCCCTGACCCATCCCTCAGGAGGCAGAGACTCCACCTGTAGCCTCCAGGACCTTCCCGAGGCCTCTGGTTCTGCCCATAAATGTATTTACGCTCGCGTTATGCCAGGTGCGTGGATGGGACCCCAGCATCCCCCAGCCTGCGTGGACAACAGGAACTGAACTTTAGTCTCCAGGTGATTAAGGCCGCAGGGACTGGACTTCATTAGTGGTTGTTACGCAATAAAGGCGATAAAATGGCCCCTACTTATGATTTCAAAATGCAATTTATTTTAATTTACGTTTTTAAGTACTTCTGGGGCTTGATGGGGGCAGCTAGGGCATCAGCAGAGGGCTGTAGTCCCTCCACCGGAGGGACAGGAATGGCCTGGCTGAAACCGGCGGAGCAGCAGGAGATGGAGAGGAAGCTGCAGCTGCTGGCCGTGGCCTTAGGCTAGCAGGAGTAGAATATTCTGGGCTGCCTTTTAAAAAGCGGTGAAAAGTCACTCCGAGGCCTTGCCCTTCTGTTCCTGGACGCTGCAGAGAGGGCTTGGGGAAGCATTCCTGAGCCAGACATCTGGAAGCTTGCTGGGCAGGACTGTCCCCCAGGGCCCTGGGATCGTGGGCACAGTGGTCCCCCACTCATCCCGTGGGAAGCAGGGCTGGTTCCTCAGGTCCAGAGGGAGCCTGCCCGGTGCCTTTAGAACCCTCCCGCCCCCCACTGTCAGGAGCCCTCCCTTGGCTCTGACCCCCTTCTCCTGGCCTGTGTGTGGATCGTGTTCCTGTTTCTGAAGCCTCTGGAGGGTCCAGCGGACTCCTGCTGGCACTCTCTGCAAGGCCGAGGCCTGGGGGCCCAGACAGCCCCCGCAGGTGCGTCTCCTTGGTTCCTGCGGCACCCCTCTGCCCCCTCCCCACCCCGTGCCCGGACTGCAGGGCAAGGCAAGAGCCAGCAGGGGACCCATGAGGGGTGGGGGAGCCAAGCCTGCCAGGGTGGGACCCGGCATTGAAGTGGAGGGGCCTGGCTTTGCACAAAAGGGAGAAAGAAAGTACGTGAAGGACCAGGACACCTGAAACACTGTGGCCCTGGTGGTCACAGGATCCAAGGCCACCAGCCGCTGCCCTTCAGACCTGGTGCTAAACCGTCAGCGTTGTTCACACGTGTTAGACTATGAGAGCCGGGGTTCCCAGCCCAACCCCCCCAACACACGCACGCGTGCCCCCTTGTGCCAGACTCCATCCCCAGCGCCCATGCATGCGCCCGCGTGCGCGCGCACGCGCGCGCGCACACACACACACTTTCACAGCAATGGCCCAGAAGACCCAGACTACGGCAGCTTTGCCCCTCCTGCCACTTGGTAGTGGCCATGGGTTACCCGGGTAGGGGCTGGGGGCAGCCCCTAATTCCTCTGTCTGCGGCCTTGCAAGCTCCTGAGGATGATGGGGTCTACACCCACTTCCCCCCACACCCCTCACCAGGACTGTCCTGGGTCTCTGCCTGCCTCTCTCTTTTACTCTGGGCGCCTTGATTTGCGGAGTTAATTGGCAAACTTCCCGGAAGTAAACTTGAGGATGGAAATTAATAATTTTCCTGGCGTTGAACTCACTGCTAATCATGCTGGCTGGGAGTTGGGGGCCTGGGTGCACAAGGACCCCTGAAAAGCCATTAGCATGAAGAAGGCCTTCTGGGGGGCCGGGAATCCCTCGCACAATTTAGGGGCTGTGCAGCCCCGGTGGCCGGGCGGAGCCTCAGCAGGTGTGAGGGCACTTTGCAAGGGTTCGAGCCACCTCTGTACCCCTCCCATCCTGGCTCTCTTGCTGTGTGACCTGGGCCTAATGGGGTCTTCTGGGGTGCTTCCAGCTGAGGACACCAAGGACGTCCTTCACAAGAGAGGTGCAGGAAGTGGGGAGCCCTGACTGGGTGCCCAGAGACCTCCGGGCTGCGGGGGAAGAGGCCCTTGGGAGCCCAAGAGGAGAGACAGCAGAGGGTGGCCAGGGGCCGCGGTAGGGGAGCAAGTTACCGTGGTCTCACTTGTCCCCTCAAGCAGAGGGTCTGGTGCCTGAAGACCTTGCACGGGGCTCCCTCATCCTATAAAGAGGCCTAGCTGCTTCTCTCTCGTCTCCGGGCTGGACAGGCCTTGTCCTATTGGGGTCGTGAGGGGAGTTAAGGCTCCTGCAGAGCAGACCTCCGCTCAGGTCTCCGAAGCCCCAGGAGGGCGGCGGGCACAGAGCCAGCGGTTGGGTCCTCAGCAGGACCTCTGCACGGCCCGCGGCCCTGCCCATTCCTGGGCCCGGCCTTCAGCGCCTTCCGAAGGATGTGGCAGTGCAGGGGCCCTCTGGGGTCCCTGGTGCAAACCCAGACGCCCTGGCCTTACCCCGGAGAGAGGCCTGGGAAGCCTGGGGTGGCCAGCAGGCTCTGTGGTGGCTCTGACGCGGCCAGTCAACTACCACCCAGGAGACCTGGACAGGCTGCAGGGTCAGTACCGGGGGCGGGGGCCTGGGATGCCGCCCAGCCCGCAGGCCAGCCCACCCCAGCACCTGAGCTGCTGAAATGGGACCAACATGAGCCCGAGGAGCCAGGCTAAGATTGAGGGGGAGGGGCAAAGATGGGGGGAGGGCAGTGAGAACAGAGAGAACCCAGCTTGGCCCCATGGACTAGGCTCCCAGCTGCCTGCCCCTGCTGGACAGGGCTTCCCACTCACCTGGCAGGGGCAGAGGCCCCTGTGGCCCCCTCAGCTGTCCTCTGTTTACCCCAAGCAGAGCTGACCCCTCCTTGGGCTTGGTGGTCTTCTGCTGGGCCACCACACTCCCAGCCCCAGGCCCCCCGAGAGGACTGGCAAACTGCTCTGTCTGGAGGCCCCCCAGCCGTGGGGTGGGGAGGGGTGGGGGGGGAAGAGACCCGGCTCTGGCTCCCACCTGTACCTGCTGCATTTACGGCATTGGCACTGTGGGTCTCCACGGCTGCGCTGCCATGGAAATGACGTTAAAATCGAAGACAAGGGCACAGAGAGGTTCAGTCGCTTGCCCAAGGCCACACAGCAGGATTTGAACCAGGTCTGTCTGACAGGGTTCAGACCGCCTTTGTCCAAGACATGACATACTGCAGATTAATTAAACTCGTCATACCAGCAGGACACCCGATGGGTCCCTCCTCCCACCTGGGGCTGTGTCCATGGCCTGGAGCCACACAGCTGACCTGGCTTCCTGGGCTAGGCCGGCTGGGCAGACTGCTTCTGAGGGCGAGAGGCTCATGCCTCCCTGCCCAGCTCAGGGGCCTGGAGTGGGCTGGGGGCGCAGGAGTGGGGGGAAGCACTAGGAAAGGGGGTGCCACCCCTCCAGGAGCACATCTCACTGCTCACGCGGACCACTCTCTGTCCGGCAGAGATCAGATCAGCACAGGGCACACCGCTCTAGCTCTGACCCCACCCCTACCGTGACTGGGGGCCTCCGTGCACCCAGGCTGAGCCCGTCCCGGTCGTTGCAGGTGACGGTGTTCTGGCCTCAGGAAAGCTGGTGAGAAGTCTCTGTGGGCTTCGGGGCATTTTGCAGATACAGCCGTCCTGGCAAAGCCCCCCACCTGAGAACATCCCCAGGCACCCTGGGGTGGGGGTATGGCAGGAGCATGGAAACAGAAGGCTGACGGCTCCCTCCGGGGCTGTAGGGGCCCCTTCTCCCCACCCCTAACCTCTGGCTACACCAAGTCCTGCCCATCCTGCCCCTGGTGTCTTGTCTCTCAAAGTCCCCTTCTCAGCCTCGTCCCTTTTGTGTCGCTGCCCCACCCCTGGCCTCCCTGACCCAGTCTTTCTCCCAACTCGTCCTCACCCTCCTAGGCCCACACGTAACCAGGGACCTTGATAAGCCACAAACCATCCCCAAGCTCCAGGTCTAGTGGGCCTCTGTCCTCCCTGACCCCATCCCAATCCCCAGGATGGCTGTCCCCATGTCGCAACACAGTGGACATTCAAAGGGTGCTGCTTGTCCGCTGGGGAGACCTGGGAACCAGGCTGGACAGCAGAATGCACTCCCCTTCCCATCGGGGTGGACCCTGACCAGTGGGTGAGTGGGCCAGGCTGGGGCCATGGGCTCTCGGACCCCCATCCCGGGGCTTGGGAATCTGCGGTTTGGTGATGCTTTCATCGAAATGGAATTTGTTCTATGCTTGTTTATCGATTTGAGTTCCCGGGGCCCGATGGGCGTGGCTTGCACACGCACCCCCCCCCCCCCGTGTTTTGCTCCAACCCTCAGGGGTTGTTGCTGCTCAAGGGGCCTGCAATCAGGGCCACCTCTCCTGGGTGGGCGGGGCCAGGGGGAGGCCCAGGCTGGTGAGGACAGCAGGGGGTGGAAGAGGTCTGTGTGCGCCCCTTACCCAGCTCTCACCGCTCTGCTCTCCTTGGGCTCCATGAGTGCCTCCGTCCCGGCCCTTCCTCCCCAGGACGGTGCCCTCCGTCCTGCAGCAGGTGCCCCCAGGGCTCTCTTTGGGTGGGCCTGCAGGGCCCTGGCCGATGCAAACCCCACGCTGACCTCCGCGTACTTGAGAGCCAGAGACGGCAACGGAAAGGCCTTCCCAGGGGCCCTCAGAGCCCCCACACCGAACGGGCAGGGGCTCCCCTCTCCTCCAGGCTCACCACCTTTGGGATTCTGTCAGAGAAGAGCTTGGGAAGTCAGTGATGGGTCCCTCCCCGAAATCAGGCTGGTCCAGCCTTCATCCCCTACGCAGCCGGACTGCGGTCCTACCCTGCACCCCGGGGGCCCTTGGCCCACACCTTTCGGATCTTCCTTGAGACTCTGCCAAGGGAAAGGGTGTGCCAATTCCTGTCTAGATTTCTCCTGGTGCTGCTCTGTACCCAGCCCTCCAAGGAGCCCTGAGCCTCACACCCCAGGCACTCCGCCCTTCACCTCTAGCCCTCCTGGGTCCCATCTGCTCCCTGCTGGCCCCCGGGCAGCTCAGAGGAGACAAAACAGGTGCCAGGTCAAGGAGCCCTGCCGTCGGGGCCTGGGTGCGGCAGATGGCGCCCGTGGGCCCCCGCAGCGGCCGGTGGGAGGCCAGCGGCACTGGGGAGATGGGTTCCAGCCAGGCCCAGCGGTGGTGACCGCTGCACCCCGCCCCTCAGAGCCTCAGTTCCCACCCAGTGGCCCACAGCGTCGCCTGTGTGATGCTCTCGTCAAGGATGCCTACCCTGAATCGAGGGAAGAAGGAAAGCCCCAATCCAAGGACGTTCTGCAGAACAACCATTCTAGAGGCTTTCCAAGGTCAGTGGAGAAAAAGACGAAAGGGGGGGTGTCTATTCTCCAGGAAAGCGGTTGAAGAGATGGGACCAGTGACTGCAGTGCGCGGCCCAGACGGGGTCCTGGACCCCCAGGGTTGAGGGGGTCTGCTGTCTGGGACTATGGACAGAACCAGGGCTTTTGTGCAGGAGCAGGGTGGGACCTGGTAGACGGTGCGTCCCCTGGGTGGGAAGATGCCTGAAAGCCCTCCCTGCACATCGGCTGCCCAACTGTTCCACGCCAGCCCAAGGGATGGCCAAGTGTTTGGACAATGTCATGGCGTCTCCAGCTGACTCCCAAGTGGCTCAGCGATTTGCTTTAAAGGGAGGAGAAGGGGCAGATGCCACCACATCTTTTTAAAGATTTTATTTATTTATTTGACAGACAGAGACAGCGAGAGCAGGAACACAAGCAGGGGGAGTGGGAGAGGCAGAAGCAGGCTTCCCGCGGAGCAGGGAGCCCAATGCGGGGCTCGATCCCAGGACCCTAGGGTCATGACCTGAGCCGAAGGCAGTCGCTTAACCAACTGAGCCACCCAGGCGCCCCACCACCGCATCTTTTTAAAAAGAGCTGCTGGGGGGGTGCCTCTTGATCTTGGGGTTGTGGGTTCGAGCCCCACATTGGGTGTAGAGGTTACTTAAATAAACTTAAAAAAAAAAGCTCTTGGAAACAGAGTCAATATACACAAACACATTTTATTTGTATGTACTTACAAAAAGATGTGTCCCGGGGTCCTGGGGCAGCCCCCAGTCGGCAAACGTGGCCTTCGCGGATCCTAGCATGTGTTCTGGTCTCTGTGGCCGGAACAGCCGCTGCTTCGGCGTCTGCAGCGTTCATGGGTGGGGAGGTTCTGTTGCTCAAATGCACCTGAAAGGAGCGCTCACAGCCCCCTGGACACCTGTCCTCACACCTGAGGGACAGAACAGCCTCGACACTCCCCAGAAGGCACTTGGAGGGGAAACCACGGTAGTTATAAAGTCCTGCCTCAAATATGGACACCAGGAGTTTGCTATTAACTCATTTTAATTTTTTTTATTTTTAATTAATTAATTAATTTTATTATTTTGAAAGATTTTATTTATTTATTGGAGAGAGAGAGGGAGAGAGAGGGAACACAAGCAGGAGGTGGGGGGAGGGAGAAGCAGGCTTCCCGCGGAGCAGGGAGCCCGATGCGGGGCTCGATCCCAGGACCTGAGATCATGACTTGAGCTGAAGGCAGACGCTTAACCAACTGAGTCACCCAGGTGCCCCTATTTTTATTTTTATTTTTTGAGAGAGGGAGCGTGCAAGGGGGGGAGGAGGCAGAGGGAGAGGGAGAGTCTCAAGCAGACTCCCCACTAAGTGTGGAGCCTGATGATGTGGGGCTCGATCTCGCCACCCTGAGATCACGACCTGAGCCAAAACCAAGAGTTGCACGCTTAACCCACTGAGTGACCCAGGAGCCCCTTAACTCATTTTTAAATAGGAAACTGAGGCCAAGAAAGACTAAGGCTCAGGAGAGGCCAGTGACGTAGTGGCTCAAGCTGACCCACGCTTCACTGTGCACAGGGCACACCGCCTCCGAGTCACAGCAACGCCAGGAGAAAGGCATTATCCTGCTCCCCCTCCCACCAATGAGACACTGGAGGTGCAGGGAATAGAAACACTGAGCCGAAGGCCCTCAGTCCGGGAACTGGGAGCTGGGCCCTAAGCCCACCTGCTTCCCCCCGGGAGCAGCCCCTGGGGAGGGAGGAGGGTGAGGTCCCCACCCAGCCTCCAGCTCCAGGCCCCTGGCTACACAGGAGTAGACTCCCCACATCAACGCCCCGGGCCGGCTCTGCATGCTTGCAGGGGGGCGGAGGCTGTGCCCGCCCGCGCAGAGGGCTTACCCTCGTCCCTACACCGGCCTGAGCATGTTACTGCCACCAGCAGGTCTCACGCCGGCCAAGTGCAAACCACAGAAGGGGAAACGGGCTCAGAGAGGGTCTGTGGCTTGTCTGGCTGATGTGGATCCCCTGGGACCGCGCACGCGCACGCTCCAGGGCCCTGGGAAAGCTCCCCTGTGCCGCTGAGGACAAGGTCGCCGTCCCTGGGGGGAGGGCACAATCAGCCCACTGAGCTCCCCCCCACCCCACCCCGGCCTTCTGCATTTTCATGAGGCAGGTCCCTGGTGGCCGGTGCGGTGCTCGGCAGAGTCATCGGGCTAGCTGCGGCCTCTCTTCTTCTGCTCCTTGAGACCCCGATTGGCCTGCAGAGCCCCCCTCAGCCTCCTCCGGGGATGAACAAGGCCCACAGGCCCAGCTCATCGAGTTTGCCTTTTCTCCTTTAATTCGCTTTTCCTGTGCATGAGTGAGATCCTATAAGGAGACGGTGGGCCTCGTGGGGCTGTGGGTGGGTCTGGGCCGGGACGGGGCTCTGGGTCCCGGCCCATTCATCCTCTGCAGCCTCAGCTGTCCCTGAGGCCTGGGAGCTCCAGGCAGGGAGAGGGACAGACAGCCTGCTCCTCAGAGCTCACATGGCAGCCCCTGGCCCCTCCAGACCCAGTCAAGGATGTACGGCCTGGGCTGACTGTGCTGGCCTCCCCTCCGCAGGCGTCTTCCTGGTCAGGACATCCCCTCTGCCTCCCTCCACTCTTGGGCACACCTCACCCATGGCACCAGGCTCCCCTTGGTCCCCTCGAGCCAGCAGGCACCCCTGCATCCGCGTGTCCGTCCCTGGGCAGTGGTCAGCCGGCTCAAGACAAGAACCCATGTTTCTGTGGTGAGGGCTGGGCCTGGAATCCAGGACTCTGGCTCTATGTTCAGACCCCCGTGTGACAGCAGCACCCGGGCTGGGGGCAGTGGGAGACTCAGCCCATGCCCACCATCCGGGTCCTGCCTCCCCCTCAGGACTGCTAGCACCATGTCCCCATGTCCCCATGAGGCCGGAGTACAGGAGCGGGGTCCCCCGGCCAGAGAGGGAGGCAAGCAGGGAGGCTTGGCATAGGACACAGCCCTCTGCACCCCAATGCCAGCAGGCACCGGCCATCTCCCACCCCCTGTTCCCCACAATGGTCCCAAGTCCTATTTCTTAGTCCCCCAGACCACATCCGCATGGCCCTGCCCAGGAGGCTCTGCTCTTTGCTCTGCCAGGAATTTGTTCCCGGCCAGTCACATCTCCTTTGTGGGGACTCAGCCAGCTCCGGAGAGGCTGGGGGCCCTTGTGCCACTGGGCCTGGCAGGACAGGCCTCTCCTGCTGCTGCCTGGACCCTGGCCCACCTCTCCCCGGCTAGGCCCAATGCCAGCATGGTGCCTGGGACGAATGAAGAAGGGGACAAAGGAGGAGTCAGGGCCACTATGCCTGGGTGAGGCTGATGGGTGCTCAAGGCAGCCCCCACAGGAGGGGTCCCCTGGGAGGGACACCCCCCACCCCTGCGTGGTCCCAGCCCCCTCCACCAGGGAGGATGTGGGAAAGCTCTGCCTGGTCCTGATCCCTGCCCCCAGGGCCTGCACCTAACCCTCTGATCCACGTGAAGGCAAGCTGTGTGTATGTGGGGGGACTCTGGGTCTCAGGGGCTTCAGGGGTCACCTGTGATGCTTGTTGAGCCGCAGGCCCCCCACAACCAGATGCAGAGGCCCAGAGCACCAAGCAGCTTGCCTGAAGCCCCACTGCTAACTAGAGCTGGAAGTTTCCAGCCCTGCCATCAAAGCAGGTGCTCCCCACCTAGGGTACAGCCCCTTCCCCACCCCCCAGCTGAGGGCCTGGATCCTGGGTCCTGGGTGGGGGAGGGGCAGCCGTAGTGTCTGTGGGGGACGCTGCGGGGCTGGGCTCGCCGCCCTGGCCCAAGGCCTGTGTGGGTGTGGGAGGGAGCCCAGCCACACCTGTCCCGCCGCGGGCCCTGGGGTGGGGTTTCCCATCTGTGCTGGAGCCCGGTCAGGTTTCTCACCTCACCCCGGGGGCAGGGTGCAGAGCAAATGGGCCCTGGCCAGCTAGGAGTCACTGCCCAGCCCGTGGCCTGCCTGCCAGGGTTCCTGACAGGAAAAACCTGCGGGGGGGGGGGGGGGGGGCGGCGGGGAGCATCGCTGCACCTGCAGGGGGGGAGGCTGGAGGGGCCCCCTCAGGCCCCTCCCCGCTCCTCACCCAGGCCCCTGTATGGTGGGAGAGGGGGGCCACGTCCTGAACCTGAGTGTCCCCGGACCCCGAACCACGCGCCTCCTGTCATTTCACAGGTTTCTTTTTAACCTGATCTTGTCCCAAGCGTTAATATCTGTGAAGTCGGAGGCGTGATGTGTTGGTTTTGTTTTTTCTAACACATGCTAAAAGAAGTCATGCATTTAAAGAAACTTTGCAGGGCCATCTGTGGATCCTGTCAGGCAGCCGGGCCTGGGGGAAGGCCAACCCCTCCTCTGCAAATGCCGGGCCCAGAGGGGGTCCGGGCAGCAGTCGGGGTGATCTGAGCAGCCCCAGAGCAGGGAGGCCAGGGCCTTGAGTCCAGTCTGGAGCCCCCTGCCTCACCTTTGACAGGCCGGACCCCCCAGAAGCAGCCTGTCCAGGCAGCCGGGGTCCCGTCCGGCCTGGGAACAGTGTGCAAGGCCAGGGCATTCCAAGCAGGCTCCCCATGGGCCCCACGCACCCACCCCTCCGCTGCGATCACCTGTTTGGGATGCTCCCCTCATCTCAAGCCCCCCCTTCCAAGCTCCTCCTTGGCCTGCGCAGGGTGGGGCAGTGGCCCCTGTGACCTCGGCCCCTGGGGCCCACGGTGGGGAGAGACATGCGTACTGGGTTCTGCAAGTCCAGAAAGACGCACACACTGGGCGCGCCCCAGGCCCAGAGCCAGCGGTTTATGCTGGACCAAGACGCCCCAGCCCCTGGGGAAAGGCCAGGGTGATGGCGGAACGCAGAGGCGCCCCCTGGTGGACAGAACCGCGGGCCGCGCACAGCCGCCTCCCCTGGGCCGCTGGTCAGCCCCTCAAAGCCTGCGCCCCTCTCCCGCAGGGAGGGGCAGGCAGTGAGGAAGGGAGGAGCGTGCGCCCCTCTGCTCTCCGCCTCCAGGCTGCCAGGGCACTTCCCCACCGGCTGTGAGCCCGGCCCTGCCCTGCCCTGGGGCCCTGGGAGCAGCTTAGAGGGAGATGAGCCCGACAGTGACGACAGGGTCCCTGAGACACCTGGGCTGGGTGCTGGAGGGGCTAGGACCCTCCTCCCCAGAGGGGGACTGTGTGTCCTGAGGCCAAGGTTACCAACGCAGAGCCCCGTGCCGTGGCTGCCTCCACACTCAGGAACCTCCAGAGAGTCCATCATCCTGTTCTATCCACTTTTGACAGATGGGGAAACTGAGGCGCAGCGTGATGGAGTCACTACTGGGCCGGGTTGGGCAGGGGTGGAGGGGAGGGTGTCAGAGCTGGGACCGAGATGCAGGCTGGTCCAGGCTGCAGGCAGCCAGCGGGTCAAAGGGCCCCCACACCGCTGCCTGCAGGACCCCCGGCGGCTCAGGGCCACTGCCGGCCTGGGCTGTGGATGTGTGGCCTTTAGGTTCACCTTACCCGCCTGAAGCAGCTTCCAGGCATTTCCCACTTTCCCAGGTTCCCCTCTGGCCCAGGAGAGGGGATGGAGACAAAATCTCTTTTTTTTCAAAGATTAAAAATGGGTTGAAGGAGGAAGGAGGTTTGGTAGTTCCTTAAAAAGTCAAATACAGAGGGCGCCTGAGTGGCTCAGTGGGTGGAGCGTCGACTCTTGATCTCACCTCGGGTCTTGATCTCAGGGTCGTGGGTTCAAACCCTGCATTGGGCTCCACGCTGGGTATGGAGCTTACTTAAAAAAAAAAAGTTAAAATGGCCGATTATATGTTATATATGTTTTAGCACATGAAAACAATGACTTCTAAAGGAAAGGGCCCCGTGGGAGGCACACAGGGGCTCCCTGCCCCCCGCTCCCCGCCCCATCCGTCTGAGGGTCAGTGTCCTGAGCCCGCCTCCTGGGCTGCCAGGCCAGCCCCACTTACCGGACACAAAAAGTAGTTCTTTTTTTTTTTTCTAAAGATTTTATTTATTTATTTAAGAGAGAATGAGATAGAGAGCATGAGAGGGGGGAGGGTCAGAGGGAGAAGCAGACCCCCCGCCGAGCAGGGAGCCCGATGCGGGACTCGATCCCAGGACTCCAGGATCATGACCTGAGCTGAAGGCAGTCGCTTAACCAACTGAGCCACCCAGGCACCCCACAAAAAGCAGTTCTGTCCACTTTGTTCTTCTTCAGAGATGGATGGGGAAGGGTGACATCATCGGCACAGATATGGGCTGGGCATCACCTGTGGGGTCCCCGCATCTGCACCCTCCTGTGCCCCTGGTTTCGGGATGCTCTGTCGTCCCGCCACCACCGGGAACCCGTCAGGGCCTGAGCTGGGCCTGCGGGCCGCCGCAGGAATGCGAGCCTGAGTCAGAACCCCGTCCCGCCACTGCCAGCCGGGTGGTGTTGGACACACCGCCACCTTCCTGGGCCACTGAGTCTGCGTGGAATCACCCCACAGGGTCTGTGCCAGGAGTAATGGTCTCGGCATGTGAGCCTGAGCTGCAGGCTGCTGGTGGTGCTCCAGGATGGTGCTCCTCCTCGTGGGGCGTTTGGATGTCCGTGATTGAGCACCTGCCCAAACAAAGCCGCGGGGTCACCTCTCAGGCCTTACCGAGTCCTGCAGGAGGAACACAGACCTTCTGGAGGCAGCTCCACTGTTTTCAAGCTGGGCTGCCTCAGGGCAGATGCTTAACATCTCTGAGCCTCATTTCCCTTACCTCTAAAGTATCTACGTCCCAGAGACATGAAAATTCCTGTAGGAGAAACACTTACTTGTATGACACCTAATACAGAATATGACCTCTCAAAGGTGGGTTCTAGGGGAGGCTGTCTCTATGCAGTGGGTTCAACGGTAATCCCACAGCCCCCTCCCCCCAAAAAGATATGTCCACCCGGAACCTGAGTGTGAGCTTATTTGGAAAAAGGGTCTTTGTCAGACCACCCTCAGACAACCCCCCGAGGGCAGATATGTGGAACCCATGGTTACGCCACGGTTGGTGCCTGGGACACGCTGTTCAGCGTCAAGGCTGAGCCCTAGGGCCCCCGTGGGGACCGTCCAGGCTCTTGGAAAGGAGCCCTAGGGCCCACTACCCCAGTATCCTGCTTTGTCACCTCCACTGGAGCTCAAGGCCTGGGCTTCGGGCTCCCTTCCGAGAGGGCCTGTGTTCGGCCTGTCTCCTCGTTGGCTGAACGGGGGCATCCTTAGCTCCCTTGAGCGTTGGAGGAATCCCCCAAGTCGTGTTTACCCAAAGGCCTTGGTGGCTTTGAAGGTGGATGTGTTACCACCGCGGAGAGCTTGCAGCTGTCCCCCGGAGGGGAAGGCCCCCACGCCCACGGGCTCAGGAGGCCGTGGTCTCAGGACGCGACGTTCAGGGTGCAGAGAGCACACTGACCACTCGCTGGGCCCAGGAAGACCTCGGCTGGCCTGGCTTCGGCCCCAGCGTGACCCCGGCTCCTTGGCCAACCCTCTGAGGCCTGGACGGGCAGTGACCTGAGGGCTGGCCCCTCCGGCTCTGCTCTCCAGAGTAGGGTGGGGGTCCCGGAGAGAGGAGGAGCGCCTGCGGTGCCCCCAGCTTGTCCTGACCGTTCTCGCTCCCACAGGAAACAGGCCCCGGCGGCGGTGGCCCCGGCCTGGGCGCCTGGGTTCGCGCGCCGGGCTGCCCAGCCCCACGGGTGTGGAGCCGATTTATTCGGTAGCTTTGCTGCTGATTAGTTGCAGGTGAGTGGATGGCACGTGGTTCGTGTTGTAACAACGTTTTGGGACAATTAGATTGAAACCACATTGTTGGAGGCCTGCTGGGAGCTCGCCGCAGCGCTGCACTCTCCGTGCCCTCCGCGGCTCCTGGGCCGGCCGGGCCACCCCCAACCCTCTGCGGGCCCCGGGGCCTCCCATCCGCACCCCCATCCGGCTCTCGCCACTGGCCTCCAGCTGACCTCAGCCTCCAGTTGCTCCAGGAAGCAACTGCTGGGAGTCTCCCGGGGGCGGGGGGACCTGGGGGGCCCTGCGTGGGACTGCCAGGCTGGACGGCCACCCCATCCCCCCAAACATCTTCTCCGCACACCCCTGCCCCTGCCCGGGGAACAGTCCCTGGGCACTCCTGCTCTCCGTTCCCACCACACTCTAGGAGAGACATCCCCAGCCCAGTGACCCCAGAGGAGGAGGGCACAGCCAAGGCCAGGTCAGCCCAGCTGCTGGGGGGGGTCCTCTGTTTTGCCCCCACCCCAGTCCCATGCTGTGGGCAGAACGGCCTAGATGCCACTGCAGGCGGGAGGGAACTGAGCTCCCTCTGCAGGCCCTTGGAAGAGGCTGAGGGAGCAGGGTCCATCCTGCAAGGGGACCCCTAAAGCCAGGCTCAGGCTCGGGAAGGGGGTAGTTGATGAGGTCCGAGCGCAGTGTGGGCAGAGTGGGACCCAAGGCCTCCCCCCCGCCCAGGAACAGCCAGCAACACCGGCAGGGCCGGGCAGCCGTGGGGATTTTACACCCAGACCAACCACGTCCGCTTCGAGTCTGAGCACGTGTGCAGGACAGGAGGTGAGGGGGTGGAGGCGGGGTACCTCCTGGGGCAGCCTCAGGGGCTCAGACCCCTCCTTCCCTTCTAGAGAAGCTCGGGGGTCACGCTTCAGGCAAGAGCCCTGGCCCCAAGCATTCTGGGATAGCCCCTGGAGTGGGGGCGAGGCTGGGACCCTGCAGTGGGGGTGGGGTGTGGGGGGCCCCTCGGGCCGGGGTGCTCCTGGGGACAGGATCTTTCAGCCTGCTGGGCGTGGGGCGGTGTGCCCCAGGGGTCATAGCCCCTTCCGCTCCTGCCTGCCAGACCCCCGGCCCAGGCACCTGCAGGCCCCCAGGACCCCCGCAGAGTTGGGAGGGTGTGGGGCACCCACAACTCCAGTACAACCAGGGTAAGGAGAGGACGTGCTTTTTGCAACCAGGTGACGGTGTTTATCGGGCTTCCAATTTAATCTCCGTAAGGCTCGTTAGCAGTCCATGTTTCTAATGCTTCCTGAGCATTTAAGAGTAATTTTTCCGAATGGGATTTTCCTGGAGTTCTGCCCCCCTGCCCGTTTTAGCCCCTGCTGTTCCTTCCCTGGGATCCTTGGCTCTCTCTGACCAGCCTTCCACTGTAGCTTGGGCTGGGCCACGGGCCAGTTCCAGGGACCAGACAGATCCAGGGCCCGAAACCTCAGGCGTGTCGGACGTCAGGGAGGCCCCCTGGCTGCTCCCCGCACACAGAGGGGACAGCCAGCTCTCCCCTCCAACCCCACTCTTCTGTCCCTTCTCGGCCTCCCCATGGCTCCATCCTGGGAGGCCTAGCCTCCCTCTAGGGCTTGAGGCTTGGCGCTATGGGGGCGACTGTGCTCTCCGGGACTTTGGCCCCATGACTGTCTCCAGAGTGACATTATCCTGTGTCACTGTCCTGTCTCTGTGTCTGTGTCCTACCAGAGCCCCTGGCCTGGCCCAGGAAGGCAGAGGGGACAGGGGGTGTGAGGGCCAGGGAATGGCCCTGTCCCAGGTGGGCATGAGCCTCTCAGAGCCTTCCAGAAGGTCCTGAGGCTGGCCCAGGCCTCCTCCCTTCTGGGTCTCCCCGGAGTAGATCTCCAAGGCCCTCTGCAGCCTCAGGGCCCAGCAGGGAGAGCACATTTGCAGAATTTCCAAAGGGCAGAGAGACACCTGCTCCCCGGTTGCGGCCTTGAGAGGGCCTCATGGAGTTGGGGTGGGAAGTACGCAGAGAGCACCCCTCTGGGCTGAGGGAAAGCAGCCCAGGCTCCCAGCCCCGAAGCAGGGGGAGCTGAGACCCACCTTGTCTCCAGACACACGGTGCCGGGATGGGGACTGGACTCAGGCCGTGTCAGGCGGGTCAGTGGTCTCCTCTCCCCCTGGAGCCCGGGAGTCCCCAGGTCTCGGTGGTCACGGGCGGCAGCAACCGCATCCCCGTGGCTCTGGGCCGATGCTGGCCGGCGCCCTCACCCTGGCATGAGGCCTCATTAGGCATCCCAGGGTGTCTGGAACCTCCCACCTGTGGCCCCGGGGCAGGGTCTTCGAGGGCATTCTCAGCATCTTGGGGGCCTGGCTCGAGTAGGTGTCACTGTATGCTCCTCAAAATGTGGGCATGTACAGATCTTGGGGGCCCCCAGGGTGACCCCACAGTAACCGGTGTGGGACAGGAAGCAGGAAAGGTGGTGCAACCAGCTTCAGCCGCAAGCAGGGGTTCCCTGGGAACCCAGTCCCCTCCACCCTGGATGTTGGACTGGCTGCCGGTGGCCTTGCCTGGGAATGGAGGCTTTCCCTCCAACCCTAGCTGTGTGGGCAAGAAGGGCACGCCTGGGACGGGCCCCAAGCCACAGGCTCAGGTCTGTGCTCCGTGGGGCACGCAGCCCCTCACTGGTCCTCTCTCTGCCACATGCAGGGTGGAAGGGTAGCTCTTGGAGAGTGCAGGGCTCACCTGTCGGGGTCGGAAGGGCCGAGGCATACACATCCTTCTGATGAAAAAGTGAGGCCCCGGGGACACCTCCCATCAGCAGGTCAGCCTGTCAACCATAGGACCTCGTGGGGTTGGGGCAGGTGCCTGGCGCAGGCTGGCCAATCAGGTTAGGCCACGCGTGGATCACGTGCGGGGTCCCTCAGCCTGCCTGGCCCTGGGATGCGGTGGGGTGGGTCCGGGCGGCAGGCAGAGCTCCTGGCCACACGCACTGGCCACGATCAGGGGACGCTTGCCTTCTCAGTGTGGGCCCAGGACCAGCAGCAGCGCCTGGAATTAGAAATGCAGACCGTGGGGCACAGACCTGCGAAGTGGAATTGCCGGGTGGGCCGTGGGTCTGGCGCTTGCTCGGGGTGGATGGGGGGGTGAGGACCACTGGGTGGCGCGGCCAGCAGGACCTCCTGAAGCCAAAAAAGAAGGCACCCCGTGTCCTTTGCCAACATGTCACTCACTCCCAGGGTCTAACCTACGTCCCTCTTGCCATCCTCGCCCTGCTTCGTCCTGGAGGCTCTTCTTTGCTGGGAAGGTGCCCTCTACCTGCCCTTTCCACGCAATAGCGGCAGGTCTCCCTGGGCTGGCACCCCTCCCCCGCCAGCTTGGGGCTGTTTGGGGTGGGGGAAGGGATGGGGGGACTTGGGCAGGGGTTGTGCTTGAGTGGAGTAGGGAGCGGGGGAGACACCACTTCCTGATGCCCAGTGCGGCCCCCACCACGTGAACCACCTCCCATGCCCACGGCCCACATGGGGTGGGGGCAGGCTCATCCCCGCCCCCAGCACAGCTCACTGCGGGGGCTGTGGACACTGGTTACTTCCGGTAAAGCCTAAAATCAGACTCTGGCACTCACAGTGGAAGCCCCCAGCTCGGGTGGACTCGTCCCTGCCTGTAAACCGGTCACACTTCAGGCTGGACCAACTCTTCCTCTGAGCTGGGATGTGCGTTAGGAGGTCGCGTCCTCAGGAGGAGTGTGGATGTGGGGGAGCTTCTGAGGGGAGCACCGGTGGGAGCCAGCGTGGGAGGCACCATGAGAACAAAGGGCAAGGGTGTCCCGAGGATCGTGGGCAGATGTGGAGGCAGGAGGGGTGGGCCCCCCGGGACAGGCTATCAGGAGCAGCCCCAGCAGGGGCGCTGGGCAAGGGACTGGGGGCCCAGGAAGGTCAGGAGCCACCCCCATCAGAACGGGTCTCAGCCGGGCCCACATGGAACACTTCAATGCCCTTCGGAAGCATCGATTATCAGATTATTTCCAAGAAGTTTTGGCAGCCCTGGTTTTGCCTTTGTCTGCCTGGAGGGTGCTCCAGCGTGACAACTGGGGTGCTCCCTGGAGGGGCCGCCCTGGGGTCCCAGAGCAAGAGCTAGGTTCCCGGGGGGGCAGAGGCTGCTGACATCTGTCCGCCCACCGAGTCCACAGGATCGACCCAGCACGCCAAGCACGGACTTCTTGAACACATGTCCACTCTGGGCTGGGGGCCGGCGGGGCTCCCGGCACACAGGTGGGAGTGTTCAGGGGACATTTCCGACGCACGTGTTTGGGGGGAATGCAGCCCCAGGTGCGCACCTGCATCGGGCTTTCCTTTGTCCCCTTCCCACTCCTACATTCTGGGGTCACCTCCGGGGGGGCCACAGAGCTCTTGTCTTGGGACCTGCTTTGGGGGTGCACAGGGACCCCCCAGCAAGGGTGCTAGTCTCCTGGGGCTGCCGTCTCACAGGAGACATTGATTCTCTCCCAGCTCTGGAGGCCACAGGGCTAGTCCGTGTGTGGCTCTGAGGGAGAGCCCCGCCTCACCTCTGTCCCAGTTCCTGGGGCTGCGGGCTGTTCCTGGCACCCCTCGGCAGGCTTGTGGCTGCGTCTTCGCACGGCCTTCTCCTCTTCCCTGCTTGAGGCGTGTCCTGTCCTCCCCTTACAAGGACGCCTGTCATTGGTTTAGGGCTCGCCCATCCCAGGAGAACCTCTTCTCAGGATCCTTACCTTAGTTACATCCGCAAAGGCCCTCACTCTACACCAGGCCACGTTCTGAGGCTCTGGGTGGACACGCCATTCATTTTTTTTTTTTTTAAGATTTTATTTATTTATTTGACACAGAGAGACACAGCGAGAGAGGGAACACAAGCAGGGGGAGTGGGAGAGGGAGAAGCAGGCCTCCCGCGGAGCAGGGAGCCCGATGCGGGGCTCGATCCCAGGACACTGGGACCATGACCTGAGCCGAAGGCAGATGCTTAATGACTGAGCCATCCAGGTGCCCCGTGGACATGCCATTCAACCCACTGTAGTGAGTGACCCTGGAAACACTGTGGTCACAGTCAGGGAGGAGAGAGCCGGCGCCGGAGGGAAAGGCTCAGCAAGGCAGAGGGGACAAGAGAAGGGAACGAGAGGAGAGGGCTCCTCCTCGGGGGGGCTGGCTGGGAAGGGGGAGCAGGCCATGGAACAGAGTCCAGACCCCTGACCCGGCAGGGCCCATGGTGACGGTGGCTGCACCTGTTGCCAGGAAGAAGCAGGGACGGATGTGGGGCCCCCAGAGCCCTGGTGGAACAGGCAGCCCTGACTCAGGCCTGATGTGGTCTGGACCTCCATGTCCCCGCTGAGCACTTGCCTGCACCCAGCTCCCTCTCTCCGGACCCCAGCCACCGCCTGCGGGCTCGCTCTGTGGGTGCCTGCGGCTTACAATTGTAACTTCCAGCCGCCTCCACCTGGGGATGGGGCCTGGGGTCAGAGGAGTGACAGAAATGGGCCGAGCTATGCAGATGGCAGACAGGACCCTTGGCGTGGGTGTTGGGGTCCCCGGGGGGAGGGCACTGATGTCCGTCTCTATGCTGCTTCCCCTTGGGGGGCCCCCTGGTGTGGCTGGAGAGGAGAGTGATGGGGGGTTGTGAGCCCGGGCGGGGGGTTCCGGCACTTTGGAAACGCCTACGAGTAAAAGGGGCTCAGCCTGAGGGGCCCATTTCTGGGGCCCGAAGCCATCACGACTGGGATCTAAAGGGAAACTGATAAAACCCAAAACCACCAACAGAAAGAGAAACGTATTACACAAACTGCTTGAAATTTCTGCATGATGAAAGCATCGTTATTAACAAATGTCAAAAGGCAACAGACTAATCAGGCAAACGCAGATTGGAACCCCAGTGAGACAGGGCCACACAGCTCCCAGCGGAGAGCCGCGGATCTGGGAACCGGGGGCAGCTGGTGGGAAGGCAGGAGGGCGCAGCCCCGCGGGGAACGCAGTGTGCGGAGCCAGGACCGTCCCACGCGGCGCAGCCGCTCCCTTCCGTGGCGTCCATCCGGGTGAAAACATACGTTCACCTGCAGCCTTAATAGCCCCGCCTGGAACAACCCAGACTCGAACCACAGGGACCCGCCGCAGACGTGGCCCACCCAGGCCATGGTCGCCACCCCTCAATGGGAGGATACATGCCACCAACAGCCCCAGCGAGTCTCAGAATCATCGAGCTGAGCCTTGGGAGTTGGTGCGTTCTGCATGATTCCATTTGTTAAAAATATTTTATTAAGGGGCGCCTGGGTGGCTCAGTCGTTAAGCGTCTGCCTTCGGCTCAGGTCATGGTCCCAGGGTCCTGGGATCGAGCCCCCCTTCGGGCTCCCTGCTCCGGGGGAAGCCTGCTTCTCCCTCTCCCACTCGCCCTGCTTGTGTTCCCTCTCTCGCTGTCTCTCTCTCTCTGTGTCAAATAAATAAATAAAAATCTTAAAAAAAATCTACAAAATGATTGGGGATATCCAGCTGTGCGAATCTCTCACACTTGTGGGGGGAAGGGTGTGGTGTATGTTGGCACACTTCTGCGGGGCAATTTGGCAAGAGCGATCAAAATTTGAAAGATGCTTGCCTTTTCGCCTAGTAGTTTCTCTTCCAGAAATCCTATCTTCCAGACAGGCTTGCACAAGGGCACAAAGATGATGGGAGCAGAGATGTCCTCCACGCAGCATTTGGCACGTTGAGAAACGAGAAGCGTCCATCAGTAGGAGGCTGGCTGAGCACGCAGAAGCTGCACATCTGTCCCCGTTTCCCGGGACCGTCCTGGATTAGCACCAAAGTCCCGAGGCCTGGGAAACGCCCCCCTGGCGGATGGGATGAAACAAAACAACCAAGTTGCAGGTGGTACAGGGCCATTCATGGGTGTCACATCCGGAGACCCAGGGTGCCGGGGACATGCTGCCTTCGTTCGCTTTATATCCTATCATACCATTGGACTCATTTGTTTTCTGCGTATATGGATTTTATAATTAAAAAAAATATTTTCTTTAGGAAATGTGACCTTGGTCTGCGGTCAAAGGCAGGTGGGTGGGGCCTCTGAATTAACAGCCACCAGGAGGCAGGTGCAGGGTGAGGGAGGGGCCTAGGCCCCTTCAGCAGGGGAGGAAGGCCAGGATGGGGAGGAGCGTCTCAAGGTCATAGTCTAGGGGACCCAGATTCCCGGGCAGTGGGGGCCGTAAACTTCTGGGGGTCCTCCAGTCCTCCGCTTCCTTCCCCTGTATGTGGGCCCCTCTGGAGGCACCCCTCACCTTGGGACCGCCTCCCGGAAATTGGCTCCCCCACCCCGGCTGCCTTTGAACCCCTCGGCCTTCAGTAAGCAGCCCCCCAGCCTCAGCCAAAACAAGGCAGCCCAGGATTGTTACACAAATTGGCTGGTGGGGCCCTGAGCCCGGTTAATTCCGGTGTCTTAATGAGTGGGAAGATGAGGTTTTTATTCATCACTGGGGCTTTAAAAATTGCAGTAAAGTGGCCCACTTTATAAAGAAAAAATCAATAGAGAAAAGAAAACAGGAGTATGTAAATGGACAGAGTGACAAAAAGCAGGCCAATTACCCCAAAACGAGACACAGTTATGGCTCCATTAACTCAATTATATTTTCAAAAAGATTTCTTGCGAGGCCCCCACCCCAGCCCACCCCCACACGCCTATAATTTTTACATCAACTTCAAGCCATTGAGTTGCATTAAATTATTTTGTGGGAGAGAGAGGTGTGTCTGGGGAGGGGGAGCCACGGGCCTGTCCAGCTCCGCTGGGGGGCTGGGGTCAGCGGTGAGCAGGCTGGGGCACCCCGGGCAGGGGTCTCCAGCTCTCAGCCTCCGCGAGACGGTGAGGAGGACGCACCACAGGCTCCCCCCACCACGTGGCCGCACCAGGACCTGGTGGTCTCCCCAGCCGGCCAGAGGCCCCCTGTGCCCTGCCCCTGTGCTTGCATTCCCAGACCATCCACTGCTCGGCACACCCTCCCCCCTGCCCTGGGGGTGGCCCCCATGTGTGCCAATCCACAGGGTTTACCTAACCTTGCTGGCTTTATGAGCTTCCTCTTTGTCTCTTTTGAGTTGGAAAACTTAGTTTTCTTTGAGAAACAGGAAAATAAAGTATTTTAAAATACATCACCACCGAAATTGGGGACTAAACGGGCATATATTGGATGCCTGTTCCTCGGGCAGCCCTTTGCCGTCTCCCTGAATGTGAGGATCCTGAGTGACGTTGGGCAAGGGCTTGTCCAGCTGTGGATCGCCCTTCTGTTTGCCCAGGGGTCCGGGAAGGAGCCCGGCCACGGGTACCGCCCAGAGCCAGCCCACCCCCACCCTCCTTTCCTGATGGGTTTTTAAGAACTGCTTCATGTGCGCCCTGAGGCTCTAGGCTCACTGGCTGTAACCCGCTTTTCTGCCAGCCAGCCCCAGGGAGCCAGGGCCTGCCCTACATAAGCCTGTGTCTGGGCCAACCGGGATCCGGTGGCGCTTAATATCAAGGATTCCAGGTGGAGACTGGAGGGGGAGGAGGAGGAGGAGGGGCTGGGGCACTTGGGCCGAGGAGCCGTCAGACAGGGAGTCAGTGGGCAAGATGTCCAGGGACACAGGGCCAGGCCTCAGGCCAGGAAATGTGAAACCCGTGGAGACTCAGGCTGAGCAGGGGGTGGGTGACCCTGAAGACCCGGAGGGCCCTCTCTGGGGCTGGCACAGGGAAGGTTTGGACCACAATACAAAGCCCCCAAAGAACCAGCCCCCCCGCCTGCCGCTTGGGGTGTGAGACCCAGGCCGCAAGGGACCCGCCCAGGACAGGTGCTATGGTCTGGTCCCCAGAGGTTCCCTGCACTGGCGGGCGGGCCTGGGGGCAGCAGCGGGTGGGGGGCGGGGACCAGGCGCAAAGGCAGAGAGAGGCCTCTGTGGCCTGGAGGGGGTTCCCCGCAGGGCCAGCTACTGGGTGATGGCACCATGCGGGCACTTGGGTGAACTTCAGCCCCTCATAACCTCCATCATCCACAAGCACCCCAACTCGTGGAGTGGGTTCAGCTACAACATAGGCCCCACTCCCACCCTCAGCCCCCAGTCTGAGGGCCTGGGGCAAGGGGTCCACCGCAAGGGAGGGAAGGGACATGCGCACGGACGTATGTGCGTGCACAAGCGTGTGCATGCGTGCAAGAGGCAGCATCTACCCTCACTCCCGCTGCCCACCCCATGCCCTGGGGGGCCTGCCGCTGGGGCGCTGTGTGCTCCTTCACCCAGAGGTGGACACGCAGGTGAGGCTGCAGAAGCCCGGGGTGGAGAGAAGGTGCTCGCGGCTGGGGCTGCAGCGAGGCCTGGGAGTTCCCTGGAAGGGGCCATGGGGCTGGGACGGTAACATCGGGGCGTTGCGCCGGGTCGGGGAGGGCAGCTGGGGGCGCGGAGGCTGGCACGCGGAGGAGAGCTGGTCATTGTTGGGGCCCAGAGGCTTCAGCCAGGGAGTGCAGGGGGTGATGGGCTGACGGGGTACTGGGGGAGACCTTGCAAAGAGGGAGCACCCCACCCCCACCTGAAGCCCTACCCTGGACCAGTGCTCCCCACATGGGGACCCCCTCTCGGCCCCCCAAAGCCCTAAGGATGGAGGATGGCTCAGAGGGAGGGGCTGAGCCCAGCCTTCCCTAGCTGCCCTCCGTCCCCCAGGGCCCAGCATCCCAGGGCTCTGGGGTAGTGGGGGGGACCCCCGCCTCCCTTGGGGCTGGTTCCGGGTGTCTCCTTGCTCTGTTTTCCTTATCAGTCATCTGTCTGCTCACTGCCAGGCCACAGGCCGCCAGCCAGACCTGCCCTTGCCAGCAAGTGGCCTGAAAGGGCCATTGTTCCGGGGGGGATTCGGGAAGGGCTCGGAGACCCATCAGCTGTCAGCTAGCCACACAGGGTCAGACCCGAGGGCCTGGGCTGGGCCGGTCTCAGGAGACTCCCCAGGGCCAGCTGTGCCTGGGCTGCCGGGGGCCCCAGGGGAAGTGCTCGAGTGAGGCCTGAGCTCAGGGCCCAGCTTCCCTGTTCTCAGCCCCTCATTCCCTGTGTGGCAAGTCCAGGACCCCAGTCCCCGGGGCCTCTGGTCCGGCTGAGAAGCGGGGGGACTTCCCGGGGCAGCCCAGGGTTCGTCACGGGGCTTAGCCCACCGCCGTGTGGCCTTCGTCCCCGTGTTCTCCTCCTTGTGTCTCTCTCTGTCTCTGGATATCTCTCCACCTCTGCACCCCCTTCCCATCCTGCCTTGAGTAGCCTGTCCTCGGCAGCAGTCGGTCTGCGGGACGAACGAGGGTGGAGGTGCCAGGCCCCAGGCGACCGTCCGGGCCTGCGTGGTGGCCTCCCTGCCCCCACCTGCCTGTCCCCCACACCAGACCGCCACCCGGCCTTCTCCAGCTCCTGCTCAGCCTCTCTCCCGCCCGGGTCACCTTCCCGAGAGCCGTGCAGGCTGGTGCCCCTTCCTCTGCTCGCCTGGCCCTGCAGCCGGGGCGCTGCGCCCCCGGAGGGTGAGGATGTCTCTGCACCTTTCCAGTGCTTGTTGCAGGCCCTGCTTCGGCCTCTGTCTTCTCCCTGGTTCTGCTCAGGGCGAGGCCCCTCCCTTAATTTCTCTTGGCTTTCCCGCCCCACAGAGCATGAGCTGGGGGTCCTCAGGCCCCGGGAGTTCTGTGGGCATGGTCCAGCAGCCGTGGTGGGCCAGATGGGCCGTGCAAGACTGGGTGAGCTCTGGGGCTCTCGGAAGCCATAGCCCTGCCTTCGGAGAACAGTTGCTATGGTGGGTGTGGGCGGCCCAGCTCCCAGAGCAGCAGACGGGTGTAGGGCCCAGGTCTGGGCTGTCCGGGCCTCCCAGGGCTGGCCCCATCTCAGGGTGCTGCAGGTGCTGGGGTCACCTTGGTGGGGGTAGCTCCCAGCCATGGGGCCACCGCCTGTCCAGGCTCTGTGTCCCCCTGCTCACGCTACGTGCCCTTCCCACCACAGAGCCCCCCCAAGGTGATGAGGGAGAGCTTGAGGGCTCTGGCTGTCCCACACCAAGGTCCAGGCATCAAGGTCACCGCCAGCCTGTATTGCAGGAAGGGGGAGAGGTGGCTGGGAGGTTGGGGAGGAGGAGGGGGAGGGAAATAAAAAGAGATTAGATTTTGTAAAAGGTACTCTAGCTGTCTGCTGACACCGTCTCTGGTCTCCATCCGTTTTATAGCCTGGCGGCTCCAGCAGCTGGGCCTCCTCTGTCAGGGCATGCTGGGGGTTGGGGGGGCGAGGAGCTACCCCCCCAACCCAGGGCTGTCTGGTGGATGTGCCCCCTCTCCCCCTGCCTGGCCTCTGCTCAGGGGCCACCCCCCGGCAGGACGAGGGCCCCCTGCGCAGGCGGGCCCCTGAGGATGCAGGAGGACCCAGCCCCCGGCTGGCGGCCACTGTCGCTGCCCATCTATCCCCCCTGACAGGTCAATTTTCTCCCATGTTTTACAGAACCTTTCAGAGCAGGAAATGTGATCCTGCAGCTGATTTATGTCCTTACCTGGTCTTTGTTCACAAGCTGCCCTCTGCAGGGCTGCGCTGAGTGTCCAGGCGGGGCTGGAGGACATCACCTCCCCGAAGGGATTCCCACCCTCTGCCCCTTCGGGGGGCGCGTGCTGACCGCGGAGCTCACCTGGGAGACCGGGGATTGGACCGTCACTGTGTTTCCTGAGACGGGGCCGTCGGGGTGGTTTGAATTCCCTGGCGGGAGGGCCAGCCCTGGGACATCCTCCACTGCCCCTGCACCTGTGAGCATCCCGGGGCCGCATCTGGGTGGGGAGGGCTTGTCCCTTGGCAGCGCCTCCCCGCTTGCAAGGGAGGGTGCCTGGGGTAATTGTGCCTCCTATGTGTGAAGTCCACTTTTGTTTCTCCAGCTGAGCTCTCAGGGCACACTGGGGACAAGGGACCCCTCTTTCCAGGTCTCCTCTGGAGGAGGGAGCAGTCCCTTCAGCAGCTACCTCCTGATACAACGAGAATCTTTTGTGTACAATTGACGAGCTTGCAATCTTCTGTAAAGTGGCACAGAACATATTTAGGAAACTTTCAGTGGACGGACGTTCCAAGTGAAGACAGCTCAGTGCCACGTGGCCCCCGGCCCGCCCCACCTCTGCCAGTTGCTCCCCCCTACCCTTCCCAAAGAGAATTCTGGGAACCTGGGACCATGGGGTCTTTCTCTGTATCCCCACAAGTTCTGCATGGTTTTGTTAAGTGGGAGATGCAAACACAGGCTACTGGGGGGCTGTCAGGGGGCAGATTGCTCCCCAGCACACCCCACTCCTGAGCAGTGGGCTCTGCCCCCAAGACTAGCAGGGTCCATGCATAATTCTCGGCTGACGGAGGACCCCCCACAGCTCTGTGGTCTCTGATGCCACAGGGAAACCCAGACACTGGGCTCAACCTCCCTGGTAACCAGGACACGTGTGTGACCCAACCCTTGGCAGGCTGACTCTCCCTGGCTCTGGGTGTTGACCCCTGACCAAGTCACCAGGTGAAGGCACAGGTAAGAGTCCTCTTGGTGTAGCTGACCAGGTGTCCTGTCCAGGCTATGACTTCTAAAAGGTAGGTAATGCTCTTCCTGTTTCTCATCTTCCCGAGGCCACGTTTTGGCCACCTGTTTCAGCTGTGAGAGATCCCACTATACTTTCAACCTGATTGATGGTGAGAACAGTGCTGGTTGCTGTTGCCAAAAGCCGACTAAAAGCATTTGGGACTGGGCGCCTGGGTGGCTCAGTTGGTTGAGCGACTGCCTTCGGCTCAGGTCATGATCCTGGAGTCCCGGGATCGAGTCCCGCATCGGGCTCCCTGCTCAGCAGGGGGTCTGCTTGACCCTCTTCCCTCTTGTGCTGTCTCTCATTCTCTCTCTCAAATAAATAAATAAAATCTTTAAAAAAAAAAAATAAAAGCATTTGGGACCCACCAAGATAAAACTAACAAGGTTGGGCCTTGAGATTCCACTGGGAGGGGACATAGTCTAGGTTATACCCACTAACCCACCAACCCACCTATCCATTTATCCATTCATCCACATACCCATCCATCCATCTACCCATCCATCCATCCATCCACCCATCTACTCACTTATCTATCCATCTACCCACATACCCATCCACCTACCCATCCATCCACCCACCTACCCACCTACCCATCCATCCATTCATCTACCACCCATCTACCCATCCACCCACCCACCCACCCACCCATCCATCTACTCACCTCCCCACCCACCCGTCCATCCATTCATCTACCACCCATCTACTCATTCACCCACCCCCCCATCCACCCATCTACTCACCCATCTGCCCATCTACCCACCCGCCCATCTATCCACCCACCTACCCCACCCTTCCATCTACCCACCCATCTACTCATCCATCCAACCATCTACCCACCCACCCACCCATCCATCCATCTGTCCATTTTTCCACTCATCCACCCTTATCTATCTATTCCTATCTCTACCCACTCACCTTCCTGAATAGGGCACTAACAATATTCCAGGCCTGATACTAGGCACCGAGGCTGCAATGGTACACGGGCCCTTGCATTAGTCCTGATCTGGGGGAAAAGACAACAACTTGTAAGTCCAGGGGGCTCTGGGTACATAGAAGGAGAGGGCCAGGGAGGCTTCCAGAAGGAGACTGGAGGTTTGAGATGGGTAGGGAAGATGGGCCTGCTAAGCAGAAGCCAGGAAGGTCTTGGATTCTTCAAGGTGCGTGGCTCTAGGAGGCCAGGGAACAGAGTTGGGGGCCAGGAGGTGGGCCTGAAGCTGCAGACCTAACATGACAGGGTCCGCTCCCAGTCTGTCTACAGCTGGGAGAGGCATGAACTGTCTTGTGTTTTGGTGGCTGGGGTTGCTGCACTAGGGATGGGGCTCTGATAGGATGGGGCCCACCAACCAGCTAAGGCACCCCAACACCCAACACCCAACTCTAAGGGACTTCCCAAGGTCCAGCAGGAGCCCCTCCTCCGGCCCCAGGCTCTTCTTCTCCCAGCCGCCCTCCCAACCCTCGAGTCACTACCGGCATTTTAGCAAAAGTCCCCAAGAAACAGGGAGGCTCATGGACAAGCAGCTGGACAGCTGCATGGGCCCCATGCTCAGAAGGGCCCTGTGGTTTGTCATTGTCTGGAAATTCTGAAGAAATTCCTCTTTTTTTTTTAAAAGATTTTATTTATTTGACAGGGAGAGACAGCGAGAGAGGGAACACAAGCAGGGGGAGTGGGAGAGGGAGAAGCAGGCTTCCCGCCGAGCAGGGAGCCCAACATGGGGCTCGATCCCAGGACCCTGAGATCATGACCTGAGCCGAAGGCAGACGTTTAACGACCGAGCCACCCAGACACCCCAAGAAATTCCTCTTTTAACTCGTGTTTTGTGTGTGGGACCCCAGGGCAGGTGGAGAGCAGAGGAGACAGGTACGCAGGTGTGTCCCCCGCCAACCTGTGCACCTCGTACGCACAGAGTCCAAGAAGCCCTGTGAGGAGATCTGGGGGCCCATGACGCGAGCCCCAAAGTGAGCACAAGGCAAGCGTGTCGTGTGCGAGGAAGCGGAGGCGGGGGCACCTACAGCTGCTGGGGGCCACACTTTCCCTTAGAACCAGAGCTCCCCCTCCAAATGCAGAAGGGGGTGATGTGTTGTAAGAACACCCATGGCCAAGGGGCCACCACATCTGTTCTCACTGGTGTCTGCCCTGCCCACCGAGCCCTCCCCCCGAAACTACGCCGATGCCCAGGAAGGGACGGGACAGCCGGGCTGCCAGACCCTCTCCCAGGCCCTCCCTGCCCTGTTTCCCGGATGTGGATGAAGCACCACGAAAACAGCCGACCTAACTCCGCGCTGTCCGCGCCGTGTTGCTGATAACGAACCCCAGGAGCCTAGACGCCCCATGGCGCGGATCGCGTGACCTCTGAGCTCCCACTGTCCTTGGGGTGCAGACTGGCATCGCACAATCTGAACATGAGCAGGAAATGTGTGCTGATAGCTTAGAATTTTCTGTACTTAGAATGATGTTAAATAACCAATAGAAACACCAGGACAAGTGGAGGACGACGGAGGAAGGAAAAGCTTTGTGCTCTCCTACCTTTCCGGGCACTGTCCACCGGGTATGCAGTGGGCCCTGCAGATGACAGAGGGGATTGCTCTTACCCATGGCTGGGGGGGCAGCGTGAGGAAGGCCTGGCCTGGGCACCTCTCAGGAATTGCTTGTGGGGTGGCCCCCTCCCACAGGCTTGAATGCTAGTGACTTCCGCAACCCGCCCCCCGCCCCCGTCAGCTGCTCAGCCCCCGGGGAAGGAGCTCACCACACAAAGGGTCCCTTTCAAGCCCCCCCGTTAGGGGTTGGGGGCCTCCAGGAAGGGTGGGGGCAGCTTCTTGCAGCTCCATCCTGTGACTGCCTTCCCCAGAAGGGGCGGGGGCTTCTCGCCCGCCTGGGCCCCCAGAATGCTGAGCACGGGGGAGTTAGTTGTCTGCGAGGAGTGGAGGGGACAGAGGGCTGGACTGAGCCGTGATAAATGGGTGTGGAATAGCCACTGTGCACTTCGAACCCCCTCTCTGCTGAACGGGGCCCGTGACCACCCCACTGCCAGCCCGGCATGGGGGAAGAGGCGGGTCCTCTTCTCTCCAGACACACCCACCTTCCACACCAGGCCGGGGCGGACAACTGGAGGGGCTGGGGCCAGGAACCCGAGTCTGGGGGACTTTTGTCATCAGTCCCCACCCCTGGTGGGCCCTGGCTGTGCCATGGGTGACTGAACTTGGGCTCAGCACCCCCGCCCCCAGCCTGGAATTTCATGAACCCACCTGTGTCACATGCGAACGTCATCTGTGTTTGTCGGGGCACCAAACCGCAATGACCGTGACACCAGCCATGTCTGCCCCTCCGGGGCACGAGGGCCTGTGAGCCCCCAACAGTCCAGCAAGAGGAGGTCGGGCTCTCACTTGCAGAGATGGGGGGAGCTGCCGCCGCCACTTCCAGGGGAACCTTGGAGGGGCCACGCTGGGAATGGGGGCCTACTGGGCGCCAGGCCCTTTGTGAGACTCGACTTCCTGCCTCAGCCGCGGGAGGGGGTGGTTAGCGCTCCATTTCAGGAGGGGAAACCGAGGCTCGGGTGGAGACCCTGGTCCAGCCCGCTGGCAGGAAGGCGGGGAGAGCCTGTGGTCTGCGGGGGGAAGAGGACGGAGGCTGCCTCCCCCCTCGCGGGGCGGGGGATCCTGTGGCCATGTCAGAGGCAGATCCCACTCCCTACCACGTGAGGGACCTGAGGATTCACACAGTCCCCTGGAACTTGACCTCAGGGGGCTTGGCCAGACCCCTGCCCCCACGAAGGCAGCCCTCCCCAGGGCCCGGCCCCAGCCCTCCGCCCGGGGCCCCCAGGGACTGCGTGTCCCACACCCTCCACCTGTGCTCCCTGTCTCCGTCTCCCCTAGGCTGTCCCAGGCTCTAATTCCCCGGGCTCCATCTGCCTGGGCCTCTGCACAGCTGGGGACGCTCTCAGAAGCTCTGTCCCTCGCCTGGGCATGTCACATTCCTGCATACCTCCCCGTGGCCAGCTATCCCGCTCAGCGGCAGCAGGACCGTGATGGGGGCAGGGAGCCTGGGGGGCTGCAGGTGCTGGATCAGGGAGCCTGGATACAGCCCAACTGTGCCCCAGGGCTCCCAGCTGTGTCCCCCTCACCTCCCCCATCAGGGCCCTGTCCTCCAACCTGGCAGAGGGAAGTCAGTAATTTATCACTCAGGGTCCACTGGGGCCACCTGGAGGAGCACTGGTATCCTGCGGGCGAGGGAAGGACTTCCGGGGGAGGGGGGATGTCCCATGAGAGGCAGGACCATGTGACATTTCTGGGGTCTCCCCCCATCCACTGTGGGTCACGGCCTTCCCTGGGGCCTGGGCAGGGCCCCGGGGGCTTTGTGCTCTCTGGACAAGCCCTACTGGGGACACACGTGTTAGGGGAGACAAAGACACCTCTGATCCCTAGGTCACTGCCCGGAACAAGGATCCGTTCTCGGGAGGCCTCCCCGCTTCTGGGGCCCACCCAGGTGGACCAGTGCAGGATGGGCTGCTCCCACTGAAGGGCTGGAGGGGAAGGCAGGCAGGGACCCCCAGGACCCACTGGGGCTGCCACAGCTGCTTGGCCCTTCTGGAAACATGGCCGTTTCCTGCTCTCTCTTGAGCCTTTGGGGCATCTCACCCTGGCAAGCCTGGGGAGCACATATTTCCTGCCAGAACAGCCCTCCCCACCTCTGCCCCTGCACCCTCAGTGTTGCCTGGGGAGCAGGAGCGAGGCCTGCGCCCCCTCACTGGCCTGCCTGGCAGAGGGTCCGTGGGGCAGGAAGCAGGGCAGGCTGAGTGTGTGCTGGGGTCTCGGCCCTGGCTTTGCCCCAAACTACAGGAGGTGGTCATGGGACATCCTGGCTGTCCTGGGACTGGTGTCCTGGCTTAGGGAGGACTGAGGCCCAGAGCCAGGGGGTGCTGCGTGATCTGGTGGTTAGGGATCAGGTGCTACTGGGGTCAGGGGCCAGCTGTTGACCTGATTGGTGTTTCAGGAGAATAAAATCAGATGGACAACGTGCTTAGAAATAGCTTCTGCCCCCAGTTCTGCCTCCAGCCCTGGCAGGAAGGGAGACCACCTGTGGATTTCCCAGAGGCCCGCAGTGGGGACCCTGCCTGCCTTGGCGCTGGGGAAGGGTGCCCAGGGCTTGTGCCCGCTGTCCGGGCATGCGCCCTGCACCCGTGTGCCCAGGCAGCTCCATCCTCGTCTCTGGGATTTTTAGAAAAGGGAAAAGAGGTGGATGGAAGCAGGTTTTTCATTGTGTTGAGTCTCAGCCGCCCCTCTAATTACAAGATGACGGTGAGATTCAGGGGGCATTTCCTTCTGACGACCCGGATTATATTCTGCAGTTTTTGTCTGAGCCCTGGGACATCACAAAGCTCACACTGTCCCTCCTGCTCACCTGGGCCACACAGAAGCCCCTCCCGATGGGACTGGGGACACACTTCCCGCTACCAGCTAGCGCACAGGACCCGGTCAAGGGCTCCTCACTCAGACCAGGGAAAGGGGAGGCCCCGGTGAGGACCAGTTCTGCAGAGGGTCACCCAAGGCTCCTAAAGCTTATACACAGGCCAGCCGGGGGCGGGTCTGGAAGGTGTAATGGTGTCCGTTAGGCCCTCTTTCCCCTATAGTGTCCTGAAATGTCCCTACGGGCTAGTCCCACAGGCACTGTGCTGGCCCCCAGCAACAGCTGGAAGACAATGCCCTCTTCAGCTCGGCTCGGGCGGCGGGGGGGGCAGGGGCCAGCCACCTTGGGGTGTGGGAGACCCTGGAGCACAGCAACCTGAGTCCACATCTCAGCCCCACACTTAGGAGTTACGTGGCCTTGAGCAAGTTGCTCTGCCTCTCTGAGCCTCAGTTTCCCCATCTGTAAAGTGGCGAGGGTTGCCATTGGCTACCTCTACCAGGAAACCCCAATCAACAGTGGCTTGAACCCCGTGGGCTTGCTGTCTTGGTGGAGAGTGGTGGGCTGGACGGTGTTGCCTGTCCCACAGCCTCCATCCTCAGGGTCCGAGGATCATACATTCCTCAGCAAATGCTACAGGGTTTGCCTTTTAGTAGGAGAGACGGTCCAGAAGCATGCCACGTGACTCATCGCGGTAAATTCAAGGGTGTGTCAGAAGGCGGTAAATACTGTGAGAAGAGCCAGGGCACGGCAGAGGGTTGGGAGGGAGGGGTCAGTGCCATTTTCAGTAGGTTAGGCAGAATGGCCTCCAGGGAAGGCAAGGGGTGGACAGAGGCATGGCGGTAGGAAAGGCAGCCTAGGAATATCTGGGGACATGCTCCAGGCAGAGGGGACAGCCAGTGCAAAGGCCTGGGGAGGGGCCCAGTAGCAGCAGCAGGGGAATGGTGAGGAGGGGTGCTAGGGCGGGCTCCGTGGGGGATGGGGGGGCGCTGACCATGCTGGCACCTCTGAAGGCCTGGCCTTTACTCTGAGTGAGAAGGGGCTGAGCAGAAGCAGGTGTGGTCAGACCTTCTGGCCTCTGTGTGGAGAGCAGACTGTGAGGAGGCCAGAGTTGAAGCTCCTCAGTGAGGAGACGGTTGTAGCGATCCAGGAGAGAGACAGATGATGGTAGCCTGGATCATGGTGGAAACAGACGGAGAGGTGTGAGGTGGTCGGAAGTGAGGCTATCTGAACGTGGACTCAGCAAGATTTCTCGACAGACCAGATGGGGGGTGTACTGAAAGGGGGAAGCCAAGGATGGCTCCATTGCAGCTGCAGGAGTTCCAGCCATCACACCTGCATTCCAGGTAGCAGGAGTGAGGAAGGAGGGGGAGGGTAAAAGGACTACTGAGAAGCCTTCCTGAAGTCTGCTCAACCGCTCAGCTAACACTGGTTAGGTCTTAGTGACAGGGGCACGCCTGGCCGCGAAGGGACAAGGGGAAGAGTAATCTCTTAGCTGGGTGCCTGCTGTCAACAGTGACGGAGGGAAAAGGGCAGTGTGGGTGCAGGTCAGGGGGCCACTCCGAGGAGCACTCAGCCCAAAGCCAGCTCCCAGTGGGCACTGGCAATGCCATGAGGATGAATGATCCGGGCCAGGGGGCATGCCCGATGGACAGGGCCTCTGGAGAGGAACAGCACTACGAATCACTCAGAGGAGGGGGAGGGAAACTGAGAGCAGGGCTGTGGGTTTGTCTCAAAAGCTGCCTAGGCGCCCGGACATCCCGGGAGGGGACACTGGGCGCCCACGCTGCTGGGTGGCTCCTACCACGTGGACCCTCTGGTCTGATTGGTCATTCCACCAGTGAGAAAACTGAGGCCCCAGGAGAGGGCATGACCTGCCCAGGGTCCCTCCCTCCCTCCCAACCCTCTGCGGAGCCCTGGGTCTTCCCACAGGACCCAGGGTCCCTCCACCACTAGCGCCAGAATCAGACAGAAGTCCGACTCCAGCAGCAGTATTGTTCCCACTCTCGGGGCTCACAAAGGAATGAGAAGGTTTTGGGGGACTTTCATTTCTGCCTTCCAACAGCTGGGAGGGAAGGGTCCTGCTTTTTCAGTGCACTGGTGCTGAGAAGCATGGTGGGGAGCAAGGCAGGTGGGACCCCAGCCCCTCTGCTCTGTCCCTACCAGGTCTGTTCCTTTGTGCTCCCCCCTCCCCCATGCCAAGACGCTGGGGACATCGTGGAATGATGGCCTCGGACCTCTGAGCAGTCTCGAGGGGCTGCCTCCTCACACCATCCCCAGGGCTGAGCTCCGAGCTCCACTGGTCCCTGCAACCCACCCCCCCAACTTCGCTGGAGCAGACGCTGTGCAGCGCAGACCAGAAAGCTCTAAGAACATGGGAGGGAGGCCACCATTGTTGAGGTGGACGCCCTGGCACCCTCTAGTTCTAGAATTTGCTCCAGGAGAAGAGAGCCCTGCGAGGCCCTTCCCCTGGGCAAAAGGGCACTGGGGCCTCTGATCCCAGGACCTGGGGTGCTTTTGCATGAGGGGAGCCTGGCAGGAACCCCATGCATCCCCTGCTGAGCCGGCCGATGCTACAGAGAAGGGCAGAGGGCAGGAGAGGTTGGAGAAAGCTGGGGTCCTGCCAAGGGTCTACCTGAGGGCAGCACAGAGCCCGGGCTCCAGGATCAGAGTGGCCTTCTCGCGGGGCAGGCGGGAAGGGACGGACGTCAGGGCCGAGGGCGAGCAGGCGAGGGGTCCCTAGTGGGCTCCTCACCTTCTTCACCTGCAGGCACCTGCTGGAATTAGGGCAGGTTTCTCCTCTGCACACGCTGTTCGTCAGGCGAACCTCCAGGGTTCTCCCAGTCGAGTGCAGCCAGTTAGGAGGTGCTGTGAACCGGCCTGCAGGAGTATGCAGCTGGCTTGGGCGGCCAGGGGCAGGGAGGAGAGATGGCAGGAAGGGGAGGGCAGAGCAGGGGGGCGCGGCGGCCGCAGGGCCTGAAACCTGGGAGTGTCCGGAGCGGGCAGCGGGCCACTGTCCTGGGCTGCTATAGCGAAGTTCCATAAACTGGGGGCTTCCAACCACAGAGCTCCATCATCTCCCGGGTCTGGAGACAGAAGTCTGAGCTCAAGGTGTTGGCATTCAGTTCCTCCAGAGGGAGAAGGTGGTCCTTGTCTCCCAGAGCTGACGTTGCCGGTGCCCCTTGGCTTGCAGGTGAATCACTCCAGTCTCCGCCCGTCTTCACAGGTGTGCTCTCTGTGTGTCCAAATTGCCACCTTTTTTTTTTTTTTTTACCAGTCACTGGATTAGGGCTCACCATACTCATCTTAAGCAATTATATCTGCAAGGATCCTATTTCCAAATAAGGGCCTATTCCAAGGTACTGGGGCTAGGATTGCACATAAGAATTTGGAGGGCCGCAATCCAGCCCATGACCCACCGGAGACCGCACAGGCTGTGGCTCTGCAGACCACCACGTCTGATTTGCTTGTGGAAAACACCCCTTGGCCGTCCCCAAACCCGGCACCCTGGGGTGGTATTCCCAGCAAGGCCCCCGGGAGGGCATCGGGGCCAGGCTATGAGGAGATGGGGGTGCACCTCTCCAGCAAGAGGCCTCTGGATGCAGGGGTGACCAGTGTCTCAGACCCCAGGCAGACCCCCACCCCTGGCTCTCCCAGGCCCACCCAGCCCAGGGGGCCAGAGCAGCTCTCCACGTCCTCCTCTGTGTTGGTGGATTCCAGTGGCGACCCACTGGGGGGATACTAAATGAGATCTACTCCTGTCTGCTGGGCCTGTTGTCAGTTTTATGGCTGTGGGGCTGTATAAACAGTGGGAGGCAGGGACAGAGCCACCAGGCCCGGGCTTCCCCCATGCTTCCACGGGGCACCCCTCTAGATTTGGGGTAGCCTTAAGGCTCTGCCCTGATGCAGGCAGTCTGAAAGGGGGGAACCCTCGAGGGGGGAATGGGAACTGCAGCTTCTAGACAGTGCAGCCACTGGGCGGGAGTGAGTGTGGCCGCCCTGCTGCCAGGCCCCCTGCAGGGCTCCCCAACACCCGCATGGCCCTGCCCCCACCCCAGGGTCCCTGACGCTGATTTCCGAGGGGCCATCCCAGCCTCCCATCAGTCCTCCAGTTTGCAAGTTGGAGACAGATGAAAAAGCAGAGAATTGCCCCATAAAGACGCTCTCCGGGAGAGAAGGGGCCAGTCCCCTCACAGGGCAGCCCAGCCATTGGCTCCACTGTCCACTCACAAACACGGAGGACTGACCCGCTCCCTGGCCCAGCGTCTGCCTGCCGCCGGCTCTCCCAGAGCCCTTCCATGTGGACTGAACCCAGCTGGGCCCCGGCATTTCTTTGGTGAGGATCAAGGTTAGGGGAGGTGGAGGGGAAGGGGGTAGAGAAACACCCCGGGCAAAGCAGCACCCCACCCCCCACCCCCCAGCATGGGAAGAACAGGATCCTCACCTCACCACAGGCAAGTGTCAGCATCCCTCTCTCTTTGAACATGGAGGTTGGCAGCCCCCAGAGTCAGGACCCACATCCAGCCTCCTCCTTCCCCAGACAGTGCCCACAACTGTCATCTCCAGAAACCCGATGGAAAGTTGCTGCCCTTAGAGCTGCCACTTAAGTGGTGGGTGCCCCAGAGCAGGCTCAGAGAGGTTCATGAACGTGCCTGGGGTCACACAGCCTTTGTATTCCAGAAGCCACAGGCGGCTCCCATGGGACGTTGGCATCCCATCAGCTGTGGTGATTAATCTCATGTGGGGCTAGTAAGTGTGGACGGGGTGCAGGGTCAAAAATAGCCACGGTGCTTCCTTTCTCCATCCCTTCCTTCCCCTGAACTTACACTTCAGTCCTAAAAACTTTAGGTGGGGTTAGGATGAGATGAATGTCTGTACCAGCAGGGACAGGGGGTTGGGGAGGCCACGCAGAACTGAAGTGGATGGGGTGGGGGTCCAGGTGGGGATGGAGGCAGCCAAGGGTAGGGTACTGGAGCCCAAATGAGGTGGGAGAGCATCAGCCAGGAGTTGCTAATGCAGAAGGGGGACTTCGAGGCCCTGGACCTCCAGGAGTGTTTGGGGTCCTGCTGGTATACAGACAGGATTAGGCAGACGTCCGGAGGTGAGTGTGTGGTACACACCAGTCTCCTAGCTCTGTCTGCTGGGGTGCCCAGGAGCTGTGGCATCCCATGGCTGTGAGCACACCAGGGCTCAGATCTTGGCTTCTACTACCATTCTCCACTGGAAGGAACCAGGGCTCCTGCGAGAAATGACTCATGGCAGCAAAAGGACAAGATGAGCCAGGGACATCTTATTGAGCAAGAAAGCAAAAAAGTGCTCAGGTAATGACGGGGACACACCAAAGGACACAGAAGCCAGCTGAGGGGGCTCTCACGGTACAGATCTGGGATAATGAAAGCGTCGGAAAAAACAGTGATAGTCATGGACTGTACCCCACTGAATAAAATAGGAAACCATGAGTCTGTATGATGTAGATAAATTTATAAATTGGAAGTTTGATAGGGATCGGGATGTTTAGTTTCAAATTACCAGCCTCCAAGCCACTCCTTAATTACAAAGGAGAAAGAGATAACTTTACAGTGGAGAAGCCTATCTAATCAAGCCATCAAAGAGAATGTCATACATAGCTGGACAAAGCAAAGTCTTGCAGCACCTGATAGGAGTCAGTGAAAACATGGCCTCACTTCTATGATATTCCTGCCAAAGAAACATAACTTAAATCTCAAAATGAGTGTCGTGGGTAGAATAATGCCCTCCCCCAAAGATGGGCACCTCTTAATCCCTGGAACCTGAGACCTTGAGATGGAAAGATTATCCTGGGTTATCCAATGAGCTCAATCTAATCCCATTTCCTTAAAATTGGAAAATTCCCTGGCTGGGTCAGAGACTGCACTGTGAGGGAGATGACCCCTTCCCCCATTGCTGGCTCTGAAAGTGGAGGACGGCCCTCAGTTTACAGCTGGCAAGGAAAAGGGTTTTGGTCCTACCGCCCTAAGGAAGTGAATTCTGCCAGCTACTGAAGGAGCAGGAAACGGATTCTCCCCTTCGGCTTCCAGAAAGGAGGTGGTTGACTTCAGTCGGGAGATGCATACTGGACTTCTGTCCTACAGAACTGTAAGATAAGGGATTTCTGTTGGGTAAACTGGTAAGTTTACAGTGATTTGTTACAACAGCAATGGAAAAACTAATACAGTGAGGAGACATTAGACAAACCCAGATTGAGGGACACAGGTTTAGTTAATAAGCACAAAGGAAGAATTCCTCAAAATTCATAAGAACAAAGATAAACAGCTATCTAGAAAAATGGATAAAAATGAACAGGCATTCAATAAAAGACATATGAATGGATGATAAAATTTGAGTAGGTGATTAACTTCATTTGTAATTGAGGACAAAGTAAAAGCATGAAGAGATTTCATTTTATTCACGAGATTGGCTACACTGATGATACCAAATGAAGGTGACAATTTAGAGCAGGGGACCACAATGTACAGCCCTCCGGCCAAACTGGGCTGGCCAAAGCTTTTGTAAATAAAGTTTTATTGGAGCACAGACAGTCCTCTGTTTATGTACTGGCTAGGGCTGCTTTCAAGCTACCATAGCAGAGCTAAATGGTTGTGACCTGGATCATATGGCTTGCACAGCAGAAAATACTTGCTGACTCTTAAAAAACAAAAAAAGATTTATTTATTTATTTGAGAGACAGAGAGAGAGAGAGAGAGAGCGAGTGAGCACACAGAGGTAGGGGGAGAGGGAGAAGTAGACTCCCCACTGAGCAGGGAGCCTAACGCGGGGCTCCATCCCAGGACCCTGGGATCACGACCTGAGCCGAAGGCAGACGCTCAACCGTCTGAGCCACCCAGGCACCCCGCTATCTGACTCTTTACTGAAAAAAATTTTCCAGCCTCTGATGTAAACTAGCAAGGACTCTTGTAAGTCCCTTGAACAGCAATTTGGCATTATCTGGTAACATCAAAGGTATGCATAATATTGAATCTACAATTCCACTTCTAGGTATCTACTCTAGAGAAACTCTGAGGAAATAGACGAGTACCATAATGTTCACTGCATCACTGTTTATAAGGGCAAATAACTGGGAACAACTCTGGTGCCCTCAGCAGGAGCATAAATGCATGTATTCTGGGCTATTTGAACAATAGAATTCCAGAGTGTGGTGAGAATGAATGACTCCGAGGAGAAGTATGATGGTGAATCTTGCCAAGAGTTGAGTGAAAAAGGAAGTTGCAAGAGAATACATATGTATAAATCCCTTAGTATAAAAATAAAAAATGCAAAAATGCTCTACCCCAATACACTATTGAATTAGTTAGGCTATAACTTTGGTTTTATGCAGCGGAGTCCAAAGTCACAATGGCTTAAACGGGGTGGTTTGTCTCTCCCTCGTGGAGCAGTGTGGAGGAGGCACTCAGGGGCTGGGATGGCGGCTCTGCTCCATGATGTTGTCCAGGGATCCAGGCTCCTTCTAGCTTGCTGTTCCACTCCCGCCACGGTCCTCATGGCCCAAGATGGTTTCCTCCCATGACCTCGATGTTGCAAGCAGTAGGATGAAGCACCCTTAGCTGCAAAGGAGGCTGGGAACTGCATTCTTTATCTTAGGCAGCCATATGTGCTGGCAAAACTCGGAAGACAGAATAAATGAATACTAAGAGACAAATAGTAATGTTCCCCATAATTGTCTGGGGACATAACCATATGCAGTAAACCTCTAAAGAGAAGTAATGGAGTGATAACATCGGGTAGTGATGATCCCAGGACAGCTGTGAAGAGGACAGGAAGGTGGACGTGTCGAGGGACCAAAGGGTATATCTAAATTTGTTAATATTCTGTCTTAGAACTGAATGGTGGAGGGCGCCTGGGTGGCTCAGTCGGTTAAGCGACTGCCTTCGGCTCAGGTCATGATCCCAGGGTCCTTGGATCGAGTCCCACATTAGGCTCCCTGCTCCACGGGAAGCCTGCCTCTCCCTCTCCCACTCCCCCTGCTTGTGTTCCCTCTCTCGCTGTGTCTCTCTCTGTCAAATAAATAAGTAAAATCTTAAAAAAAAAAAAAAGAACTGAATGGTGGTGTCATGAGTATTCATTATTCTCTGTTAAAACATAACTTCAAGCTTCATATCCTATCGTAAAAATTAAAAAGGTTACAGAATGGGGGCACCTGGGTAGTTCAGTTGGTGAAGTGACTGCCTTCGGCTCAGGTCATGATACTGGAGTCCCGGGATCGAGTCCCGCATTGGGCTCCCTGCTTAGCGGGGAGTCTGCTTCTCCCTCTGACCCTCACCTCATTCTCTCTCTTTCAATTAATAAATAAAATTAAAAAAAAAGGTTACAGAATGTATGTATGATTTATATAAAGATGAATGAATGGCATGTACTATTTTGGCTTTGGATTAAGCACTTTTTTTTTTAAAAAGATTTTATTTATTTATTTGACAGAGAGACACAGAGAAGAGAGGGAACACAAGCAGGGGGAGTGAGAGAGGGAGAAGCAGGCTTCCCATGGAACAGGGAGCCGGACGTGGGGCTCGATCCCAGGACCCTGGGATCATGACCCGAGCCGAAGGCAGACGCTTAACGACTGAGCCACCCAGGCGCCGTGAATTAAGTACTTTAAAAAAAAAAAAGATTTTATTTATTTATTTTAGAGAGCAGGGGGGAGGAGCAGAGGGAGAGGGAGAAAGAGTCTCAAGAAGACTCCCTCCTGAGTGCAGAGACTGGCCTGGGGGCTGATCCCAGGACCCTGAGATCACCGGCCAAGCCTAAAACGAAGAGTTGGTGGCTGAACCGACTGGGCCACCCAGGCACCCCTGAATTAAGTACTCTTTACTTGGTATTCCCTCTTCTCCCCCTGGCGCCTGGGGGTGCAAGAGAGCCTTCCATACCTAGTGGCTGCCGTGGGTGGAGCTGAGGAATCAGCTTCTGTTCTAAGACTTTAGGTCCTCCGTGTGTCCACAAACGTGGTCGCCCCTATAGCCTCTCCCAGCAGCCTTAAATTCTTCCTGTGCAGGTCCACCCTGCTTGGAATTACCTGCCTCATCCTGAGAAGGCCCTTCCTTCCCAGCCCTCCTGTCACTGTGCATCCGTTCAACAGACACATAATGAGTATCTGTCAGGTGCCAGGAATTCACAGATATATCAGGGCCTTTCTCTGTTCTCTCCCCTCCCCAAGCCCTTCCTCCTCCATTCCCATTTGTTCCTGGCAGCCCAGCCTAGAAGCCACCTCCTTCTTGAAGCCCTTCTAGATTTCTCTGGTCCTTTTGGTCTCTACCCTCCCTGTCCTCTCACAGCACTTCCTTTGCTCCTTTAATGTTGGAATGTTAGATCCTCTCTTCGTAAAACGTGGGTGCTAACTCCTCCGAACAGGGTAAGCGTGCAGCTCCAACGATTAAGCAAGCCCCGGTCCCGGCCCCCCGGTACCGAGCACGCCCGCACATCCGTCCCAGAGTGTAATCGCTGAAAGTGAACCCTTCAAACCCCCTCTCCTACGAAAGGCGCCGCACTGCCCTTTCTCTCCTGACCGCCACGACCTCGTCCTCCAGCCCCTGCAAAGCGAGGCTCAAGACACCAGATCCGCGGGAAAACCAGCCTGAAGCTCGGAACAGGCGCCGAACACCTTAGCCCGGCAGGCCCCGCCCACAGCCCCGCCCCGGCCCAGTCCCCGCCCCCGGAAGCCCGCACCCGTTTCCCATTGGTTTGCGATCCGCCGAGGCCCGCCCCGCCGGGCCACGCCGCCTCCTTCCCCGAGCCAGCCCCGCACCCCCCCGCCTGCCCTTCCAGGCCCGCCTCTCATTGGTGCGCGCCCGAGGAGCCCCGCCCCCGTGCCGTCACTTCCGGGCAGAGAAGCCCGCGGAAGGCGGAAGTGTGCGCTCCGAAGCGGCCGTGAGGCTCCGCCGAGGCGTCCCCGGCTGGTGCCCGGCTGCTTTTCCGCCTGTGGGCGCGGGGACACGGAGGCGGCCGGGGACAGCGAGTGGGGGACGATGCCGTGAGGCAGCCGCAGGGCCTGGCGGGGTCTGGAGGGCGACCGTCCCTGCCGCCTTCCCGCGAGGCCGCCTCCTCCAGGCAGTCGCCCGTCCCTCCCAGCGTCTCGCATCCTCCGTGGTCCCAGAGCCTCGGAGCGGGGCTCCCGGCCCCTGGACCCCGCGCTATGACCGCGGCCGCCGCCTCCAACTGGGGGCTGATCACGAACATAGTGAACAGCATAGTGGGGGTCAGTGTGCTCACCATGCCCTTCTGCTTCAAACAGGTGAGTCCAGCGGCACGGGGGTCGCTCCGGCCGGGCCGGGAGGCACCAGGGCTGGGGGGGCTGGGCGGGGCGTGCGGCCGCAGGCAGGCAGGGTTCTGCCCGCGAGGAGCCCGCGGTGTGGGAGGCGGCGGCACCTGTCGGCCTTGGCCGCAGGGTTCGCACCGCTCGTGACTCCAGATCGGGTCCAGATCGGGTCTCCTTATCATTGTTTCTTCTTGTTTTTTAATTTTAAGGACTCTTTAGGCCCAGCGTGGGGCTCGACCTCACGACCCTGACCTCTGGGGGCGACTGCACCGGACTGAGCCGGCCAGGCGCCCCCTCTTTGCTACTATTTTTAAAAACTCTGACCCGACCGTACTTGCTTTCCGAGCCCGCGGGTCCAGCCCTGAGGGCCTTGGGACTAGGTTGGGGTGTTGGTTCCAAGGTGATCCCGCGATTTGCCGGGTTGTGGGTTTCAACATATGTGAATGTTACCTCGGCTGAAAAAAATCTAAAATGTATTTGGAAAATGGGTGTCATGCCAGCATTAAAGGCCACATGGAAAAAAGCCATCCTTTGCGCAGTGTGGACCCATTTGGCTTCTGTTTAATCTGCAATAAATGGGTATTTGGTGATTTACAAAAGGGAGGTTGGTGAGATGATCAAATTGGGCAGCTTCTTTCCTAAAAATGAACTCCTGGGCCTCACGTGTGCCAGGGCTGGAGTTGCTGCTCCCCCTTCGCACTGGAGAGGGCTGCTTGTGGGGGAGGAGGGGTGCCAGCCAAGGGAGGAGCAGGTGGGGCTGGGCAGGTGGCTGCAGGGCACAAGGACCAGTCTTAGGGGATGAAACCAAATAGGGAGAAATATGGAAATAAAATGAGCATTTTGAAACTGGAAGTGGGCACCCGTAGTTTAATTTTAGATTAACAAACACTTTGCCTTTTCATACTTAGCATCTTTGGGATAAAAATAGCACAAAAACATTTTTTTTTAAATCTGGAGTTTATTAATCCTCCACCTTGAGCCTACCAGCCTGAATTGCTTCCAGCTTCCCATATGGGTTATTGATAGCTGTCCTGGCAAACGTGTGGGCAGGAGGACAGGGACTCTGGCTGCTCTAGAGCCCCGGGGGCAGCATCTGTGACTTAGCTCTGTGAATCCCAGCGTGCACGGCCACTCGCAGGCATTTCTGGAAGGACTACGTGTCCCAGGGTGCACTGCGACTTGCCTGGCCCGGAACTGCCTCCTGGGGCATGTGTGTGGTTGGGCCTCTGTAGGTCCAAGGCTGCCACCCTCCACTTGGGTCTGTAAAGTGCCACGCAGCAGGGTTCTGGTGGGACTCCTGGGAAGTACGATTTTGGACCCAGGTGATTCAGCTGTGCACAGATTTGTGTCTGCCCAGTGGTGGGCACAAGGCACCTGCCAGACTACCACGCCCAGGAAGAGCTCACACTTAGTGGTGGAGGCCCGCGTGCAAGCACAGGACCGCAAGGGGTCCCCCCTGTCCTGAGGGCCTAGCAGAGCGGGGGCAGCCTCTCATCTGGACGCAGCATCTTCTCCCTAGGAAGCCCTTGGCTGGACCACTGGGGGAGGCCAGGGGGCAATTTGAGGATGTGTGTTGTTAGTGTTGGACAGCCACGTCATTTAAAAAAAATTTTGGTTTTGCGTTTTTTGGTGCTTGTTTGATTTTAGTAACTTGGGTACTTTTCAAAAAATTAACATTTCACTGAAGTATATCATGCATACAGAGAAGTGTCCTTTTGGGTGTATTCACGGCGAATTTTCAAAAAGTGAACGAACACATGGAACTAGCTCCCAAATTAAGGAGTAGAGCGCAGCCAGCACCCCCTCGTCCCTGCTGCCGGGCCCACCGTCCCACCTCTAGCACCAGAGATCAGTGGTACCTGGGTTGTCACTTTGCCTAAGTAGAAGCCTACTCTTAGGTGCCTTCTCCTGGCTACCTAGTGTTCCCGTCTGTGGCTGTCCGGCGGTTTACTGCTCTGCCTTTGCTAGGCTTTCACGGCGTTTCCTCCCTGAGCTCTGCGAACACTTGCGCACGGGCTCCGATGCTGAGTGTGGCTTCCTCTGGGGTGTTTCTTGGAGCAGAGCAGCTGATTGCACGCACCTCCAGTAGAGGACACTTGTTTCTTCGGCTTTTATTTTTTTTGCCTGCAAATATGTTTAATACACTTAGATTACACAGAGGTAGAGGGAGCAAGAGGGAAACGACATCTAAGTGAGTCCTCCAAGAATTCTTACAAAAGTCCCAGGCTGGCGGCAGCCTCTAGGAACCGAGGCACCATTGACGTTAGAAATGAACATAAAATTTTATAGAAGTCTGCTGATTGCAGCATTCAGGTACTTGTACAAAAGGAGGGCCCTCTCTGCAGGCTCCTGATTTGTGACAGGGACCCAGGTACCTTACCTGGCACGGGATACCTGGAAGCCAGAGAAGAAAGAGCTGGATTAAAAACACACAGTCAAGGGAGTTCTCTATTGGTCTTGCCCCGTGGGGGCACCAACGTTTGGTTTTTTCGCTGCTCGCACCGCAATCTCAAAACCCAGTCCCAAGACCCTGTACTTATTTTTAAAAATGCTCTAGCCCTTTAGACTCTCCCCGAGACTTCCTAGTCCCTGCTGTGAAACTGTGTTTCTTCAGCTTTTAGATCACAGATAAACTCGCTATAAACACCGGCAGACAAGTGTCTGCGTGAACACGTGTCCGTTTCTTCCAGGTGAATAGCGAGGAGTGCAACTGCTGGGTCAGATAGTGTCTATTTAACTCGTAAGAAAGGTGTAAATGTCTTTTTTTTTTTTTTTAAAGATTTTATTTATTTATTTGACAGAGATACAGCAAGAGAGGCAACACAAGCAGGGGGAGTGGGAGCGGGGGAAGCAGGCTTCCTTCTGAGCAGGGAGCCTGATGCGGGGCTCGATCCCAGGACACTGGGATCATGACCTGAGCCGAAGGCAGATGCTTAATGACTGAGCCACCCAGGCGCCCCTGTAAATGTCATTTTTAATCTCTTCCCGCCAGAATGGGTTCACCACTCATAGCTGTTGATCCCAGTGGCTAGAAGGGGATATATTGGGGGGTGCACACAGAGAGCTGGGGAGGCCAGTTGTTGGCAGTGCCCAGCTGTTCATTAAGACTTGGAGGGGCCACAAAGGAAGCAGCGTCCCTGGCACTCTTTCAGGGTCACAAAGCATGTGGCTACCACATGCCGGGAATTGGTCCCTTTCAGTGCTGGGAATTGTCACCCGTAGGCAGGGAAGTGAGGCAGAGCCGGGGCCTGGCACCCGCAAGAGTCAGGGGAGGTGGAGAGGGTGCTCAGGAGCCGTGCGTGTGAGGCAACAATACCAGCTCATTTTATTTTGTCTCTTTTTCTTCCAACCCTCCAGTGTGGCATTGTCCTGGGGGCTCTGCTCTTGGTTTTCTGCTCTTGGATGACGCACCAGTCGTGCATGTTCCTGGTGAAATCGGCCAGCCTGAGCAAACGGAGAACCTACGCAGGCCTGGGTGAGGACGTCGGCGCTCGGCATGGTGGCTGGGCATTCCCAAGCCCTTTCTTGGGAAGTGCAGCGTTCGAGATCTGGGCGCTGGGGCCTTGCTCCTGTATTTATTTACTTTCCTTCCACTTTATGCTTAAAGAGTTCCTTGAACAGCAGGTTTTCTTCCTTATTTTAAAATTTAATGCCGTTTTTAAAAACCCTTCCTGGAGACCCATGCTTCACTGAGGAGGTGACACTTACTCTCCTGTTTCCCGTTTATGCAAATACCAGTGGAGAGCCTCCCCTTCCAAATTCAGGCGGGACCAGTGGCCCTCAGACCCCTGTGCACTTGCTCCTGAGCCCCCGGAGCCTGCCTTCGGAGCTGCCTGCCGGGGGGCTGCGGCGCTTCCCTATTTTAAATGCTGTGGAGGGGAGACAGCCGTCGGACCCGGGCTGGTGGCCGGGATCCAGTCCCCTGTCTCTAGCGCTGCTGTTTCCTGATGCTCTGGGTTGTCATTTCCTTTCCTTTAGGTCTTTCTTCCTTTGATTTGGGCCAAGGGCGAGGAGGCTGTGCTTTCTGCTTCCTTTTGGTTTGGACCGGTCCCTGGGGCACTTGGCTCTGAGGGCAGGGCCCTGACTTCCCACACCCTCAGGCTGCTGTGCTCTGCATTCTGTGCTGGTGAGATTTGGCCTGGGGGCTCTCAGGAGCTGGGGAGAATCCCTGGGCTACTGATGAAAGCCACCCCCCCACCCCCACCTCCGGCCAGTGCGTGGCTGGGGTGCCGGGTCTGCTCTCTCTCTCACGGAGGAGAGGAAGTTGTGTGCAGATTCCAAGGGGCCAAACAAAATAAAAACATCTGCAAGGTCCACGCGTGGGCTTTTGGCAGCGCCACCTCTGGTTCCCTTCCAGTTCGTCTGCTTTGCATTGGCACCGAGATCCTAGCATCTGTTCTGACCTCAGAGCTGAAGGAGTGCCTCCTTCTCTCCTTCCCGATGAGAATGGTGCTGTCAGGCTCTCGCTGTTGCTGGAGTCACTTGGGGCAGTGACAGTTACAGGTAAACGGGCCATGCCGAGATGACCTCATGCAGCTCAGGATGAAATGTGCTCCACGGCGCCCCTTCCTCCGGCTGCAGGGCTTTGGCCTTCGGGGTGACTTTTCCTCCCCCGCCGAGGGTCAACATACGGCGGTGTTCCCATAGCAGACATCCCACAAAGTGCTTGGCTGTGCTCTGACAGAGGACAGGTGACCCTAGACCACAGAGGCTGGTGGCTTTTGACAGCGGTCTGTCTGAGGATTCGTAGAAAGTCCCTGAGAAGGCAAACCGGTTTGGCTGTATGTGAGAGACTGCAAGGAAGGCAGATGGTGGACACCCCTGTACGGGGCTGCCTGGGGCTCCTGCCTTTAGCTGCTTGCGGTGACTATAGCCCAGCTGCTAGAAGCAAGAAAGATCCCAGACCACCAGTGGTCTTCGGTTGTGCTTTTGGTCCCAAACGAGATGGCTCAGTTGTGTGAGCTCCCACAGACCCTGTGGCCCCGTCTGCAGCATCAGCTGCCCTGGGTCCAGCCTCAGAAACAGAGAGACCCCACCGCTTCGAAAGGAGTCCTAGACAGGAAGAGAGATTTCCCTTGGACCCTGTGGGTCAGCGGCCCTCCTGCTCCTGGGCAGACTTACTGAAGGGGTCTTTCTCCTCCTCCTCTGCCTTCTCCTGGGCGAGAAACCCCATGAGAGCTTGCACCACAGCTGGAGAGGGTGGCCTGAGAGGAGGCCCCGCCGCCTCCCGGTGCCCTGGGGTCCGGGACAGACAGCCTTCGTTGGCAGAGCCCCGGGCCCCAACATGCATCGTCTGCGGGGTCCGTGGCCCTCAGGCAGTGTTGGGGGCACGGACGTGGCCAGATGGCCTTCGGGCAGACCTGGTGACGGACCAGGGGCTGGAGCGGCAGACGCAGCTCACCCAAGGGGCTCCACGACAGGGGTGGGGTGTGGGGGGTGGGTTCGCGGAGGGGGTCTGCCACGCCCAGACGTGAGTGAGACTTCGTGGCAGTTTCTGAGTTTGGAGAGCCCCTGGCAGCCCTCCCCGTGCCGCCCTCCCCGTGCCGCCCCCTCCATTGAGAGCGGCGCACGGGCGTCTGCTGCAGGGTGAGCTCTGCGAGGCCGAATCACAGTGCCAGTGCCGTGTCTGTGGACGGAGCTTCTGTGTTTTTGTGGTGATCTGGTGGCTGCTCTTGGGCCACGTTGGTGAATTTCACCCACTTCTTACCTGCCACTCCCTCGCCCTGTGTATCCTGCTTTGTGTAGACTTTTTTTTTTTTTAAGATTTTATTTATTTATTTGAGAGAGTGAGAGAGGTCACTAGCAGGGGGAGCGGCAGAGGGAGAGGCAGACTCCATGCCGAGCAGGGAGCCCGATGCAGGGCTCCATCCCAGGACCCTGAGATTATGACCTGAGCCAAAGGCAGACGCTTCACCGACGGAGCCACCCAGGCGCCCTCGTGTAGACTTTCGTAACCTTATTTTCAGAAGATAGGCATGCCAGCCAGGCAGCCTCCCCCAGTGGTCTCAGTCCCCCGGGGCCATCCCGAGGCCCGGACCCCACCGTGCTGAGTGTGGCCTCTGAGCTCTCAGTTGTGAGGACTAGATGCTTCTGGCACTGTATCTGTGGTCCTGGGGTCCTGGTCAGCCTGCTGCCCACTCCTGGGCCTGGGGTGGGGCCTGTCCAGCCAGTTTACTCCCTGCTTGTCTTCGGATGTGTGACCCACATGCGTGGATATGTGGCTTGGGCGTGAGGGCTGTAAAGCCAACCTTTCTGATGCCTGGGGGTCTCTACACCCTCATTTATCCAACAAATGTTTTATTGTCCTCTGTGCACGTGGCACTGGGGAATCAAATGCAGTCCAAGGCCTGGCTCTGGGGACGGCTGAGTTGAGGTCACCCTCCTGTCTTGAACAGCTCGGTTTGGTGTGCGTACCACCTTCTCTGCCCTGCTGATGCTGGGCGTCGGTCAGGAGGAGGCTTTGGATAGCTGGTGGAGGGAGCGGGAGTGGGGCCGGGGTCCCGCGCTGAACCAGGTGGTCTAAGAGTCAGCCCTGTGTCCCCAGCAGCCTGGGAGCCACAAGCTAGGCAGTGACCCCCAGGAGGAGAAGCTGCTGCCTGGCCTCCCAGGGAGGGGCAGGGAGAGCCTCCCTCATGCCTGTCCTCGCTCTGCACAAGAGCACCAGTCAGACTGGTATGAGGCCACGCCGACCCCTTGTCCCCTTCGGCCCAGCCTGTTGGCCGCAGAGCGCCTGTCCCAGAGAGCGGCATGCTTGCTCAGGACCCCTTGAAGCCCTTTTGCAGACACCTGCCGGCCTGCTGGGGCTGGTCTGTCGCCGTGGTTCCTCCCCTGAGGGACAGTCCCAGGCGCCCTCCGCCCTTCCAGTGCCGTGCCAGGTGGGAGGCTAAGGGCAGGGTGCCGCTGGGCATTTCTGTTTGAGACTCGGGGTTGGAGGTTGCTGAGGGATCTGCACTGGAAGTGGGGGGTGGGGGCGCCCAGGTAAAGAAAGGGGTGAGTGGGGAGGCCAGAAACCGGGACAGCCCCGTTGGGATGTCGTTCTGGGTGTCTGGGTGAAGAGTGCCCCCTCCCACCTTGGTCCCCTGACTAGCTGGAGTACCGTCCATTGCCTCGCTGTCCGGGATGCAGGTGTGTTCTGGAATTTTTGCTGGCAGTTGCTCCGAGCATTTGGGATACGCCGTAGCTATTCAGCTTCCTCACAGAAGGGACAGCAAGGAGCGAGGCCACCTCTGTGGGGCACTGAGTTATGTGTCCTGTCTAGAGGCGTGCTGCCCAGCGGCTGTCCTTGGGAACCTCAGAGCACCTCCCTTGGGTGACAGCAGGCCTTGGGCTGCTGCCTGCTGACTGGAGTCCTTAGTTTGTGAAGGTCTCAGCTTGGCCTTGAGTCTGTGGCAAGGAGTCAGAAAGGCAGGGAGGCTGGCATGACCCTTAAGGCAGGGGCCTGTGCTGGTCACCCGCCTTCTGCCTGTTCGTGGCCTCTGTCCTCTGTGTGATGTGCCGAGCTCCCTTGCATTTGGCAACGCTGTACCTCTTCCTAAGTCATTGAGAAGTGACGAGTGTTGTTTGGACTCATCACACCAACTGGCTGCATGTTTCCTGCTCTCCAAGTCTCCTCGGAACGGGAAGCTGGGCTCTGCTGTCACACGCACCCCTTTCTGGTCGCTCCTGGGAGATGGGAACTTCCCTAGAGGGTGGGGGCATGCAGGGTTCCTGGGGCCACGGTTAGGTCCTGGGAGGAGCCTTGCCAGGCCAGCTCTTAATCTCTCCTCTGCTCAGAGCAGTTCTGCTGTCAGGAAGGAAGGACAGACAGCTCCTTTCCACTGTAGGACACACTGTTGTCTACCTTGAGGGGGGCAGGCCTGAGACCTCTTGTCCCCTCACCCCCCAAAGTGCCCCACTAGAAAGGATTCTCTGAGTTTTCCTCTGGAATCACAGAGGGTGAACCTAAAGCCCTTAGCCAAGTCGCTTTGGCGCGGGCCATGGAAACGTGGAACTGTCCGCGCCCTCCCCCGGCCCGGGTGCACGCAGCATTGGTCGCGGGGTGCGCCTCCTCCACGGCTGCACGTGGGAGACTGCCACTTCACGGGGACAGGTCTCCTTTGTTGTTTTTAATGAAGAAAAATCAACTGCCTGTGGCTTTCTTTCCTTTTTGTTTGTTTTTCTGTGGTTTCCATTTGTTGATGGTAGACCTGAAAAAAGCATGGGACCAGAATCTTAAAATGCTCTCCTTACGCCCTTGAAATGCCAGACCAGCAGGTTTGTGTCAAATCGCCCCTCCCCGCTTCCCTCGGTGGTGTCTTTGCTGGTGTGGTTTTCGTGCTGCCGGACTGACGGCCAGTTCTCTTTCTCTGCACTAGCGCTGCATGCCTACGGAAAGGTGGGGAAGATGCTGGTGGAGACCAGGTACGTGGTGGCGCTTCGCCGGCCTCACCGCCTCAGCCCTTCTTCTCCTGCCCTGAGGAGAAGCCTGAGGGCCATTTCACACTGAGCCACACGTCTCGGATGTGGACTGCTTTACAAGGTGGTACTTTTCTTGAGCGTCACTTACTAAATAGTTGGAAGTTCAATTTATTGTTACCCTTAAAATGATTCGTGTCGAGGGCGAAAGTCCCATTTAAGTCTTACTAAGGAAGATGTGAAAATGGGGACCTCGGGGAGCTCAGCACTGCTCCCGAAACCCGTGTGCCCCCAGCCCCCCACACGGTCACCTTGAGGCAGCATGAAACTGAAAATGTCCTGTCTTTCTCCCTTTGGAGTAGAGTTCTATGGGATGAAAAAGTTGCTGGGAAATTGCACTTTTAGGCTTGTAAATTAGGGAATCGTGAATGCAGAAGAGCAGCCCCCTGAAAGCAGCTGATCGTTCTTTTAACTTGTGTAGCATCACGGTGCAGTTTGGTAGCCCCGGAAAGATCGCGCACAGTCTCTTGTGCAGAGAAAAGCTTAGTCATTCAGTGTTCGTTCCGCGTAAAAGAGCGAAGTGCCCCAGGCATAGCTCAGGCTGGCAGGCCCGAGTTCTTGGGGCAGCGCATCTCACCGGGCTGGCCTCAGGCGGTCACGAGCCAGCTGTGTCGGTGGGGACGGGTCACGGTGAGGGGGTGAGATGGTGGACTCCTGCTAGGATGGGGCCCTTTCAACCCGACCTCGTTCTCTGCAGCATGATCGGGCTGATGCTGGGGACCTGCATGGCCTTCTACGTTGTGATTGGTGACTTGGGGTCCAACTTCTTTGCTCGGCTCTTTGGGTTTCAGGTGAGAACATGCTCGGGACCCGGTGCATTGGCATGTTTGCGGTTGCTCCTGGGGCAGCTTCCTGTGACGCTCCTGCAGGGCTGCATCTCAGCCCTGTGGGGACCGGGGGGCAGGGTGAGACCAGCCACCTGAGGTCGGTTAGAAGAAGCTTCTGGATGCTGTGGAGTTAGTTCCAAGCCTGCGGGTTGGAAACTCTGGGGATCCACTGGGGTGATGCCTGCCCAGCATGCTCGGCTCCCCCCAGGTGATCGGTACCTTCCGTGTGTTCCTGCTCTTCACGGTGTCCCTGTGCATCGTGCTCCCACTCAGCCTGCAGAGGAACATGATGGCCTCCATCCAGTCCTTCAGCGCTATGGCCCTCATGTTCTACACCGTGTTCATGTTTGTGGTGAGTGCCAGGGGTTCCTGGGGGTGACGGGAAGGTGCTTGAAAGCTGGGGAAATGTTTGAGTCATCCTTGTGAGCCCTGGTGGGGCACGTGGGCCGCCTGGACCTGGGCCATCAGGGCAGCAAGGGCGCCAGGGCAGGGGGCGCGGCCGATTCCCCAGGAAACGAAGTGTAGATGCTCCTTGTTTTACGGAAAGACATTTCATGTGTAGTTTGTGATCAGGAGTCATGGCTCCAGCATTTGGTCACAAGGACTCAAGTTGTTTTCTAGATGAACATTCATAGCCAGCCAGTTCTGGGGGGCCGGTATGGGACACATGCTCAGAAAGCTCATTTCCTACTGAGTGCCTGGAGGCCTCTGAGTGGGAACCTGTGGGGCCTGAGCCCAGGGTCTGCCTGTTCATAGCGAGGGTCAGACCTGCTCGCTCCTGAGTGAACGCAGTGAAAATCTTTGCCGTAGCTTTTCCTTAGAAAGCTGAGCACTGGGTGGCCATTCCCAGCATCCCCCAGTTGTGAGGGCTGCCCAGTGATGGTTACACTACTCTCCAGACAGCCCTGTCCTCTGGGGGTTTGTCTTTTAAAGTGTGTGTGGGGGGTGTGGGGGGGCCCTGGCTGCCTTAGTCAGTGGAGTGTGCAGCTCTTGATCTCAGGGTCTTGAGTTCGAGCCCCACGGTGGGCGCAGAGCCTACTTAAAAAAAAAAAGAAGTGTCCAGACGGGCCTGGGAAGGGCCTGCCAAGTTTGTGGGGACCGTCCCGTCACCTGAGGCGACTGAGGTGGGCATGGCGGGCGGGCCTCACTGTGCCCCGTCTGCTGTATGCGTTCAGGGCATGGGCGGCTGCCTCGAGTGCCAGGAAGGCCCTGTAGCAGGAACTCCTGGCTGCATGGGCCCAGCTCACGGCACAGCACAGGGCAGAAACTGGGGGTGCGTGACCCCCAGCCGGCGGCACCAGGTCTTGCTACAGGGGAGCATGCAGCCGAGCTGCGGGTAGCACGGGCCCGGCAGCGTCGGTAGCCCGCCCGGTCGGGCCTGGGGTCCCGAGTCTGCCTCGTGTGCTGACCTGTACTGAGCTCAGCTTCCTCGTCCTCATGCAGATCGTGCTCTCCTCCCTCAAGCACGGCCTGTTCGGTGGGCAGTGGCTGCAGCGGATCAGCTACGTGCGCTGGGAGGGCGTCTTCCGCTGCATCCCCATCTTTGGCATGTCCTTCGCCTGCCAGTCGTAAGTACTGTCTGCTCCCCAGGGGCCCGAGGCGCGGGAGGGTCCCCGGGGGCGGGGGTCCATGCTGGGAGATGGGCGTTGTGTGTTCTCTGTAATTGGTGATGCAGGCCACCAACGTGTAATGTCTCGTTCTATTGTGACTTGTCCCCGCTCCAAGTTGAGGGAGAGAGCTGTGTGTATTTTTACCGAGAGAGAACCCGACTTTATTCCCGAGACGTGCTGCTGGCAGTACTGGGGACAGTGCCCAGTTCGCCCCCTCCCCCCGGAAGAGTTGGCTGTGGGCAACACAGAACAGCCCCAAACCATCTGATTCACACAGTCCCAAGCATTTTGCCAGAATTGAGCTGTTCGTGTGAGAATATTTAAAAGGAAATTGCACAAACATTGACTTCCGACTGCCGCCGGGGCGCCTTCAGAGGGGTGTGCGCGTGCGCGAGCGTGTTTTCTCTCTGGCACGCGGAGCTCTGTGAATGCAGAGCAGCCTATTTCCATAATTCCAGCAGCATTACCTTCACCACCGAATGACAAGAGCCAGTGATTCATGCCCGGTCGGAACGGTAACCTGCTCAAAAGAGAGGTGTAAATCCGGCATGGACGGGAAAAGACCATCAGTGCACAGTGGGGCTGGCAGAGCCGGCCCCCCCGTAGCTCCAGTGGGCACGTATTGTGCCAATCGTAAACTAATGTGGCAGATAAAATTTGCTCGTGCTGCTGTGTTTACACCCACATGCAAGATCCAAGTCGTCATTTCCCACTTACTGTCTCTTTTGGCAGCTCGGTTTCCACCAGAACACACTCTACTCTTGCTGTTTAATGTCCCCATTATAATTGGTGACAGAAGTTACATTCTCTTACCTTGTTACCAGTTGTCCTTTTTGTCTGTGAGTTTGCTTTTTAAAAAATAAACCTGTGGTTGGGCTTTGTGGTGGTGACCACGGAGTAGCCAGCCCACCTCTGTTGGGTTTGGTTCTTAGGTCAAATGATAGGTTCCGGAAGGGCTGTGAGCCCACAGCTTGTTCTTCTGCTCGAAGAGAGCGTCGGCCCTATGGATAACGCCCACATTCTCCCCAGTGAGCGGCTGGCAAGGGGGTCCGCGGCGCTTGGGGTCACCCGTTTGCTGACCTCCCCACCCTTAAAAACATTTGCATTTGACAAGGGCAGAGACAGCTCTCCCCTCCCACTGTGTCTCTGCCCCAGAGTGCGTGAAAGACGGGCTTGCCTGGTGACTGCCAGACCGCCAGGCCCTGGCTGCGTGACTGGTGTCCTTTCTGTAGGGATGGGCCAAGCTTCTGCTTTGCTTTTGCTGTCTGGCCCTTTCTAATCTTACTTCCTAGTAAATGAGTACTTGGTGGTGCAGAACCACTAGGCCCTGTGGCTCGGAGAAGCAGCCCGGAGAATGCTGAGCACGGAGGAGCCTGGTCCACACCGAGGCCCGGGTTTGTGCATTGGGGCTGCACATGGAAGGCTCCATCTGACTCGGGTAAAATGAGTCGTGGAGGCTGCTTGGCAAGGTGGGCGGTCTGGGAACGCTCTGTGGAGTGCCGAGGTGGGTCGTCGTGGACGTGTGTGGCTCCCAGCAGCAGGTTCCTGGGGCACAGGCAGGATTAGAGAGGGGCCACCGCCTTGGGATTTCTGCACTTGTTCATGCCCCCGCACTGGGCACAACCCCTCCCCACAGCACCTGCAGCTTGTGCTGGGGGCCAGGGGAGGGAAGTCCCCGTCCGGGGGTCTGAATCCGCTCCCCCGAGTTGGCACTCGCTGGTGTGGACCCTGTCCCAGCCCACGGAGCTGCTCGGCATTGAGATGTTGGTGCCGTTTCCCCTCCAGGCCCTCTGCCATCGGCTTGGGCTGCATGGGCAGGTGCTGCCTGGCGCCCTCCAGCCAGGCCGAGGGGAGGGCAGTTATCTGGGGTGACCCCTGCCCTCCGTGGGTGCCCCAACAGGACAGGGGGCCTGAGCTGGGAAGCACAGTTCCCACCAGTCCCTGTTTGCTTTTCAGTGACGTCTCCTTTCACTTTCTCAAAAGTGGTTTTGGGGCTTGGCTCCACACTGTTATGCTTGTCCATTTATTGGCAACGAGTTTCTGCATCCTGACGCCCCCCTGCCAGCCGGCATCCGGCATGCGTGACCGCTGGCCATGGCTCCCGCTCCCTCAGCCGCTGGGACGCCACAGCACACGGGAGGGAGAGTGGCTGCCTCTCTGTCTGGGCACCCCCGAGTGCAGCTTCCCTTCCCGGGTCTGCACACAGACCTCCCTGCCCCCCCTCCCCGGCCCTCTCCACCTGCTCCCCTCAGGGACTGTCTGCTGTTTGCAGAGAGCCCGGTGGCCGTGTCCCGTCCACCAGCACTGCGCTGCTGGCCCTGGGCCGTGTGTGGGACAGAAGCGGCTCTCTGTCCCTCTGGGCTCCGATCGGCAGCACTGAGGCGAGGGCAGGTGGCCTGGCCCTGCTTACGTTTGTTTAACTTTCTGCTCTTTTGACGGCGATGCTCGGAACTGCTTCCTGCCTCCCCTGTAGACACATGCTGCTTCAGGGCAATGGTCCTGCTCCTGCTTCTGCGGGACAAATGACCTTTCATTCGGTGGCACTTCTTTTTTTTTTTTTTAAAGATTTATTTATTTGAGAGAGCGAGAATGAGAGAATGAGAGAGAGAGTGTACATGAAAGGGGGGAGGGTTAGAGGGAGAAGCAGGCTCCTTGCCAAGGGACCCCGATGCGGGACTCGATCCAGGGACTCCAGGATCATGACCTGAGCCGAAGGCAGTCGCTCAACCAACTGAGCCACCCAGGCGCCCTCGGTGGCACTTCTGAAATGTTTACAGAGAGCTTGTTAGGGGGGTGCTCCAGTAGGGGGGTGCTCCGGCTGCACTCTGCCATCCAAACCCCGGCCGTGGCCCTGAGTACCGTGGCGGCGGGTGTGTTGGAAGGAAGGTGCTGGAGACTCGGCCGGGGACTGGGGACCTGGGAATGAGGGCGGGCAGAGGGCGTGTCTTTCTCTGGCATCTGCTTGGCGAAGTCACTTGTTCTATACAGCCAGGTTCTGCCCACCTACGACAGCCTGGATGAGCCGTCGGTGAAAACCATGAGCTCCATATTCGCCTGCTCCCTCAACGTGGTCACTGCCTTCTACGTCACGGTAGGCGCCCTTTCACACCGCCCCCTCCCCTCCTGCGTCAGGAACGGGCTTGGCTCTCCGCCCCGGCTCTCGGCCCCGCTGCAGCCTTGCCCATTGCTCCTTTCCCATCCCGGGACTGGTGGCCACGGGGCAGACCTGCCCCTCCGTATCGCTCCCATCCCAGGGCCCTGCGGGCACCTCAGCACGGACTGCTCCCACATCACACTGGCTGGGAGTCTCTTCTGACTTCTTCTCCGAGACCTCTGGTGTGGAAAGGGGCACGTCTGTTTACAGAAACTGGGGAGTATAAAATAGTGGAGGAAGAAAATAATCTTCGATTCTGGCCCACAGTGCAGTTACAGTTAACATTTTGGTGGATTTTTCTTCCGGTTCTCATGTTCCCATTTGTTCTGTTTTTCTACACTGCAAGTAAAATGTGCAGTACGCTGAGATTCTAGCTTGTTTCCCCGAGCTCCATGGCATCTGCATTCTTGTTAGTTTCTACAGGTGGTCCATGCACTTTGTTGTCCCTGTGGTGGGGCCGTCCACCGTGAGCACAGTTTTCCCCGTGGTCCCTGGGTTTGCATGTTGCCCCACAGGAAGATCGGCCGCTCCGCGGGGCTCGTGGGGCTCATGGGGCATCCTGAGACTTCCTTTCCACGCGGTAGCTCACTGCCCTGGTGCCTCTTGTCCGCACGGAAAGTGTATTGGACCCTCCCTGACGGCGGAGCCTTCCGGCTATGGGCGTGCGGTTTACAGGCCAGCAGTCCCGCGGGAGGCATGGTCTTGCTGAAGCTGCTCATGGGGTGGCCTGTGGGCTGTCTCCGGGACCGTGCGCCCCCCGCTGTCGCCCTGCTGCAGGTCGGCTGCTTTGGCTATGTGAGCTTCACCGAGGCCACCGCAGGCAACGTGCTGATGCACTTTCCTTCCAACCTGGTGACGGAGATGATGCGCGTGGGCTTCATGATGTCCGTAGCCGTGGGCTTCCCCATGATGATCCTGCCGTGTCGACAGGCCTTGAACACGCTGCTTTTCGAGCAGCAGGTAAGATTCTTAAGGCCCTTCAGGCGACACTTCACTAGGAAGATGTCACATTGCTGATCTTAATTATGTCCTCTTCTGTTGCCTTGTGCTAGTTCTTTAGTTTTCTGGGCTGTGGCAGGGGGAGCTTTTCCTAGTTAAAAATGGAAAAGCTTCAGTTAAAGTGAAATCTTTTAATAGGGTTTTTTTTTAAAAACCAACTTTGGGCTCCTAATCTCAGCTGGTCCTCCCGAGACCCCCTGAGCACCAACCCTATTCCCCCGCGCAGTCCCATTTCCGCTCCAACAAGATGAAAGAAACTATCATGAACCAGGAGAAACTCGCCAAACTGCAAGCACAAGTGCGCATTGGTGGGAAAGGAACTGCTCGCCGAAAGAAGAAGGTGGTTCATAGAACGGCTACAGCAGATGATAAAAAACTTCAGTTCTCCTTAAAGAAGTTAGGGGTAAACAATATCTCTGGTATTGAAGAAGTGAATATGTTCACAGTGATCCACTTTAACAACCCCAAAGTTCAGGCATCACTGGCAGCGAACACTTTCCCCATCACAGGCCATGCTGAGACAAAGCAGCTGACAGAAATGCTACCCAGTATCTTAAACCAACTTGGTGCAGACAGTCTGACTAGTTGAAGAAGACTGGCTGAAGCTCTGCCCAAACAATCTGTGGATGGAAAGCACCACTTGCTACTGGAGAGGATGATGATGATGAAGTTCCAGATCTTGTGGAGAATTTTGATGAAGCTTCCAAGAATGAAGCAAGCTGAATTGAGTCAACTTCTGAAGAACATAAAACTTGAAGAAGTTACTGGGAGCTGCTATTTTATATTATGACTGCTTTTTAAAATTTTGTTCGTGGATCTGATAAAATCTAGATCTCTAATATTTTTAAGCCCAAGCCCCTTGGACACTGCAGCTCTTTTCAGTTTTTGCTTATATACAATTCATTCTTCGCAGCTAGTTAAGCTGAAGAAGCCTGGGAATAAAGTTTGAAACAAGGTTAATAAAGTTCTTTGCCTAGGAAAAAAAAATAATAAAAAAATAAAAACCAACTTTGGAGAAGAGACGGTGCCAGAACACACAGGGGTCTGTCTACACAGGAGGTGTGAAGCCGTGCCCAGTGTCCGAGCAGGTCAGCCCCCTGTCCCCTGACTCCCCGGCCCCCGACGGTCACCCCTGAATCAGAGATGGAGCAGGAAACCCTGAGGGGTGAGGAGTGACTGGGAACGCAGAAGAGCCGGCTTCCTAGGCAGGCGCTGACCACAGCCAGGTCGGCAGATGAGCTCGGGGGTCAGTGCGCTTTGCTTTTTATGTTTGTGTAACTGGACATTTTAAGAGTTTGACCAGAGACACCATGAGAGGCTGAGTTCCGTTCACTTTCACGTGTGCGGTCATGGCCCTGCTTAGTCCTTAATGAGTTTTCAAAGATGTGGGTTGGAACTAAAGGTTTCTCTTGGCTCTCTCACTTTTGCCAAGTTAAAAACAAAAGGTCCTTGTGTAATGGCTCGTGCCCCAAGATGTGGGGTAAACCCGTGCCTATCTTGGGAGCCCACAGACAGACCTGCCCACTTTTCTCCGTGGTGGAGTCTCGCATCTCTGGCTGGAGGTCCGTGAGCATGGTCTGCCCTGCCAGCCAGCACTCCTGGCGGCCACGCACATTGAACATTTAGGCCACAGGGTGGGTGGCAGGGGGCGCCTGGGGGTCTCAGAACTCCAGGAGACAGTGAGTCCAGTAGCCAGACTGGGGAAGCTGGGCACCTGGGCCTTCAGAACAGCTAGAACTAGGCTCGCTGTCCATGGGGTTGGCATGTGCTCAAAGCGGCTTCCTGCCGATTTTGCCACCAGCGATAGAACCTGATGGCGGAGGCCGAGCCCTGAAGGACCGGCCGTCCTTCCCCCTCCAGTTTGACCCCTCCTCCCCACCCCGTTGGCTGGGCAAGCCCCTGGGCGCCAGACGTGGCCTGATTTAGCACTTTGTCCCTTGGGGGCAGCGGCGGGGGCAGCTCCCTGGCCCACCTCTGCACTGGGAGCCGTGGGCTTCTGTCTTTCCCGCTTTGATGCCGATGCGCACTTTGTGTATGGACAGCATTTGTGTTGCCGTATATAATACATTTTTATCATTTAAGAAACAACATCCACAGTGGCATTAGAGGCTATGTTAAATCAGGAAAGAAAATTCACCTACGTCCCTCCGTCCTCCCACGGATGACGTGGCGTTTCTGCGCCTCTTTAGAGTCCTTTCAGTGAGGGTTCTCCTGTCTTCACTGGGTGTCTCCATGGAAACCCGTGGCACCTCTCTGCTCCTGCTCTTCCAGCTTTTGTGGGATGCTCTGCTTGTTGTGGGTCCTTCACGCTTGACCTCTCACGGATAGCTCTCTCCTGACCTTCACACGTAGAGCTCCCCCTTCTCCCTCTCCTCTTGGAGTATTGGGTAGATTTCTAGGCAGGAGTCCTTGGGTCAAAAGGGGTAGCCCTAACGCCCCTCCTTGCCGGACCTTGGTGCAAGTTATCATTCTAAGGTCAATCAAAAATTTGGGCTGCAGCCCCCTCAGTCCATCCTAAGAAAGCCGCCTGCGTAAAGGTCTATTGTGGAAATGGGGTGATTTGAGATTCTAGTTACAGAAGGTTCTGAGGCTCCCCTGGAGTGGTGTTCTCCCAGGGATAGGCCCCGCAGTTAGCCCTTCCTGTGTGCCCAGCACACTGCTCGGGAAGCTTCACTCCAGCTACCCGACCGGAAGATGCTTCTGGTGCATGGGCCTTGGAGGAAGAGCAACTTTGGGTTTGGTTATGCCATGTCGTATCCTCTTTCCTTCTTCTCTGGAGCACCTGGAAGTGAGGACTGATGGCACGTGGGCGTGTGTGGGAATGTGTGCCCCTGGGGGCTTCTGCTACACTCGGAGACCATCAGCCTGGCTCTGTGGAGCTGGGTTTGGCTTCTGGTGGTCCTGTTTTTAATCTCTCATGCATTGCTTTGATGGAAAATGGAAGGACTTGCTTCTTACGTTTCAGAACAAAGTTGTAAAATTTACGTTCTGTGCCTGATGCGAGGAGCAGCCCCTTCCCAGCGTTTTGCTGGGTTGGGTTACGGCTTCACATGAACGCTGCTCAGCCAAGTCATACTGTGTCTGGAGTCACCTGCCGGACTCCCATGCACACCCACCTGGGGCACTGGCAGAGCCCTTTAGGGGCATCCTTGCTAGAGAGCGGAGAGGAAATCAGTCATTTCAAAACCTTTTTGTTTTCTTTCACCCAGCAAAAAGATGGGACCTTTGCTGCTGGAGGCTACATGCCCCCTCTGCGGTTTAAAGCGCTCACCCTCTCAGTCGTGTTTGGAACCATGGTGGGTGGAATCATGATCCCCAACGGTAAGTGGGAGGGCTGCTCTGGGGACTGGTTTCCTGCCGGGTCTGTCCTCTCCCCTGTCCTCCATCCTTGCTGTGACGTGGAGGGACCCTGGGGCTGTCACTGCCTGGAGTCTCCGTGTTCAGCCAAGACACTCAGAGTCTCACGTCACCCTCTCTAGTCTCCTAAAAAAAAATCTAGAGACTCTCTTGGAATCTTCCCCCCCCCACCCCCCGCCCAGAAAGGCACGGGACAGTGTAGCGGCCTCAGGGAGCCACAAGCGTGTGGAAAGCTGAGCAGGTGAGCCCCGGGTTGACCCCCGGGTGGGGTGCCAGCCTGATGGGTGAAATCAGTGGTGATACTGTTTGTTGATCCCTGAGTTTATCAAACAGTTTGATAAACTGAGTTTATGCATCACCAAGGGAGGGGAAGGGCCTGAGCGAGATTCCTGTTGTCACACGCTTCCTCCCAGACACATGGAGCTTACGTCATCAGATAGTGAGTGGAGCCTACGTGTGCTCGCCCAGCTAACCAGCCAGGCGCGCACACATGTCCTGGGACCCGTCCTGCTCCGTCACTTGCCGAGCGTGGTGGAGAGGGTGGTGATTTAAGATGAGCCATCTGAGAAGCCCCCACTGGATGCCAGACGCTCTGTGGGGAGCCAGTGCGGTGCTGTCGGCCTCGCTCGGTGCTGGGCCCCTCCTGCCTCACCGAGGCTCACACTGTCAAGGGCTCGGAGAGCCACGTTGCCTCCATTTCACTGGCCAGGAAACTGAGGTGCAGGGAGTAGGGAGCTTGCCTGAGACTCCTGGCTGGAAAGGTGCGGCCTCTGGTTCTCACGGGGCTGCTGATCCCACACTGTTCTCTGTCTGTGGTATCAGACAGGATACTCTTCAGAAGGCTGTGCCCCCACTCCTGCTGGTGTTCTGGAGGCGTGCGTACATAGGCCTAGCGGCAGGGCTGGCTTGCCCGTCTGTGCTTGCTGAAAGCCTTCATTCGGGTCCTTGCCGGAGCCCCTGGCGCTCACCCCCTCCTGTTGCTTCTCGTTCCCAGTGGAGACGATCCTGGGCCTCACGGGAGCGACGATGGGAAGTCTCATCTGCTTCATCTGCCCGGCTCTGATCTATAAGAAAATCCACAAGAACACCCTTTCCTCCCAGGTGAGTGCTGCTCATCCCCGCCCAGGACTGGTCTGGGGTCCTGTTCTCAGAGGAGAGTTTCTTAGTACAAAAGGTACTTGGTTCTGAAGGTCTGGGAGACGCAGGGCTAGGCCACACCGCTACCACTGTATGTACGGAGGTTCCCAGGGGCCCGGGGCTGTGCGGGGTGCGTGTGTGCATGTGGCACCAGCTTACTTCATCTGAGCGTCGAAGACTGAACCGCTTTTCCCCAAATATGTGTCTGTACGGTGGCTGGATTGTCCGTGGGTGCGTGTGCGGCATGCTCCATGCCCCTCCCCGTCCCCGTCCCCGTCCCCCACTGTCTCACGGGGGGACGGTCTGGTGGGGTCCCCTCTGCCGTGCTCTGCTGTCACAGAGAAACTGTGATGATCCTCCGTGTACATGAATGTTGGGATGTATTTGGGAACGTGTCTGTAGGAAGCTTTCTGGAAAAGGAATCCGTGTGTCCAAGAGAGTGAGCATGTGTAACCGGCGTGGCTCTGACCCACGGCCCACGCAGAGGTCAACGCTGTCACTTCCCAGGCGAGCCCAGGCCTCTTTCCCTCAGCAGCCTGCAGGGACGTCAAGATCTTTCCGTGTGTTCATAAGCTACTGCATTTCTTTTTCTGTGAACTGTCCATGTGTCTTGCTCACCTTTTGTGGACTTAGACTGAGCTTTTTCTTTTTGGGATGTCTTGGTAACGGTTTCAGGAGTGCCATAGAGCAAGCATGCGGCAAAGCACCTAATTCTCCCTACAGCGTGATGACCGTTTGCCAAGTGAACCCAGCCACGGAGCCACCGTCCAGGGCAGGTTTAGAATATTCCAGCACCCAAAGCTTCCCCGGGCGGCTCACAGTCTTTCCCCTCCAAAGGTTACTGCTCCTCTGTCTTCTAACGTTTGGAATAATTTTGCTTGTCCTTGGAGTTGGTGTAAACAGAGTCTCAGAATACGTGTTTGTGTGTGTCTGGCCTCCTTACTCGGGCGTCACGTCTGAGGTCGGCCATGTCGCTGTGGGTGGGGCAGCCTGCCCATTCTCGATGCTGTGGGACACTGCGCCGTCCCCCAGAGCACACAGTGGGGCTCTCTGCACGACTAATCTGTGACGTGTGTCTGCGTGTGCGTGACTCACCGAGGCAGCGTTGTTGGGTCCTGGGGTTATGTCTGTCCAGCTCTAGGAGATTTTGCCAAGCTTTTTCCAGTTTTCCCAAAGTGGTCCTCCGGCACCATGTTAGAATTCTAGCTGCTTTATCCTCTGCTGTCCCTCTCACACATGCTGCCCTTCCGAGGGGTGTGCAGTGGTACTTCATTTGGGTTTTAATTTGCAACTCCCAGGTGACTATGATGTTGAGCACCTTTTCATGTGCTTATCAGCCGTGTGAGCGCCTTTCTTTGTGAGTCTTTCACGTCTTGCCCCGTTTTACCTACTGGGTTGTCTTCTTAATGATTTGTGGAAGTTTTTAAAAGATCCTAGATCTAAATCTTTTTCCAGAAATACAGATCAAAAATGTTTTCTTTCACTCTGGGCTACCTTTTCATGTTCTTCATGATACCTTTTCACCAACAGGTGTTCTTCATTTTATTTATTTTTGTTTTATTTTTTAAGATTTATTTATTTTAGAGAGAGCGTGCATGCGAGCGTGTGCAGTGGGGAGGGGCAGAGGGGGAGGGAGTGAGAATCTCAAGCAGACTCCGCACTGAGCTTGGAGCCCGACCTGGGGCTCGATCTCACCACCCTCAGATCACGACCTGAGCCGAAACCAAGAGTCGGACGCCCAACTGACTGCACCACCAGGCACCTCAGGTGTTCTTCATTTTAGCATAGTTCAGTTTGTCACCTTTCTTTTTGGCTGGGCACTTTTTATGTGCTGCCCATTTATAAGGTCCTGCAGATAGCCTTGTCGGTTATGTTCTAGAAGCTGTTTATTTTATTGTCCACATTCAGATTCGTGCTCCGTCAGGAATGGATGGGGAGGTAGGGGGAAGAGCTGATTGCAACCCCCCTTCCCCGGCACTGTGGTGGTGCTGCTGTCATCAGTCCCCTGTGTACCCCGGGGGAGTGCTGGGGACACCTCTGTTGCTGGTCTGTCAGTCTGTCCTTGTCCTCATGTGGCCCTGCTCCGAGTGCTGTGGCTTTACAGTGAGCCTTCATGGTGGGCGATGGGCCCCCTCGACCTTCATTCTTCTCCCAGAGGGTCTTTCCGTCACTGGCCCTTAGCGTTTGCAGCTAAGTCTGCTTGCCAGCCTCCTCCCGCACAGCCATGTTGGATTTTGACAGGGTTGTACCAAACCATGGACTGAAGGACTGACCCTACTCTTCAAGTCACAGCATTCCCCAATTTTCCTTATGTCTTCTTTTGCTCATGGCTTCTTTATTTTTTTTTTTAAAGACTTTATTTATTTATTTGAGAGAGAGAATGAGATAGAGAGCATGAGAGGGGGAAGGGTCAGAGGGAGAAGCAGATTCCCCCCCCTGAGCAGGGAGCCCGATGCGGGACTCGATCCCGGGACTCCAGGATCATGACCTGAGCCGAAGGCAGTCGCTTAACCAACTGAGCCACCCAGGCGCCCCTGCCCATGGCTTCTTTAGACGTCCAGACTTTGGGGGATTTCCTAGTAATCTCTTGTACAGATTTCTACCATGATCCCATTGTGGTTGGAGAACACACACTTAAGAATTTGAATTTCAGTCCTTTGACATTTTTGAGACTTACTTTGTGGCCCAGCATATGGTTTGCTCTGATGGATGCTCAGTGGGCTGTGTATGGTTAGATCGGGTTTACTAACTGCGATTTTATGTGTTCTTGCTGTTTTTTTAATCTTATCAGTTATGGGAAAGATATGACAAGTTCACTGTAATTGTAGATTTGTTTATTTCTCCTTTTAGGTGTGTCAGTCTTTGCTTTTTATCTTGAAGCTGTGTTATTAGGAGCATACAGTTTTAGGATGGTTATGTCTTGTTAAACTGACCCTTTTCCCTGTGAAATGTCTCTTTTTATCTTTGGAAATGCTTCTGCCCTTAAAGTTGGCCTTGTCTGATATAGTGTGACTAACCTGGCTTTGTTTTGGATTTATATTTACACAGTACCGTTTTTTTGTCTTTTCTTTTATGATCTTTCTATGCCTTTATATTTCCAGTGTGCCTTAGATAACAGCATACGGTTGCCTTTTGTTTTGTTTTGTTTTGTTTTTATACAGTTTGTTAATAGGAGTATTTAAGACTCTTTAGAATGAATGTAATTACTGATTTTGGGGGGATTAAACCTTCTGTCTTACTCTGTTTTTTATTTGTCCCATCTGTTCTTTTTTGTTTCTTTCTTGCTGACTTTTGGATAAATCAAACATTTTAAGTATTCATTTTTTATTTCTCTGTTAGCTGGAGTTGCACATTTCTGTTCTAATGGTTATATAAGGCAGTTTAATATGGATCCTTGGTTTATTGGAGTTGACTATAAATTGTTTTTACCACTTCACAGACAAGGCAAGTATCCCATGATATTTTGCCTTCGTTTACCCTCCTTTGGCCTTTGGTGCTATTGTTTCTATGTATTTTAATTTTATGTATAAAACATTGTGAGTCATTATTGTTTTAAATTGCCAACATTTATTTATATTGATCCTTTGCAGCCTCTTGGTTTTCTGTTACTTGGTCCTGTCTTCTGGTGTGCTTGGTAGTTTGTGGCCATTGTGTTTGAGAAATGGTAGAGGTTCTGGATGATGCTCTCTTCCAGCAGAGGGTGGGCAGAAGGCCTGTGTTCGGTTAAGGGGAGTCTGTTCCTGGTTTGCCTCACTCCTAGGGCACAGCCCTTTCAGGGTCTTGCCCTTGCCCTCACATTGCTAAATTCTCTGCTTAGCTTTGATTGGCTTGGCAGCTGCTCTGTGTGCCTCTCTGCATAAGCTGGCATGTACCTTAGGGGAGAATTACACTCAGAATGTGGGTGCCCTTCTCTGAGAATGGTGGCTGCCCGAGTTCTGGCTGCTGGAGAGCCATCACCCCCTCACCCCTCACCCCTGGCACCTGCCCGAGTGTCATGCAAGCTCCAGGCTGCCGTTTTCTTGCCCGGTGCTCAGCACCACAGATCAGGAGGAGCCTGGCCTCGTGGGGCCTCTGTGCTTACCTCCTTCCTCCGAGGTCTCACCAGCAGTCTGGGTGGCCAAGGTTGTTTGCCAGTGTCTTCAGTTGGGCAATTTTAGTGAGTTTTGGGAACTCCTGATGGCAGGAGGAAATTAACCAGCCCACTGCCCAAATGTTTTTCTGTTTGTCAAGTCCCAGAGTTTTAGTCCCTTGGACTCTTTTAGGGGAAAAAAAGTCATTGTTAGAGGGGCCCTTCCTTGGGGCACCTGGGTGGCTCAGTTGTTAAGCATCTGCCTTCGGCTCAGGTCATGATCCCGGGGTCCTGGGATGGAGTCTCGCATCGGGCTCCTTGCTCAGCACGGAGCCTGTTTCTCCCTCTGCCTGCCACTCCCCCTGCTTGTGCTCTCTCTCTCTCTGACAAATAAATAAAATAAAAAATCTTTTTTTTTTTTTTTTAGATTTTATTTATTTGAGAGAGACAGAGATAGTGAGAGAGAGAGCACAAGTGGGGAGGAGAGGGAGAAGCAGGCTCCCTGCCGAGCAGGGAGCCCGATGCGGGACTCGATCCCAGGACCCTGGGATCATGACCTGAGCCAAAGGCAGTCGCTTAACCGACTGAGCCACCCAGACGCCCAATAAAATAAAAAATCTTAAAAAAAAAAGAAAAGGGCCCTTCCTCTTCAGTATTATTTTTAAACATTCTTTCTTCAGCTCCAGTGCTTTCATGACTTCGTTTTTTCATTTAAATCTTTGATCATCTGTGTTTTATTTCGGGGTAAGAAACAAAGCAGACTCCATAGCTGGCAGCTCGCTGGGGCTGTCCCTGCTGTGCAGGGTCACCACTCCCACGTGTCAGATCTTGCACAGACTTGGGCCCAGTTTGGGACTCGCCCCCTTGCGCCACCAGCCACGCTGTAGCTGTGGCCCCCGCTCCGTGGCGCGCTGCTCTGGAAACTCTCTTATTTTAATTTGGATCCAACTTCTTTTTAAGTTTGTTGGTTTATTTTTAGTAATCCCCACATCCAGGGTGGGGCGGGAACTCACGACCCTGAGATCAAGAGTTGTGCGCTTCCTGACTGAGCCAGCGGGTGCTCGGCTTGGGAAACATTTTAATTCTGATCCCTCCTCCTCACTTCTATTGATGACGTTTCTGGATATGCTCACCTTTTCGTCTTCCATGTGAATGTTGGAATTAGCCGATCTGACTCATGAAACTAAGTCCAGCTTTATGTTTTTTCGGTCTCATCGGAATTCTTTGAAGCTGTAGGTTAATTTAGAAGGTGTCGTCTGTGCGCTCTGGCGAATCCGTGGTGTGTGCTGAGCAGCTTTACGTGCAGTCAGGGTGTGGGGTGCAGCCGCGCCTCCAGGCCGCCGGATGCCCGCGGGGCCCGCAGCGTGCGGGGCCAGCTCGCCGTCTCCTGGTGCAGCCGCGAGAGCTCCTGCTGTAACCGCTGAGCCTGGTGTGGCTGTGGCTTTGCGCGTGGGAGCGAACTGCACACTCACACACCTCCGCAGCCACTACGTGAACGCACGTGGAATTGTGTTGAAGAAGCGTCCGTCCGTGCCTGCGTTGCCGTGGTTTCTAAATCCAGAAAGCGCACTGACGTGCATTAGCCATTTGTGAGGACAGTAAAGGTTCTCTCTCTGACCTAGTGCCCTGATGACTTGTGTATCACAAGTTAGTTCTGGAGCGGACCGTCTGACCGTGGCAAACTGTTCGTACGTACTGCCGAGCTTTATCTCCGAACATGCAGCTTTAGTGTTTTGAGGAAAATGGATCTTCCAAGGGACAAACTTGGCAATGTGGCTGGAGTTTGGTGCGCACAGACCTTGGGTCTGGAGGGCACCTGCTTGATTCCTTTCTCCCTTCTGACCCGGGAGCTCTGGCTGCTTCTCCCGCGGAGGGTGTGGACCCGGCGTCAGGCCCGGGGTCCGCTCTCCCCGGCCTACCTGATGGCTGGGTACAGGCCTAGAGAAGAGCTGGACAGGGGTGCGTGGGTGATGGACGTGTCAGGACTGGGCTGCAGGAAGTCTCAAAAGGAGTGTCCTGAGAAGCATCGTCGTAGGAGGTGCAAGGACTATGGACACACAATGCGCCCTTAGTGAATCGAAAAGGAACTTTCTCTTCCATCATGAGTTCATTCTTGATTTTGAGAATCTGAGAAGTTGGAGGATCTCTCCAGTCTGGACGTGGGTGGAGGTGTTGAGAATTGACGCGCTGCGGCCTGGAAGCCAGCAGGGGGAGCAGGAGCTGCTGGAGGGGCCCCGAGGAGAGAGCAGGGGGCTGCCCTGGTCACAGGCCAGCGCTGTGCTCCTGGAAGGCCATAAGTCAGTGAATACATGACACTGAGACTTGGAGACAGCGAGCCACCCACGGGTCGCCGTCTGACCTCCACCAGAGCACGGCTCCCAGGCCTTCCAGATGGGATCTGTGGGCTGCAGGCGGGCTGCACACCGACCTGGAGACCAGAATCGGGGTGTGTAGCTGCATGGCGGCCGGAACCCCTGCCTCCAGGTGTGTTTCATCAGGAGGAGCAGAATTTGAACCTGTGTGTTGTTCAGACAGGCTTACGTGTAAGCAGTGAAAGTGAATGCTTCCTCCCCCCCATAGGTGCTTTTTTGTTTTTCTTTCTTTCTTTCTTTCTTTTTTTTTATTTGAGAGAGAGAATGAGAGAGAGAGAGCACACGAGAGGGGGGAGGGTCCAAGGGAGAAGCAGACTCCCCACTGAGCAGGGAGCCCGATGTGGACTCGATCCCGGGACTCCAGGATCATGACCTGAGCCGAAGGCAGTCGCTTAACCAACTGAGCCACCCAGGCGCCCCTTGCTTTTTTGTTTTTGAGTCGGGGACCTCAACAGATCTGGAGGCTACAGGTCATGGCTTGAGGGGTGCTCTGGGACACCATGGCATGTGGGGCCCCAAGGCCAAGCCCCTGGTTTTGCCAAGCTTGGGCTAAGGGTCCAAGTTAGGAGAGAAACTTCTGTTGTCACTTCTCAGCAAGGTTGTTTCTGCTGTTGGTTGGGGAAATACAAAATGCAAGGGATTTAAAGTGTCCTTCTCAGGGCGCCTGGGTGGCTCAGTCAGTTATGTGTCTGCCTTCCGCTCAGGTCATGATCCCAGGGTCCTGGGATTGAGCCCTGCATCGGGCTCCCTGCTCAGCGGGGAGTCTGCTTCTCTCTCTCCCACTCCCCCTGCTTGTGCTCGCTCTCTCTTTCACTCACTCATTCTCTCTCTCAAATAAAATCTTTAAAAAAATAAAGATTTGGGCACCTGGGTGGCTCAGTCAGTTAAGCGACTGCCTTCGGCTCAGGTCATGATCCTGGAGTCCCGGGATCGAGTCCCGCATCGGGCTCCCTGCTCAGCGGGGAGTCTGCTTCTCCCTCTCCCTTTGCCCCTCCCCCCTGCTCGTGTTGTCCCTCTCCCTGTCTCTCTCTCAAGTGAATAAATAAAAAATCTTAAAAATAAAAAAATGAAGCGTCCTTCTCTTTTAACTTTCAAAAATGACCTCGGTCACTTCTGGACACCATCATTGCCCCACGAATCTTACCTTCCTGGGAAGAAGATGTCATATACTAATGCTGAGCCTACTCACATTTTTAGTAGGAGAATACTTGGGGGAGGGACGTGGTCACTGTCAGGAGCTCTCGATCCCGAGCTGTGTATTGTGGAGTCTGCGGATGCTGCTTTGGCGTCCCAAATCTGTGCGCGAACCTTGGGTAGCCCTTTTGCACCTGGCCATGGCAGGCGGGTTTGGGGGGGTCACCGAGAGCCTCCAGGAGTCCACAGGCCACCTGACCCATGGCCGACCTTGGAGCTCGGCCTGCCCTTGGCGTCTGTGAGCTCCGTAGCAGTGCCGTGTTGCGGAGCGGCGGCGCAGAAATGGACTTGTCCTGGAGGCCTTCGCCGGCTGGCCGGGCCCGCCTCTGTGAGTGCAGGCCGTTCTCCAGCCGTGTTGGACCCAGGAATGGCTCACTGGTTTTTTTAAAGTCAACATGCCTTTGAGAAAAAGGTTTGAATCCTGGCTGTGAGACTGCAGAGAGGTGAGCGGCGGGGTCCCCCTGGCTCTTGGAGCAGGTCGCCTCGCGGGCCGCTCTCCCGCAGACTCCGCAGGACCAGGAGTCACTGCTCCCTGGGGAGGGCCTGGCGGGCCGGGCGCAGGCAGGGCAGCGATCCGCACCAATGACAGCACGTTGGTCCAACGTGTGCGTGTCTTCAGGCAGGCGCTGCAGGAGACTGCGTTGCGTGACGCGGGGCTGGCTGCCCGAACTGCTGAGGGCTGCATGTGTGACCAGCCTGGCTGACCAGGGATGGGGCCGGGGACGAGGAGCCTCGGCCGTCAGCGGCGCGTCCAGCACGCTCACTGGGCAGCCCCGACGGGCACCCCCCGCTGAAGGGGGCTGAGGAGCCATCTCCTCCGTGGCTTTCTCCTCGTCTGTGCCAGCGGCTCTGGGCGTGTCCCGCTCAGTGGGTGACGTGGGAGGCAGACCGACTGCACACTCGGCCCTCTGCCCAGCTGTTGGGCGAGGCGTGGGATGCCGAGTACCCCCTTAGGGTCGGGCAGCTGCCCTGAGATCCTTGCTCTTCTGGCAGAGCCATCAGGGAGCCTGACCTCTGCCGCCACAGGTGCAGGTGGGTCTGGCCCCTGCTCTCCAGGAGGCCTGGTCGGTGGGCTCGGGGGTCTGCTCTCTGCAGGCTGCCCTCACGCTGCCCCTAGCCCGCCCCTCGCCTGCCCCTTCCTCCATGGCCAGCCCGGCTCTAGCAGGTTTGGCTGATGATTTGGTCACGTTCACCAGTGAGGGGCCACCATCTCCTAGTCGCCAACACGAGTGGCGGTCAAGGCCAGCAGGACCACGGCCTGAGTGCCCTGTGTTCCCCAGCCCCTCCTGCTGTGCACTGTGCCCACATACCCCCTCCTCCCCTGAGCAGGGCAGGGGTGCGGCAACTGCCTGACCCCTTTTGCCCTTGGGTCTTTGTCTCGTCCAGGTGGTGCTCTGGGTTGGCCTGGGCATCCTGGTGGTCAGCACACACACTACCCTGTCTGTGAGCGAGGAGGCCCCTGTGGCTGGCCGGCTTGAAGAGGTCGAGGGCATCATAAAGGCAGAGGCGGCTCGGCTCCCAGGTACGCAGCTTCCAGGTATGCTCATGGCCCCCCAGCCCTGTAGCCTTCTCGGGGCGCCCTGCAGTGTCACCTTGGGTGTGGTGTGCAAGTGGTAATTCCAGGCTGTCTCACCTGCCCCAGTCCTGTTGGGTGGGGGAGTAGGGCAGGGGGCCTCCAGGGGCCAGGTAAGCCGCCTGCCTGTGGGGGACAGCAGGACGGAGAGCTCAGTGCCCGCTGTTCGGTGCACTGACAGGGAAGCAAGTGTGTGTGTGGGGGTGTTGTCATTTTTGCTTGCTCTGATTTGGGGATGAGGGTTCAGGCTGGGTTTTGCTTGGACAAGGTCAGCGACGCCCTGTGGCTTTGTTCGATGTCCTCCCTTGCTGTTGGCCCCCCAGCCCGTGGGGAGGGGACGACCCACGCAGCCTTCTGCAGCTACATACCTGCCTCGGAGGGCCTGCTGCTGGCTCTGTGACCCACCCATGGCCATGCCCATCGGGGTGCAGGGTGGTTCTGAGTGTGGCTTTCTGGGCTGCAGAAGGGGCTCCATCGTGTCCAGAGTTGGTTGGGAGAGAAGAATTTTCTTGGAGTCCCTGGCCATCCCAGGCATAGATGGGAGGGGTTAAGGAGGGCTTCCTCCATGCTGGCCCTGCACCCCCTAGCAGCTCCGAGTGGCATCAGGCTTGGGTAAGGGGGGGCTGTGCTTCATTCTGGGGGCTTCTGCTCTGACGATGGTTGGGTTTTAGGCATTCACACTAATAGTGTGTCCATGCGTGTCTGAATCCGCCCCCCTGCAAGTAGACCCCCACTTGGATTGAGATTTGCCAGACTGCCTGCCCGGCATGCCCTTCTGGGGGAGGCCCCTTGGGGGGAGCAGTGCTGTCCGCCTGTGAGTTTCAGGTGCCTTTTGACGGTGAAGGCTGAGTGCCTGCCCCAGGGGGGAGCCCCGGTCTCCCCGCCTACCATGATTGACAAAAGAAAAGGTCCCAAAAGTCTGGCAAGAGAGTTGAACATGCCCTGGGTCCTTGTTGCCCCGGCCTGCCGGCAGTGGAAAGCACGTGGCCCTTAGATTTGTTACTGTCTCTGTCCCTGGGCTTGGAAAGCCTGGCGTCCGTGCCCCCCACAACCTCCCCTGTGGGAGAACAGTCTCTCCTGGGGCTTGGAGGAGCGGGCCATGCTCTCTTTTGCCTTCTTGGGATGACAAGGGCTGGCAGAATGATTCCCCTTTTGGGGTCCCTGGAGAGAGGGCCCCGGGAAATGGCAGGGTTCCCCAGAGAAACAAGTCAGAGGGGTCAGAAGCCGCCTGAGTGTCCCATGCTGGGCTCGGCAGTTTGGATGGAGAAAGTCCACTTGAAGAGGGAAGCGGGTGGCCTGCACCTGCCCCTCTGACGGCCCTGCTGGGTCCCCCACCATCAGGTGCCGTGGCCTTGTGTGCCTGGACTCGGGCACCGGTGACCCCCTCCCAGCTGGCTGTGGATTTTCTGGCAGTAGTCGGCACCGGGCTGCCTGTCCCCATGTCACTGCACAGCCGTGCTCCACGGCCCGTGCCGACAGCTGCATCCTGTGGTGGAGGCGGGCTGTGGGCTCACCTGGAGCCTGCCGAGGCCACATCTGGTTTCCATTGCTTCCACGAGCCTGTAACAAAACACATGGCCCCCTCAGAACCACATGCCGTTTGTTTTTAGCGCGTTCTCCGTTTTTCTCGTCCCGGCCTCCCCCATAATTGATGGCTTGCCTCGTTGAAGCAGAGCTGGGAGTGTGGGGGCCCGCACCGTGTGCGCGCCTGGTCGGACTTCTGCCCGTCAGCCTGGAGTGGGGTTTTATTGGTCTCTTTGATGTCGCAGAGGCCAGACCGGTGCTGGCTTTCCTTAGAGCCCCAAGCTGGCCCGGGGACAGATGATGGCAGTCCGGCCTGGCACTCTTGGAGAGCGGAGCCCGGGATGCACACTGGTGTGGCGAGCAGCAAATGTGGAGGAAAGAGGTTGCTGGGCCCTGCGAGGCAATTGTCTGTTAAAGAGGCTAATTAGGCCATTTATCTCCTATCTGATAGCGCCCCAGCGGGTCTGGCAGGTCCGGTCGGATTCTGTAACACGTATGGCTCCCTCTCCTCCTTCTCCTCCCAGCATCCCCACCCCGTGTGCCCACCCCCACTGCCACCCTGCAGGGGCGCCGCTGCTGCTCTGTGGGGAGAAACACCAAGGGCCAGGACGGGCGCTCTGGGTGTCAGGCCGGGCAGTAGGCTAGAGGCTGGGGGGCAGCACGGCCGTGACTGTGGACGCAGGTGGCAGGGGCTGACCACAGGCCCGCGTGGGAGCTTGCCACAGGGCGGGAGTGCGTGCTCTCTCTGCAACAGATGCCAGGGTGTGAGTGAGGGACTCCTGGCTCCACGTGCATCTGCTCGCTCTCCTCGGCCAGGGCAGCTGGTCCCACTGCAGCCCTCCCGATCCCTGCTGAGAGGGGCCTTCATCGGCCACCGAGCTATGGCAACTGTGCCCGCTGCCCGCGTGCCACTTGTGCCCTCCGGGGTGACTCCGCCAGCCCAGCCGCCCTGCATCCGGAGGGGCCCCTGGGGAGCAGCTCACCCACCTCCACCCGCTGCCTGTGGGTAGACCGGCCTGCTCTAGGGGACCGTAAGAGTGAGGCTCGGGCCACCGTGGCCTCCTGATCGGGACGCTCGGGTCCGAGGAGCCATGGCGACTCCTGCACGCTTGGAAAGATGAGAGAATGCAGAGGTCAAGACTGCCCCTGCCAGCCACACCAAGAAGAGTGGGTTTCAGAAATCAGCGCTCCCCAGCCCACTCTCTCAGCCACCTCGAGGGGCGCCGGAAACCGGTCGTCAGGAAAGTCACCTAAACCAGGGCCTGGCTCTCGGCTCTTCTTGCCTTACGAGTGCGTGGCCCTGGGGTCCTGAATGTCTCCTGAATCGGGGTCTCCTCCGGGTGACGGACTCCATCTGTGGGCTCAGGTGTGATTGGAGCGGTCCCTTTGTTTTGGTGCTTGCTCTCTGAGGTGATTGCCTTCCATCTCAACTGACCCCTGGGTCCCCGGAGAGAGGCTGGTCAATGCCGGCCACCAGCAGCAGTCACCCCCGGCCCAGGTCCTCGAGTGCAGACTTCCTTGGTGCCACGGGCAGGCCTGCCCCAGAGGTTGTGCAACCCCCCCCCACTGCTTCCCCGATTCCAGAGACAGCCCAGAGCGCAGTTTCTGTCCATCGGCCTGTCTCGGGGGGCGCCCAGCCTGAAGCACTGTCAGGAGGACAAGCAGGTCCCTTGTCACCATGAGGCGCAGTTCTGCTGAAAGCCAGGCAGCCCCGGGCAGTGTGGGGTCTATCACCGCCTGGCAGAACAAGGCACAGACACGGGATTGTCCTGGGTCTGTCCCGGGTCATCAGTGATTGCTGGGACCCAGCGACGACCCTGAGGGCGAGTGAGGTGGCCGTTGACTGCTGGGGACGCCGAGGTGCCCGTCCGCTCACAGGGCCGTGTGCTGTGGGTGCAAGCGTGGGCCGCTCTTGAGTCACTCGGTCTGGGGGTTGAAGTTTGTCTCGCTGCGCCAGGAGGCATCGCTGGCTAACTGTCCGCTGGGGAGAGCCTGGCTCCAGCGGAGGGCGTGCAGGTCCTTGCCGTGGACAGTGAGGCTGGAGGCCGGGGCCAGCGGCTGCGGGGGTGCAGGAGTCCCAAGGGGCCTCGGCCTTGCTGTGCAGCCGGGTGTCCCTGCAGCAGTGTCCGAGGGCCCTAGCCGCGGACTCTGCGCTGTCGCTGTTCCCCGGCGTCCGGCTGCCCGCACGGGGCTCCCCTCAGCCCAGCCCACCAGGCCACCCCTGCTCGCCCCCGACTTGCCTCGGTCCCTGCTGAGACAGGACCATGCGCAGGTGACTTGGTCCCATGATAGCTCGGCAGTTTTTTTTGTTTTCTTGTGTTTTTCCTTCCCCTTCTGGCCCTTTTTTCTTTTCTTTTTAAAGATTTTATTTATTTGGGAGAGAGCACACACAAGCAGGGGGAGCGGCAGGGAGAGGGAGAAGCAGGCTCCCCATTGAGCAGGGAGCCCGATGCGGGGCTCGATCCCAGGACCCTGGTACCATGACCTGAGCCAAAAGCAGACGCTTAACTGACTGAGCCACCCAGGCGCCCCTTCTGACCCTTTTTCTTAACTTTGTGATCCACTGGACAGACACCTTGATTTAGGGTGATTCCTATTTGAGCACGGGGCCTCTGGGAAGGGGTTAATTGTGTGATGGAGACCAGGACATTTCCACCTGCTCGGGTGACGCTCACACACTTACTGTTATCAGCCACTTGGTTCAACTGTAGAGTCCAGAGTCTGCTTCCTGCTGGCTCGCCCCCGCCACCTGGCAGGGCCCCATCCCTGCACCGGTCTGGTGAGGGTGCTGTCCCCCGCTGCCGCCTGGCAGCCACATGAGTGAGGGCACCGCCCCGGGCTTGCAGGTCCAGGCGACCTGGGTAATTTCCTCTCCTTTGGGGCCAGCAGCACTGGTGCCCACGGGGGACCTCGGTCTCCCCTTCTCTGGGCAGCTCGTGTCCAGGGGAATAGAAGGTGCTTCCAACGTCTGGGGTAAAATGACGGTTTTTTAAATTTCTTGTCCCAGGTTGTTTAGTTTCTGCCACATTTGCCAACTTTTTGATGGAGACGGTTTCCTAACAGGTGGGGGCGGGGGAGGCGCTGCTTCGCAGGCTCCGCGTGTGGCTCTCGTTTGGCCGCCGGCGGTAAGGTGCCCACGGCATCACAGGTCGCTTTTCCCCCAGCACTCTCCTCGAGCACCTCTCAGCGCCACCCCATCCCGGCCTGTAGCAGGGGGTTGTGGCAGGTGGTTGTCCTGGAGAAGGGGGAGCCCTGGGCAGATGCGGCCCTGCTGCCGCCCCCACCCTGCAGCAAACTGCGGGTTTGTGCCGCCATCTGGTGGTGACGGCCAGTATTGCGTGGAGCCTTGCTCCTCTGCACCCAGTTAGGCGTAAATTGCATCTTGACGTATTTTTAAGAATACGCATGAAAAATGACAGTTTTCGGTGCTACTTAGCTGCTAATGGTTGAACAGGAAAAAAATAACTGCTTAGGCTCTGCCATTCGACTAGGAAATGTGATTGCAATCTAGGGAAAACCGCCCAGTCCCCGTGCTGACGGGCGGTGTAGCCATGTGGAAACACTGCTCAATTAGCTGTGTCGTGCTTGCAGGCCAGAATCCAATTGTGGACGTGGCCGAGGACGGCCGAGACAAGCCGAAGCTGCCAGATGAGAAAGATGAGATGGAGCAGGCCCAGATTAAGGGCCCCGTGGACGTGCCCCAGAGAGAAGGCGCCAAAGAGAAAGAGGAGGAGGCGCAGCTGGACCGGCCCGGCCAAGGTGGGTGGCGCGGCGGGAGGGCAGGGGAGGGGCCTGCCTACGTTCTGGTCCTTGCTGCCTCCTTCCTTCTGTGACTCAGATGCACGTTCTCCCGCCGGCCCCCACCAGCTGGCTTGCCGCGGCCCCTTCTGTAGTTCTCTAGCAGGAGCCTCCGCGCTCAGGCAAAAGTCCCATCTGTGAGACGTGGCACTTGCCAGCCTGGGTCACGCCGTCGGGCCCTGGGACTCCGTTCTTACTCCTGGGAAGGAGGGCCGGGCCGCCCTCTCCTGCCTGCTCCCCGACTTGTCTGTCGCCTTCCAGGTATGGCGGTACCTATGGGCGAGGCCCACCGCCACGAGCCCCCTGTCCCTCATGACAAGGTGGTGGTGGACGAAGATCAAGACCAAGAAGAACCAGAGGAGAATGAACATCCGTCCAAGCATGTGGATGAAAAGGCTCTGGGGGGCAAGGCTCAGATAGCACCGCCTCTGCCAGATTCAGAAAGAGAGAGACCCAGACAGGACCAGGTCTTGGAGGCAGCAGGTGGTCTCCCTGAAGATCCCCAGAAGGTTCCGGAAGAAAATGGTCAGCCAGCCATCGAGCCCGTGAAGGAGGACCAGGGGCCAGGCGACAGGGGTCTGCAGCCAGGACCCGAGGCAGTGCCACCCGAGGGGCAGGACGCCCCGGCAGCTGGTGCAGGGGAGAGAGCAGGTGGGGTCCCGATGCCGGGCTGGGCCGCAGGGGCCGTGGGCAAGCGGGCGGAGAAGAGTGAGCCCAGTGGGTGTCAGCTGTGCCTGTCTTGGCAAACTCCTCTCCCTGAGACGCTCCTCCGGTGGGGGGCCCGGGAGAGGCCGGGAGGAGCAGCGAGAATTGATTACCCCTCCTTCTGCCCCCACCCCCCTTCGGCTCCCAAGATCAGCACGTGACAGCGTGAGAGCCGCGGCCCCGCCGCAGCTGCTGAGGAAGCCGGGCGTCTGGTGACGCCACACGCCCGTGGTATCTGTCACACAGTCGCTGGCCGGACCGCTAAGTGTCAGGTGCCGCGCTGTTCCTGTGCGTCTGGGCACTCACGGGGGACACACGGGGAGCGCTTGACAGGTGCCTCGGCGCTGGTTAGGACGGTTCCTGCGTGTTAATTGGTGCAGGTAGTTAGCCCTGGCTCGCTGCCACGAGCCCATGAGATTGTTAAATATGTTTTTATTACTTCCCTGGTAATCATCAGGTTGGGTATAAACTGCTGACAGAGGGCGATGAGGAGGCTAGTTTTAGGAAGCCTCTCCCCCCTCGTGTCCCTCCTCTCCCGCCCTCTGCCCCCGCCTCCCCCACCCAGAGTTCTTTGCGAACCTCTTGAATCTCCGTGTGTGCAGGTGGGAAGGCTCCCCTCCTGGTGAAGCCGGCCCCCGAGGCCGGGCCACAGGTGGAGCCGCGAGAGCAGAGGAACGCAGAGGGCCAGGGCGGAGGCCACACCGGCAGCAAGCTGGAGGGTAAGGCCTTTGCTTCCTTGCTGCATCGTCCCCAGGGCCCGGAGCCATCTGCCCCTTCCTTCCAGACCCACAGCCATGACAGGGAAGGAGCCCCCCCCACCTCTGGGCTTCCCCCCCAGCAGCTTTCTCTGGGCAACCCCCCCTGCCCCCCTCTCGTCCTGTCACGTGGTTTTCCGTTCACATCTCTGATGGTCTCAGGGCAGCCACGTCACTGTTCCTAACACGAGTGCTGTTCAGCACCACCAGGCTGGGGGGCTTCGTGCCCCCAGACGTTGCTGCTTTTCAGGAGGTGCCTTCCTGGCCGCCCAGGTGGGAGGGCAGGGGGCTGTTGCAGCCCACCTCAGCTTGGCCCCCGGGCGGACGTTCGTCCCATCTGCAGTGAAGACCCAGTACCTGTCCCGAAACCCGTGGTTAATCCTCCTTCAGACCTTCATGCCTGTTTTGGGGTGACCTCCCCTCGTGGCCGGAGTCTCCCTGTCGGGCCTCTGTAGTGTGGGTGGTGACAGCTTTCCTGGCTGGTGATCGCCTCCTCATTTCATCGGTGACCCAGGGGCCCCTGCACACCTGCCCCCCGTTAGAACTCCTCTCCACCCCACCCCCACCTGCCGGCATCGCTAGGTCTGTCCGCGGAGCGGCCCCGGGGTCCGGGCATGTGGATCTCGGTGGAGCAGCCCTGGGGGCCGCTGCGAGACGCACGTGCCCCGCGGCGCCCCCCAGCTGCCTCCCAGGTCCTGCAGGGACAGCCTGCCCAGAGCACTGGGCTTAGGGCTGCCCGCCGAGCCCGTGGGCAGCCAGAGGCCCGAGCAGGAGGCCCTGGAAGTTTTCTGGAATTCGGGGGCTGTTCAGGGGCTTCATGCGTGGTGTCTGTCCCCTGCCTGGTCTGTCTCTCTGCGTTCACTGATTCCAGCGCTTGTACTCTGTTACCTAAACCTGTTTGACTCTTTCGATTTTTTTCTTTCTGGAAAGACAATTTTCATGGTTTCCTACTCTGCCTTTCTTCCGTACGCCTCTCAATGGGATGAGCAGCTGAAATCAAAAAGATGGTAGCAGGTACGGCTCCCATAGAGGGCCTGCTGGGGGGACCTGAGGGGCAAGAACAGAGCAGGTGCAGGCCTGCCGTCCACATGGCCTCGCCCAGAGCCACCCACATAGCCTGCCCCCGGGCTTGGCTCCAGCCCCTCGGTTAGGGGCCCCCTCGCCACAGACGCCCCGGTCCTGGAGGACGGTGCGTGCCGTCTACGCGCTGGCTGCTTCAGGCCTCCCCTGAGGATGGGGGCCTGCGTGGGACTTCCGCCATGTGCATGGCCCGGTATCAGTGTGCTCTGCATGTGTGTTAACATCCCATCTGTGGCCCTGGCGGGCCGGGCTCTGCCTGTGGGCACGGCTTGTCACCACTCTGGTCCACATCTGCCCCCCGCATTGCTTCTGGCTGGACATGACGTGACCCCACCTCCCCTCCTCCTCCAGCATCGGTCTCGGGCTGGGACCCTGAGGGGCCGGGCAGGCTGGGGCCCGCTCCTCCAGCACCTGCCCTGGGGATGGGCAGTGTTGGCAGCACATGGGGCTCTCCTTGTACTGTTGACCGTAATGTGGCCATGAGGCATGGGTACCCAGGGTGACAGTGAGGCTCGTGGCCGAGGTGACTGGTCCGGAGACCTGGGGGGACAGCGCAGCATACTTCCCTCATACGGAGCCCGATCCGGTCCACAGGATGTGGCCTTTCTCAGGCAGGCGTCTTCGTGACCTTAGGGTGTCTGGATGAGAGCCGGCTGGGGAGCAGGGACTGCTGCATGGGGGCCTGTCCTCCGTGTGCCTCGTCCTCCTTGCGCCTCGTCCTCCTTGCTGTCTGGCTCAGCGTATTCTTCACAGGCCTCTGGGTGGGGAGGGGTGGGGAGGCCAAGCCCCTTCTGCTGTGGCAGGTCACGGGCCACCACTGGGGAGGACGGGCCAGCACGTCTGTGTGTGCCCAGCGTGTGGGCCTCTCCGGGTGTGTGCTGTTACCACTCCCAGGACATCCTTCCTTCTGAACGTGCCCACCCAGCAGCCCTAACTGCTCACGTCATCTTTCATGGCTTCCTGTTTAAAGACCTGCACGTTGTAGCAGTTACGGAAGCCGTGGCTGCTCGTGGGACGTAGCTGACCCGGTGCTGAGGCGTTGGTAGTGAAAGGCGAGCTTCCCCGTGCTCCCACAGGTGGCCGCTGCCGGTTCCGGGCGCTCAGACTCGGGGCCTCTTCCTGGGCCCACGTTCTGGGGCGGGGGTGCGGAGAGAGCAGAGCGGGCCCCTGACGCGCACCTGCTGTGCTGCCCGCCTCCCCCCCCCCCCCGTGCCAGCTCGTGGCCAGTCTCCCGGGCGACGGTCAGGAGCAGGGTCAGGACCCTCGGGTGTCAGCAGCTGGCCTCTGCCTCCCCGAGGCCCCAGTTCTGGTTTCTGCTGGAGAGGAAGGCAGTTGTTTGTTCCTTAAATTCTCACCGTGGAGGAAGCTTTCTCGAAGCGCAGGGATTCTGTTTTTAGAGTAGTTTGTAGCTTACGCCACCCAGCCCAGGGCACTGCCGCCATTCCCACGGTGGCACAGACCTCCCCTGTGGCTTCTCTCAGCGTTTCTCCCAGCGGGCCACCGTCTGAGCAGCTGGGCCCCCGCTGGGCGTGTCTACACCACAGGCCCACGTGAGCCAGGGCGAGCGAAGGGTGTGCCGGGGAGGGCCCCACAGGCGACCTGGTGCTGTCACTGCGTGTCACACCGCCCTCCGCCCAGCCCAGCGCCTGTGTGGAGGGGGCAGGCTCTGACTGCGTCTTCCCCGCGCCAGCAGCCGGCCGGGCGGAGATGCTGGACCACGCGGTCCTGTTGGAGGTGATCAAAGAGCAGCAGGTGCAGCAGAAGCGGCTCCTGGACCAGCAGGAGAAGCTGCTCGCGGTGATTGAGGAGCAGCACAAGGAGATCCACCAGCAGAGGCAGGACAGCGAGGAGGGCAAGTCGGGGCCAGGCCGGGGAAGGGGGTCCTCACTGAATGCGTGCCCGCCCGCCGTGTCTCCTGGTGACCCCGTGTGGCTGGATCTGTGGCTCCGGAGCCTGGAGTCTTGCTGGGCAAAGTTTTTGATTAGTGTTCAATTGCTGGCAAGCTCACGTTTCTAGTCCCTGTGTTGGTAGTTTCAGTTCATTTCTGTGGCTAAACTGGTGATTTACTTCATTTGCAGCTGAAGTGCAGCCAGAACCTGGGGTGGCCGCGCCCAGAGGTAAGGAGCAGGAGGCCCACGATGGGGGGACAGTGGAGCACCACCCCCAGCAGCCTTTGGAACCCGCGCTTGGAGCTCCCCGGCGGCCCCCCGCTCTGCCCCAGGGACATGGCCAGCGCGCCGTGGGGGAGCCTGAGGGGGCTATGGGCGGAGCTCCAGCCGGTCCTCCTGGCGCCTCCGACACGGAGCCCCGGGCAGCCCGGGCTGAGCCGAGGGAAGGCCGGCAGGGCGTGATGCCCGCAGCTGGCGCTGGCCTGCCAGACCGAGTGCCTGTGCCCGGCCTTGCCGAGGGGCCCAGGAGCCCAGAGAAGCTCGTCGCCGGTGAACTCCCCGAGCAGGGTCAGGACGCTTTTGGCAGAAGCTCCCATGAAAGGAAGAAATCCCGAAAAGAGGTGGCCACCAGTGCCAACGTTCAGGAGGCAGATGTGCCGGGGGCGAGGGAGGGTGGGGACCCTCACGTGAGGTCCCAGCCAGTGAGCCGAGACCGGGGACCTGCAGGCCTGTCCAGCAGGTTGGGAGGAGCAGCCCCTGGGGCCCAGGCGGAGATTCGTCAGTTGGAACACCAGGCCGTTTCTGCTGGGGGTCAGGGTGGGCAGCAGGGTGGTCACCTGGAGGCCAGAAAGGAGGCCATCGGCGAGGACCATGCGCCTGCTCTGGGGGAGGATGCTCCCGTCCAAGAGCTGGAACGGAAGCAGGACCCTGATCTGGGGCCCAAACCAGCCATCCCTGGGGCTCAGAAGCCAGACCATGCCAAACCCAACCGAGAACTCAAAGTCCAGGCCGGTTCTGACCTTAGGAGGAGACGGCGGGATGTGGCTCCTGGGGTAGGGGGGGACCCGGCCCCAAGGGACAGGGTCATCATCAGCTTTAACCCTCTCCCGGACGTGCAGGTCAATGACCTCCGCAGCGCGCTGGAGACCCAGCTCCACCAGGCTGCGGGGGGCGCGTTGCGGGTGGTCCACGGCCGCCAGGTGAAGCAGCTGGCCGGGGCCCCGGAGGAGCCCTGAGCAGCCCCTAATGGCCGCGGTCCTCCTGGTCGGCGGGTCTCAGCCAGCCACGCTGGGGCCACGTGGGCGCGGAGTTAGAGGTCACGCTGTGGCTGGGGGTCTGAAAGGCCTCTCACCATGGCCTCGCTGTCCAGATGGCCTGTGCCTTCTCCATCCCGCATCTTAAACTTGTCCGAGTGACTGAGCTCACCAGGACTCAGACAACGCAGCGTCCGGTTGGGCCTCGGGAGTGGCCAGCCAGGGAGTGTGGCCCTGATGTTGACGCGGGCTGCGGTGAGAGCCCACCGTGTGCCGGACTCCCGCTTGCTCTAAACGGTCGTCATGATTGTGATGTTCCAGGCATCATGGAGAACCGTAATGAACTCTGCCTCCACGCGGCTGCTCGGTGGACACGGCTTGGTGTCTGCGGGGCCGGGACCGTGGGCGTCTTGGGGGTCAGCTGCCCGAGAGGCGCCCGCCTCTGCCTTTGTCACGGTCCTTGTGCTCTCTGCGCTCCCTCCGCTTTCCCAAACTATAAAGTTGTTTTACAAATAAGAAGTGTCTGGTCCATGCAGCTAGCGTGGTGCCATGCTGGCCGTCGTGAAAGGCTGTCTGCTGACCAGACCTCGCGGTGGTGTGGCAGCGCAGCCCCAGAAAGACCCTGTGAGCAGCCGGGTGGCATTTGCGGTGTTCTGTTTTCAGGGAGCAGGAGAGCCGACGGTCACCCCCTGGCCCCCGAGGAAGGGGGGTGGGTCCTGGGGTGCTTCCTGTGCTTAAGAACAATTCCAGATGAATCATGCTCAGTGGGAAAATGCCTTCTGGACGCTTCCCTAAGATCGGAATTCCATTTGTAAATAAATTTTTAGAGTGGGATTCTATTTCTGGACGCCATTTACCTGGATGTCTTCCCTTGACCCAAGCTGCTTGTCTTCCGGAGGTCAGGCCATCCTCCTGCCATCTACAAAGTCACGTCCTTCTCACAGCGGGGGGACCCAGCCCCGGCTCCCCCAGACACTTGGGGTCCTTGTCTCAGTTCCCACTCTCCCGGCCTCCCCAGCCCGCAGCCCCTCAGGGAAGAACCTGAGACCTGTGTGTGGGGTCAGTTTGCCAGAACCACAGGGAGCTGGAGGGGCTGGGGGCCGTTTGCTTTCTGACCAGACGGCCGGCGCCAAGATGGCGGGTGCAGTGAGCGGTCCAGGTGGAGCAGCAACAAGTACGGCCATCAGCGGGCGGCTGGCGTAGGATCTTGCCTGCGAGGGCGCCCGTTCCAGGGCAGGGCTGGCAAGCCCCGATAGGGGCAGGTAGGAGTGAGGATGGAAACCCGGTGGAGCCAGGCCCTCAGGGTTCAGATGCTGCCTGAGGACTAAGATGATGGTACAGGGCACACGAGAGTTGTGTGCGATGATGCAGCTGCAGGAATGGCTGCATCCAGACACCCATTCGGTGGCATTTCTCTCAATAAACGTGGTCTTGAAGATGGTGTGAGTCTGGGGAAGCCAGAGAGCAAGGGCAAAGGCCAAGGAACTTGGAAGGGAGTTTGGTGCGTGGCCCGAGGGAGGGACACAGGAGGCTGGTGAAGAGTTGGGAGACATGGGGGCAGGACACCTGGTGGGATGGTTCTGGAAGGAGCCTGGAGTCATTGTACCCAGCAGAGACCTGCAAGCTCCCCGTAAGAGGCTGCCAAAGGTCAGAGTGGAGAGTGAGGGTCTGGAGAAGCCCACCCCGGAGGCTGGGTGAGGGAGAAGCGTGGTGAGTGCTCGGCTCCCAGGCCCGCCCCTTCCTGCTCCGGCCCTTGGTGTGTGTGGGACCAGGGTGCAGACCGCCCCCCATCAATGCGTGGGTGCTGGACCCGGAGCCCAAGGGCAGGGTGACCTCCATGTTTCTGGGAGGGGCTCCTGGAGCACAGTCCCCAGGCGTCCAGCAGGCGGCGCTCAGGACCTGTGGAATCCTTGGGCCCCGCGTGCTGGGTATGTGTATGTATGCGCGTGTGTGAAAAATGCTGCACCCCGGATTTCCTTCTCAGGTCGGGGGGCTGGGGTGGGGTACAAGGAAAGTCCGGAGGGATTGGGCTCTGACCTGAGGGGGCTGCAGAGAGGCAAGTGCCCCACGTGGAGTCACTGGCACTGGCCTCCTAAGCCGGACCCTCCCTTGGCCGGCTGGCGCCTCTAAAAGGGCAGCCCCCTCCTTTTTTGCCTCCAAGTCCAGAAAAACCACCTGAGTTGGCTTCCCTACCCGTGGCTCTTTTGCTCAGGGCATGGTTGTACTTCTATTCTCTGGTACGTCCTATAAACGAGTAGCTACATCTGCTGGCTCTGTTAGGTTCAGATAAGGTATTTTGAATACAAATTCCTTAAAAAGTGAGAGCCCTGAGCAGTGTGTTCCCACGGCCCAGGCGCACTCTGCGTACAACAGAACAGAGCTCTTGTGTGGTCTGCCACGGTCTTTATTGTTGCTTCATTGTCTTACTCTAACCCGAATCCTCAGGCACACGATGCAGGAAAACCAACTCGCCCTCTGTCCACAACTCGCCCTGACGCGCCCGAAGTCCTTTCAGCTCTACAGGCTTTAGAGGTTTTTGACGTCTGCCGTTTGGGGCCATCAGCACCGGACGTCCGGCTCTGCTCCCTGAGGCAGTAAACAGAAGTGCATTGCTGGCTCATCCATCCTAACGGCCTCCCCTTAGAGTCTTCTTGGCCTGGAAGATAAAGGATTTGGTGTGAACAGGTTAGTTAGACGAGACTGCAAAGCAAGAAAACCACCCCACGAAATGCTCTCTAATGGCAAATACCTTACAGAGAGCCCAGCCACGGATGCCGGCGGCATGGATGCACGGCAGGGGGCTTGGCTGCTCGGAGCTGCCACAGGCCAGGGGGCTCTATCTGCTCCGTGGCTGTGCACCCCCAAAGCCAGGCCCCCCCTGGGCCAGGCACTGTGCAGACAAACCCCCAACAAACCGTGCTCCGTGCTCGCGAGGCAGTGGGAGCTTCTTTCAGAGAACGCTGCGGCGAAACACTTGCCCAGAGACAGGGCTCCTGGGACAGAGCTGGACGGGAGCCCATCGCCCTTTCTGCCTCCTCACGTGGCTCCCTACTAGTGCCATGGACTACAGTAGCATGGGAAAAACGCGCTCCTCCGTGTCTGTCCTCGTGGTGAGAAACACTCAGCAGCTGGTCCCCGGGCCCGCAGTTAAGTCACCTTCCGTGACCATAGCACGCGGAACAGCTCCTGAGCGTGGGGCCCACACCGTGGGGACATCTTTATGTGATCACAGCAAAGGCGAGTAAAAATGCCTGTAACAGAGTAACTCCTAACCACAAAAGGTGGTATGGAGAGACCTGTAACTGACATGTAAATTCTTCCAGGCAGTAACCCCTCGCCCTCTGGCTGTACAAGGAAGCTGCCAAGAGGACAGGTGTGGTCCTGGGTGAACAGCCCACGTCAGATCTAAGGCTGGTGACGAGGGCTGACTGGGGGTGGGGGCAGGACGAGGCCAGAGTGTCTCTGCTGTCACAATCAGGAGGGAGGTAGAAGGAGACCTCTGAGCCCCCGGGCTTCGAAGGGAGCGTGTGCACTGTCCTCTCCCTGGAGAAGCGGCTAAGCCACAGCTAACCACGCTGCTCACGATGATCCCGGGAGGTCAGGAAATGGCCTCAGGCTCCCTGATTTCTGCCGAGCTCACCCAACTGCTGGGTCTGCGGTCTGGGTCTCTGCACCAGCAGCTCTGGGGGACACAGCTGATCACGGCCCAACCCAGACCCACCGGATCGGGCACCAGCCCAGGACCGCATCGCGGCAGCCCCCCGCTCACTCCGTCTGGAACTCCCATCTAGGTTTCGCGAGTCTGCATCTCCTCCAACCCTACTTGCTCCACACCCTTTATGAAAACGTGTAATGCAACACTGATTCTTCACTTCAGGGCTGGCGATCTTCACAACTCTCACCGGCTCAGCACCTGATCCAACAGGAATCAGAAGATGCCTCAGAAACAGGGGACGTGCTGCTGAGCGGTCCGAGTCCAGCACCAAGAGGCCGGCCGGCCGTTCCCACCACGGCGCGCTCCGGGGCGGTGAGGACTGACAAGCCCAGGACAGTGACCTGTTGCTCCCCCCCGCCCCTCGGGGCCGCGGGGGTGCCCCTCGGGGCGTGCTGGCTGGCCCGGGGTTCTGGCCGCGCGCACAGCACACCCGTGCGTCCCTAATCACCCGGGAAGCTAAGAGGGCCCGGGGTTGTGCGGACACCAGGCCACGGCCCCCCACGGAGTCAGAGGCGCCCCCGCCGCCGCCGCCCGCACCCTCGCGCTGGGGCTGAAGTTCCCCTCCGCGGACTCACGCGGACACACGCGGGCACACGAGCTGCGCGGCGGCTGGAGCCCGGCGCCGAACGCACGGGGCCCGCTGTCCCTCCCCAGGCGGAGGGGCAAGGGAGAGGCCCCGGGCGGCGCCCACCTACCGCGGCGGCGAAGCAGCTCCGCAGGGCCTCGAACTCCCGCGCACAGAGGTCCTTCGTCAGGCGGCCGCCCGGGGCCGTGGACGCCTGCACGCACCCGCCGTAGGCCGCGGCCTGGGGGCGGGGGCAGACGCGCGAGGATCGCAGCGGCCCCCGCGCCCGCCGGTCCCCGGGGCAGACCCCGCCCCGCCCCGCCGCGCGGGCCCTTCCTGTCCCGTAGGCACCGCCCCGCCCGGCAGCTCCTCACCTCGGGCCCACAGGCCGCCAGGCGCTCGGGGAAGGCGCGGAGGCGACCTCGCACGCGCCCCCACGCCGCTCCGTTCCCCGACATGAGCGGCTCCTCCCGGCACCCGGGGGCGCCGCCACCTTAGGTCCGCCCTCTTCCGGCGCCCAGGGGCTCAATGGGCGCGCCTTCCGCCCGCAGCCTTCCCTGCACTTCTTGATTGGCCCAGCTTCAGCACCCCCCCCAGCACCCGCCCCTCTTCCGGGACGGCGCCCGGTCTCCCCGAGCTCTGCAAGTGGCTCGTGGGCTTGTCTGTCTTGGATCTGGGACTTCGGATTGGCTCAGGCTCAAGTTGTTCGTCGGAGTGGGCGCCGGGGCCCGCCCCGCGCGAGCGATTGGCCATCTGGGCCAGGCGCGCGCGGTGATTGGAGGGGGTCCGGGCCGGGCCGCAGGCGGGGCCGGAAGGTGACCGCATCATGGCGTCCCCGCCGCCGCTGCGGGACCGTCTGAGCTTCCTGCACCGGGTGAGTGCGGGCGCCCGCTCGGTCCCCGCCGGCGACCCTGCCGTCCCCCTCGGCCCTCTCCGTCCCCGCGGACGCGGCGTGGGCAGGTCACGCCGGCCCTGCATCCGACTCACCTGGGGCAGTGCGGCCCCGGGAGCAGAACCCGAACTGGAAAGGCGGCTGGGGGCCCCGGTTTCTGGTTTCTTGCCCAGCCCAGAGCAGCCCTGCAGGAAAACCCAGCCGCGGAGAGTGTCCCCCGTAAACCTAGCCGGACACCCGGGACGTCCCTAGCCCGGGGGAGAGCCCTGAGCTCGGGTCCCGTCTGTGCCAGGAGGACTGACGGAGGGGTGGGGCTGGGCAGCGCCCGGGCAACCCAGCAGCTGTGTGTGGTTAGGATCCCACCCCGCGCCGGCCCGGAGACAGGCCCTGTCCTTCCTAGTCCTTAGTTTCCAGGGACGCCCTCAGGCCCTTGAGAAAGACAACCCTGGCTCGTAGGAGACCCGGATTCACGATCGCGAGCCTTTCCAGTAAAGGCTCCAAGAAGCGGAGGCGGGGGCTTGTCGTTGGAGTTGGCCAGGACAAAAGCAGGTTCTGCTGGTGGCTTTGAGCTTTCCCAGGCAGGTGTTCCCGGGGCTGGGCCGTCCTCCTGAAGCAGTGCCCTCCCACTCTGTGCTGAGGGTGTCACGGTTCTACGAGTCTCTCCAGCTCCCCTTTGGCGGACAAATAGCGTGAGTAGGGCACGCACACAGCCTCACACGATCTCCAGGCATCTGTCCTTGTGACACTGGACAGCGGCAATTCAAACTATAGTCCGCAGTGAGCACCTCGCAGAATCCACGCGCTTGTCGACCTATGTGTTGCTGAGGTTTTGCGTCCTGCCCCCGTACCGAGGCTCACGTTCCCCCCACCCCATGCGGAACGAGGTGGGAACGGGTGTCTCCGTTTGATCCCTGTAATGCTCACTCATCAGGGCTCTCGCTCCTTTCCAGCTCCCGATTCTTCTGAAAGGAACGTCAGATGATGATGTCCCGTGTCCGGGCTACTTGTTTGAGGAGATCGCTAGTATCCTTCCTCGTCACCCACATGCAGGGCCCTGGAGCAGCTCGTCCTGTCCGGAGGAGTCCCACAGCTCCTTTACCCTAAAGACCAAGTGTGGGTGGGTCCAGAAGCCACATTACTGACGGTATGGGGCCCAGGAGGCCCTGGAAGCCCCAAGCTCTGGAAACCAGGGCCTTGGGTGGGTGTTTTCGGCAGGACTCACGAGAAGTCCGGTGGCAGGAGGGCCTGGTTCTCTCCCCCGCCAGGCCCTAGTGTGGCCAGGGGTCAGCTCGCTCCTTCCCTAACCCAAGTGCGTACCAGAAATCTCCCACGAGTCCCTAGGCAGCAGCCAGTGCCTCCTGGAGTACCTTCTGAACCGTCTGCACAGTGGCTCCGGCCGAGTGAAGCTCAAGGTGAGTCCCTGCGCTGCCCCCGCAGACCCTCCCCTGAGTCAGGGCCCCAGCTCTGGCCAGTGACTGGCGAAGCAGGAGGACGCAGCGGGATGCGTGCAGGCTGCTCTCAGGGCCTGTGCCACCCCATGTGACTGTCCCCAGGTGCTGAAGATCCTGCTCCACCTGTGTGGTCACGGCTCCTCGTCTTCCCTGCTCATCCTCAAACGCAACCCCGCCTTCATCCAGGAAGCTGCAGGTACCGGGCGCAGGGGGGAGGGCAGCCAGAGGTGCCCCCCTGCAGCTCCAGTTTTCTCCCCAGCACCCCACACCCAGCCACCACCTTCTCCTGGCCATCGCTGCACCCATCGTACGGGGCAAAGTGGCCTGGTTCTGCCTGTGTGCCCTGCCAGGCCTTGGCGGCCCAGACCTGTCCTGCTTGTTCTAGTGCCAGGCACACCACAGGTGCTCAGCAGGCGTCTGCACCGCCTCCCATGTCACGCGCTCGGTCTCCTCCCCAGGGCTGCTCCTTAGGGCCCGAGACAGGGAGCACTGTGGGCTTCTGCTTCGGAAGGTCTGTGGGAGACCACGAGGAGAGGTGGGGCTCTGGCCCGTCAGGTTCCGACGCCATGTCTCACCCCACCCCCACTCAGGCCAGGGCTTGTCACGTATCTTTCTCCCTAGTTAGAACTTGGGGGGACATGGCCTGAGACCTGCTCCTTGGGTAAGGCAGGAGTCCTGGCTGCAGGTGGTCTTGGGGGCATAGCACCCACAGACTCCACTATACGCCCCGAATGAATCTTTGGGAGGGCTTGGCCTCCAGGCAAGAACTATGCCCACCGAGCTGTCCCTGAGAGGGGAGCACCAGGGAGGGGGACCGAGTTGCTCTTGGCCACCTGGTGCTCACAGGGGACCCTCACACAGCACATCCTACCCGCCAGGTGCTGGGATACACCCATACCCTGAAATCACTGTCGGCCCTTCACGGAAGGCAGGGCTGAGTGAGGGTAGGCGCTCAGGGCCCAGGAGAGCATCACTGCACAAAACTCACACGCTGCCCCAGGTGTCTGTCGGGGCCTGTGCTTGTCCCGGTGAGCTCCCCAAAGCTTGTGCACGGAAACAGCATACTCGTTGACTCTCGCTGGCCGGGGGGTCTCAGCAGTGCCAGCTGTGGCCCGTGCAAGTCGCCACCTCCGCCCCCCACCCCCAGAGCACGGTGGGGCGGCTTAGGTTGTGGCAGGCAGACCTGGCAGGCCAGAGCCCCGCCTCTCCTGATGGTCTCCCGCAGACCTTCTGAAGCAGACGTCCACAGTGCTCCCTGTCTCTGTTGGCAACAAAATCTCTCTCGCCACAGGGCGACTACCAGTTAGCGGTCTCAGTCCGCTGTCCTCTGAGCGCCGATCCCGGGGGACGGTGCCACTGGCTGTGGGGAGGTGGGGCTGTGACAGCAGGTGGCTTTGGGGCAGGAGGGCCTGCAGAGGACCGCCTCGGCTCGCGCAGGAGGGGCCGGGTGCCGTCCCCTGTCCACTGGTGGTTCAGCTTCCGGCCGTCAGTCCTGGCTGGGCCCAGGGACCGATTTGTGCCCACGCTGGGCCACCTGGCAGGGTGGAGACAGGACGGCCCCAGGGGGGTGGGACGTGAGACGCGTTCGTGACAGAGGAGACAGGGAGAGCCTGACGTCACTTAATACTAAGGAAGTTTCATTTGTCATAACTGACGCTTTGAGAAGCAGAGCTTGAAGGCCGTATAAGGAATGGGGGTTTTATTGTCAAGTCTCTGGAAACCTGCAGAGTTTGAATTGGATGAGATTTGCTTGCATCTTCTCTGGGTGGAGAGTGGATCAAGGGAGGTACCTAGGCCGCCAGGGCAGGAACTCAGCCGAGAGAGACGGCCGTGGGGTTGGGTCACGCTCTGCAGGTTGAAATGCGGGCCGGGCTGCTGTGCACGTGCACGAGGGGGCAGCCTGGCGCTGCAGGGGTGTGGACTTCATGGGCCAGGACCGCGGTGTGGCTGTGAGAAGCAGCCTGGGGCAGTGGGTCCTGGATGACGGGCTCGGGGGGCTCCCCAGGCTTGGACCAAGGAGCAGAGGTATTCTAGGGAGCGGCAGGTTCCCCAGGCTGGTGGCTGCCGTAGGGACTTGAATCTGGAAGTGATGTCACACGGGGGATTTGAGGTCAGACCTGTGCTTTAGGAAGCTAACCCGCACCCTGGGCGTGCTGGGGTCACCTGTGAGGGGTCAGAGCTCTAGGGGCCTGGGGGGGGTGCCCGGGCTGGTTTGGCCTGCGGCTCAGCACCCCTGGGGGGCTCAGCAGTGCCCGCTCAGTGCTGTCTCTCTGGCTCTGCCTGCAGTGTTCTCAGGCCCCCCGGATCCTCTCCATGGGAACAGCTTGTACCAGAAGGTGCGGGCGGCTGCCCAGGTAAGTCTGGGACTCAGGTCAGTCCCAGGACAGCAACGGACGTTTCTCCTTCTCCCCCCACTCTGGACCCTGGCTCTGCTCCTGCTGTAGGACCAGATACCCTGAGCCTGGTCCTCAGAACCGTGGGCACAGGGGACAGCGGACAGACAGCACAAGCTGAGCACTCTCTTTCTCCTCGTCTAGGACTTGGGGAGCACCCTGTTCTCTGACACCTTGTCACCTCCACCTCCCTCCCAGCCGCCCAGGGCCCTGCCTCCAGCAGGTAGGCGACCGTGTCCGTCCCTTGCACTGAGTCGTTCCTCTGGGGATGGCTCGGGGTCCCTGCTCCCCACCTGCCATCCTTGGCCAACATGCTGTTCTGCACAGGGCTGGGGATGGGTGGCCACACTTGCAGCTGATGTGGGCCTTGTCCACAGGCATGGGCTCGCAGTCCAGACCCCAGAGCGCCCTCCAGGGCTTTGGCTACAGCAAGGAACGGGGCCACACGGGTGAGTGCTGTGGGGGCTCTTGGGTGCAGGGGTGAAGGCCTGGCAGCTTGGGCCTCCCGAGGCACGGAGGGCGGTCTGGCCAGACCAATGTGCCCAGCGCCCGCAGTCTTCTCTGCCCAGGTCTGCAGGACAACAAGGCAGGGCGGGGCTGCTTCACCAGCAAGCGAGAAGCCAGGCTGAGCCTCAGTAGCACATGTGGGCGCCCAGCCCCTGGCTTATTCAAGGGCCGGAGGGCATAGGGCGCTGGGCCTGGCTGGGATGGAGGCGACTCAGAGCAGGTGCGGTGCTGGTCGAGGGTGGAAGCAGCTGTCTCTGTGTGTGGGGCGTGCACTCAAGGCCTGCTGCGGTGGCCTGCGTGCTGCCCATTCTTGTCATGGCTCTCAGACCCCCCAGCGCTTGGGGAGCACTGATTCCTAAAGCAGGTCTGGCTCGGAGGCCTCGCCTCTTCCTAACGCGGGGGTGACAGTGGTTGGTCCCTGTAGGGCACTCATGTGGGAAAGGGCACGAGCCACCGTGGGGATTGCGAGTTCCAGCACAAGCAGCACCTTAGGAGGTCCCCTGCTCCCACACGGGGCCATGGGGACCCAGGGGTGTGGCTCTGCCGTAAACTATGGAGCACTCAGGCTCCGTCAGGCCTGGAAACATACTGAAGCACAATTCCCCAGGGAAGCTTCCAGAAGGACCCGCATCCCCCGCGTGGCCTCTGCTCTGTAACTACAGCTCAGATCTCAACCTTTCGAGCCCTGAGCGGGAGCAGTGCCTCCTCCCGGGAGACACAGGAGAGCATGGGGGACGGGACCGAGGAGGGCTGTCACCCTCTCCCTCTCTCTCTGGTGCAGGCTCCGCGGGCGAGGGCTTTCTCTCCACCATCCAGAAGGCTGCAGAGGTGGTGGCCAATGCTGTGCGCCCTGGGCCCGAGAGCCCCAGCACCCAGAGGTCCCTGCCGCGGGGTGATGCCTACCAGCCTGCCATGACGCCTTCAGCCGGCCACGGTGGCCTGGCTGCTGGGAAGCTGCTCTCCGGAGCCCGCCCAGGTGCCCGAGGAAGTGGTGAGACTCTTCTGGGGGGTCTGGCTTTCCCCTGCCAGGGTCTGGGTGAGCGGCCCCTCCCTGTCCTCTGCTCGGGGGAGAGGGGGCAGTGGGGAGCGAGGGGCAAGACTCCTTCGGTAGCAAGAGCCCCCGGCTCCCGGCTCAGGGAGGCAGCCGTCGAGAGGCGGGGGAGGAAGGCAGTGTGCCCTGCATGGGCTCAGGGAGCCCCGCTCTGCTGGTCCTGCCATGACTCAGAGGCAGCGTGCTATTCGATGCTCCCTTGGCTGGGTGGCGCCCCCACAGAGCCTGCCACCACCTTGGTGCGCGTTTACTGTGGTTTCTGTGGTGGTTTCTTCGTCATACGAAAGTTACAGACGGCGTGCAGACGGTGCTTTGCCAGCCTCTTGCTGGAACCTCAGGTGTTACAGCCCCAGAGCGAGTGGGGCTCCCAAAGGCTCGCCCTGCTCAGATACAGACCCAGGACCCCAGCCCAGCTTCTGCTGGTTCAGCCAGGACAGCAGGGACTCCGGGGCCAGGGCCAGCCTCCACAGCACGCCCGTCCCACTGGGGGAAGTAGATAGCAGCCCAGGTGGATAACAGAGCTGGGTGTGTGGCCAGGAAGGACCGCTCAGGACAGGCGTCAGGGTGATCTGCATTTCTGCCTGTAGCAGAGGCTTCTGGGAGTTCAGCAGGCTTGAAGGAAGAACGTCACGGCTCCCTGAGAATTGAGTGCCACCCACTCGGGCCCTGCGCCTTCTGCCACGGGCCCGCACCTGCCTGGCCTTGGGTGCCCGGCGCTGCTGGGGCTGCATGAGCTGGCCCGAGGACAGGCGTGTCCCGGGCATGCTCTGCTCTGTCCCATGTCACCTCGTGCCCGGTGTTTTTTGGGAGCTCAGGCCCTTCCCTGGGTTTCCTGGTCCAGGTGCCCTGGGGAGGGGCGGTATGAGGCGGATCAGAGGACCCCCAATCTCATCCCCAGTCCCGTCTCTCACAGTCCTGAGACCCCAGCCTGGGCAGGCTGGAGGGGGCTGGGACGAGCCAGACAGCAGCTCCAGCTCCCAGACTTCCTCCCAGGAGAACGGCGACCAGAGCAAGGCCTCGGACTCAGGCAGTCGGTCGGGCAGTGATAGTCCCTCGGCGGCCAGCCAGGCACCCAGCGACCTGGCAGAGCGGTGAGTGGGCACCATAAGGCACTGTCCTGGTCCTTTTTTGGGTCCCACCCTGGGTGGAGGCCTGACCTGGAGGGGTCTTTCTCCAGCTCTGACCGCTATGCTCCCAACAGGGTTGAGGCCGTGACCCTGAGTGACTGCCAGCAGGAGCAGAGCCTAGTCCAGACCGTGACGCGTGGGCCACGTGCCTTTCTGAGCCGAGAGGAGGCGCAGTGCTTCATCAAAGAGTGAGTCCCCCACCTCTCCCCGCTCCCGGTCCCCAGCCCTGGCGCCTGCACCCCACCTCCTGATTGCCCTTTCCTGCAGGTGTGGGTTGCTCAACTGTGAGGCCGTGTTGGAGCTGCTGACCCGCCACCTGGACGGGCCCGGCGAGTGCGTGCAGATGGTGAGGACCGGCCCACGGGGTGAGGGAGGCGGTACGTGCAGGTGCAGGGGAGCGGACGGGGGTAGCTGGTGGCCTCCTCACTGGGGGGTCTGCCCTGGGCAGGAGGGGCAATGAGCACAGGATTCCAGGGGGACTGCCCCGGGGCCTCCCCAACTTGGGGCTGCAGTTGGGCCAGGAGGAGGAGGTGAGCTGGTCAGAGGGGCCTCCCTCCTGGGGTGGACCCTGCTGACCTTCTGTGTGCCTGGCAGAGAGCCCTGGGGGCCATTGCATCGCTGGGGCGCACCGACCTGCTCTCCCAGGAGCACATCCTGCTCCTCACACGGCCGCGGCTACAGGAGCTCAGTGCAGGCAGTGCCGGACCTGTGACCAACAAGGCCACCAAGGTGGGCAGCAGCCGGGGCGCAGGGGAGCGGGTGAGGGATGCCTCAGCAGTCCCACCCCTGTCCGTCCAGCCTTTCCCGATGCACCTGTGCGCCCCCGCTCCTTGCTGTGCGGGACAGCTCGCACCCTTAGAACGGCAGCTGGGGTCCCCGGCCTGTGGCACTCCAGGCTCGCTGGCCCTTCCAGTTCCCCTGCCTTTTACTGCTCAGCAGCTCTGCTCTGCAGGCGGCTCCCCCGACCACTCGAATTGACCACTCGACCCCCTCTTGTGGGAAGCCCTCCTTGCTTGCTCGGTTGGATTTGTCTTACTCTTCTGTTCTCCACCGCGTGCTTGGCTCCCAGGTCCTTCCCTGGCTCCCGGAGAGCAGAAACGGTTTTGTTCTTCTAGAGTCCCTTTTCCACTAATGCCTGAATGGTGTGCAGGCCGCCTGACTCTCACTGGGGAGCCTCTGGGCAGCGGCCCCCACAGCCAGGCCCCAGCACCTCCTCTGCCTGTTGGCATCTCTGGCTTCTCCATTCTTCTGTGCCCGCGGAAAACTCAGATCCTTAGTTGCTCGTCTTTCAATTGTGTTTTGTCAAAGAATTAGTGACCCAGCGACACACGCGCCCCAGTCATAGTGGGATTTCTGGGGATGAGAAGGTGGGAGGAGGCCTTTTGTGCAGCAGTGGGGAAGGCCCGGAGGGTTTAAGGCCCGTTCTTCCCTCAGTGTCCCTCTCAGGTGCCGGCGTGGCACCCAACCAACTCTCCCCGTGCTGGCTCATCCCGCAGCCAGGTTTGCCGACGGGGAAAATGTCAGTCATGTGACAGCAGGCGCGGCCGCGTGCGGGTGCAGAGGGCATGGCTGGTGTTGAAGCAGGCGGGGGACGACAGGACGAGGAGGTCTGGGCAGGGGTGCTCCAGAGGAGGGTGTCTCTGTGCCCCCTGGGGTGCACAGGAACCCTCAGCCAGTCCCCTTTCCTTCCACATCCAGATCCTGAGGCACTTGGAGGCCTCCTGCCGACAGCGGCCCCCTGCCCGGAGGCCCCCAGCTGAGCCGGGCCCCACTGCTGCGCGCGTGGGCCCATCGGACCTGCTGACTGATGCCGTGCCTTTCGCTGGGAGCCAAGCCTTCCTGCAGCCTCTGAGTCCCACCCTCTTCCCGCCCAAGAGCTCTACGCTCCCTCCTCCCCCGGATGGCTCCTCCTTCTCAGTCCCCGGGGATGCCAGGGAGGTGGAGAGCAGACTGGCGGGTTCCAGAGAGCAGGGGGCCCCATCTGAGTGGAGCCCGTTGGGCACGGGCTCCCCAAAAGGAGCACCAGAACTTAGCCTGGGGCCCAGCAGCTGCCTGCAGAGCCCGGCGGCCAACGGCAGCTGCAGCTCCTTGTTTGCTGGAATGGAGCTGGTGGCTTGTCCCCGCCTGGTGGGGGCCGGGACTACCACAGAAGGGGCCCCCCAGGCCCCCTGGACATTGTCACAGAAGGTGGCAGTGAGAGAGCCTCCTGGCCCAGAGCCGTCAGCTTTCCCGTTTCTAAACTCGTGACCTGGCTAGCCTGGGCCACACGTGGAGTCCTCATGGCCCCCGACCTCTAACTCCCAGGACCCTGTGACTTTGTGCTGTCCCGTTTGCCCACAGCCCCCATGTTCTACCAGGAGTGGTTCCCCTTGGGCGTCTGCAGCGGCCTTGCTTTCCCTCCGGCTGCTTCCCCTCGCTCGCAGAGGACGAGGGACAGGCGGCTCATGAGCCGAACGAACAGCCACTCGTCAAGCCTGGATGATATGCCAGGAGTCCACCAGCCAGATGGAGCCAGGCCACACCGTGCAAAGGAGTCCACGGGGGCCTGCTCCCAAACGTTTTCCTGTAGGCGAAGACGGACCCCCCTCACACACGGGCCCTTGTGGGCGTGGTGGCCGCAGGGAGAGCCGTGCCGGTTTCTAGGCAGAGTTAGGAGCTGAGTGGCTTGTTCTGATGGGCAGCTGGGGGGCCTGGACTGCTCGGGTAGGGTGAGCACGCCATCTGTGTGGCCCCATCTGCAAACAGGCCCCTCTCCCCGCGGCCAGAGGGATGGGAAGCAGGAGCTGTGCGGCAGAGGGTGCAGCATGGCCTGCCTGGACGGGACAGGAGGGGAAGCCTGGCTCCTCACTCAGCACACTCACGGGCACATGGAGAGGGGCACCCAGCTCCTCTGGGGGGGACGCGAGAGGAGGAGACTTGAGCCCAGGCAGTGGCCCTTGCCAAGCTGCTACGGTTTCCAGGTGACCACAGAGAGGAGGGTGTGGGCCGCCTTGGTTCCCCCCTACGTCCCCTGTACCAGAGGCTAGCTGTTTGGACTTGAATCCCTGTAGAGCAGGCAGGCTTACAGCAGGGCCTCAGCAGTGTGGACCTCTGGCGTCCCCTGGAGACCCGCGCCTGCCTCGCAGAAACAAGGCTTTCTGTGGATGTGGAACCACTGCTTGGGTCTTTATGTTCGAGCTCAGATCACTGCCCCCTCGGTGTCCTGCTTCCTGCAGACTACCCGGGGCGGTCACACCACCTAAACGTCCTCAGTAAACGCTAGCGTTCCCACAGCCACGCCGACGTTGTTCCTTCCTGTGTGTGTGTGCGTTCCAGTGACAACACCATTAAGGGGCTCACTTAGAGGACTTCTTTTGTCCTGTCAGAAAATGCTGGGGAGAACAAGCCAGCGGGGCCGTCTGGTCCTTCAATGTTAACTGTGAGGTTTTAACTATGAAATTAAGTTTCTGAAGCAGGTGCAGGGCTCTTCAGGTTCTCTCCTCCCACGTGAGTGTCAGGAATTTGTCTTCCACGGAGCTGGTTCGTTCCACAGATGCCGGCTGTCTGTAGGATCCTTCATTGTTCATGTTGATGACTTTTTCCCACTCTTGGTTAGTCTGATTAGAAGTTTGTTAATAATTTTTTCAAAGAACTAAACCTTTGGTATTATTTTTTCTAGTGTTTTTATGTTTTGTATTTCATTGCTGTTTGCTCTTTATTATTTCTCCCTACTGTTTTGGGTTCATTTTTTCTTTTTATTCTAGTTTCTTTAAGGTGGAAGCTTAGATGATTGATTTGAGACCTTTATTATTTTTCTAACATTAAAAATTTTAATGCTGTCTTTCTCCAGACACTGCTTTGATTGCATACCATGAATTTTGATAGTTTTATTTTTTTAAGATTTTTATTTATTTATTTTAGACATAGAACAAGAGAAGGAGCAGAGGAAGAGGGACAAACAGACTCTGTGCTCAGTCCCACGACCCTGAGATCATGACCTGAGCCAAAATCAAGAGTCGGACAATTAATCGACTGAGCCACCCAGGTGCCCCTGATAATAGTTTTATTTTTACTTAGTTCAGAATATTTTCTAATTTCCCTTGAGATGTCCTTTTGTCTAATGGGTTATTAAATGTGTTTTTTTTCTTGTTATTAGGCTTTTAATTTTGATGTAGTCAGAACATATTTCTATAACTTCAGTTTTATTGTTCAAGATTTGAAACTTCTGTTGAAGTTTGTTTAATGGCCCAGAATATATAGTTTATCTTGGGGAATGTTCCATGTGCACGTGGTCTAAGAGAACGCCAGACCAATATCCTTCATGAACATAAGTTTTGGGGGTTTTTTATCCTCAAAATATTAGCAAAATGAATCCAACAATATATAAAAAGGTTAATACGTCACGATAAGTGGAGTTTATCCCAGGGATGAAGGGTGGTTCAACCTCTGAGTGTCAATCAGTATAATTCACCAAATTAACACATTTATGAAGAAAAATCACATTTTATGCAGAAATGCAAGAGACAAAATTCCAACACTTCATCCATGAAAAATACTCTTTGCAAATAAGAAATACAACAATTTCTTTCACCTGGTCCCAGAGCCAACGTCATACTTAATGGTGTAGGACTGAATGCTTTCCCCCCAAGATAGGTAGTTCTATCCATTCTAACCACTTCTGTTCAGCATTGTCCTGGAAGCCCTGGCCAGTTCAATGAAACAGGAGGAAAGGGGGGCAAATACATTGGAAGGGAAGCTGTTATTCACAGACATTACTGTCTATGTAGAAACTCCCATAGAATCTACAAAAATTCCTAAGACTGATAAGTGGGTTTAGCAAGGGCACAGGCTATGGGGTAAATTATACTACCAACTGTATTTTTGCATATTAGCAATAACACCATATGCTGAAAAATAGAGGAGACTGATGGAGGACGTCAGTGAAGGCCTAAATAAATGGAGAGTTATACCATGCTTTCGGATTGGAAGACTTCACATTCTTATGATGTCAGTTCTCCCCAAATCCATCTACAGATTTAACATAATCCTCATCAAGGGACGCCGGGTGGCTCAGTCGGTTAAGCGTCTGCCTTTAGCTCAGGTCATGATCCCAGGGTCCTGGGATCGAGTCCCACATCGGCTCCTTGCTCAGCGGGGAGCCTGCTTCTCCCTCTGACCCTCCTTGTGTGTGCTCTCTCTCTGACAAAATCTTAAAAAAACCCATAATCCTCATCAAAATTCCAGCTGGGTTTTTTTGTAGGTGGTGACAAGCTGATACTAAAATTTATAGGAAAAGTTAAAATAAATTGAACAGCCAAGGTAATTTTGAGAAAGAAGAACAAAGAGGACTCCCACTACCTGATTTGAACATTTACCGTCAGCAGCACTAACGGAGGGTGGTGGTGGTGAGAGTTCAGACACAGATCAGTGGGCCAGTGTAGACAGTTCAGAGACAGACCCATGCAAATATGGTCAATTGATTTTCCACGGAAGTGTGGCGGTACTTCAGTGGAGAGAGGATAACCTAACAGGTGGTACGGGGATAATTTGACATCCATGCGCACACACAAAATTCGTCCCATACTTCGCACCTTAAACAAAATCTCAGTTGAACCATAGACCGAGATATGAAACCACCGCACGGTCCTGACAAGATGAAGGGCGGTGGGCCTCGGGTGCAGGTCGTCCTGGGGCAGGGCTGCCTGAGAGAGGGCACCAGCGAGCCCCTGGGACACGCAGCTGCCAGCTCTATATGGAGGTTTGTCGGGAGGGGGTGTGCCGCGGGACCCACGTGTCCAGCTGTGCCTCAGCCAGGAGGGCGCCTGGAATCCCGCGGGCGAGGGGGGATGGTGTGGCAGCCCGGGCAGCGCGTGGGAGTCCGGGGGAGGGCGTGGGCGAGCGGGGACGTCGCGGGAGCCTGGGGGACGGTGTGGGCGACCAGAGATTGTGGGCGAGCGGGGGCTGCGTGGGAGCCCGGGGACGGCGTGGGTGACCAGAGACCGGGCGCCCGGGACCGCCTGGGTGTCGGCGCAGGCCGGCTGGGTCCCGGGCAGCGATGCCCCCAGCGCCACGCAGCCCACGCCGCGCCCGCTCCTCCCCTCCCCGAGGCTCCGCCCACGTCCCGCCCCGCGCCAGCCGAGGCCACGCCCTCCCCGGCTGGCCCAATCGACGGCCCGCTGCCCCGGCGGGGTGGGCGGGCTCTACTCCCCGCGGCTCCTCCCACGCCGGAGCGTCCCGAAGGACAGCCAGGCGCCCAATGAGCTCTCCGGGCGGCCGGAGCGGGCAAGCGGACGGCCGATCCGGGGGCGGCGCGGCAGGAAAGGCGGGCCCCGTGACGGGCGGGGGAGGAGGTGCCCGGCTGGCTGCTGGTTGCTAGCTGCCGCCGCTCGCCCCGCGGCCCGGCCGCCTCATTGTCACCTGGGCCTCGGAGCCGGCGCCGGGGCCGCGGCGCGAGGCTGCCCGCCCAAAGCCTGAGCCCCGGGCGTCCCACCTGGGAGGGCCTCGCACATCCCCCCGCCGGCCGGCCCCGCAGGCTCCGCGCCCCAGGCCCGGCTCGCGCAGGTGAGGGGGTCCCCGCGCAGGGGAGGGGGGCTCGCGCGGATGCGGGTGTGCGGGGCCCGCGCAGGGGCGGGCGGGGGGCCTGCGCGAGGGAGTGGAGTCCAGTCGGCCGTCTCGGGCCCCGCCACCTTGAGCCAAGTCCTTTGGGGGACTGGGAGCTGCTCGGTGGAGAAGCGGCCGGGGGTCCTGCATCAGCCCGTGTGGAGGAGTCTGGGCAGAGGCTCGGGTGCTGGGACAGGCATCTTCGTGTGCAAGGCGAGGTCTGGCCTGGAGGTTTCCAGGGAGAGGCTGTGTTTACCATCCCAGAGCCCCGCGCGCTGATGCTGCCCGAGCGGCTCAGCCGGCCGGCCTGGGTCCGGCCAGCCTGGGTCCGGCTGGGTGTGACCAGTGACCTGGGGAGAGGAGGGGGTGAAAATCAACCGCACAATCGGAAATACATGAGTGAAGGGCAGGGACAGCTCTGTGCTCCACTCCAGAGAACAGAGGCGCTGGCCGCTGGCCAGGGGGCCCCCACTATGTGCTTGTGGAGGAGGCTGCAGCACTGAACCTGGGGTGGTGGTGGCGTGTGCCTGCTGGCCCACCAGAGTCCTCCGTGGCAGGGAGGGCTGCGCTCTTTCCTCCATCGTCATTCCTGGTGCTGCCGGTTCATGCACTCATCCACTCCTGTTGCTTGAGTGCCTGCCACGTGCCAGGGACCGGGGCTACGTGGTCCCTGTCCTCGTGGTGCTGATGTTCTTAGGAGGAGTGAGACAACGCAGACCGACCTGTGTGGCCAGGTGAAGGAAAACAGAGCGGGAGGAGGGAGCAAAGTGATGGGGACTGGTGGCTCTGTGAGTGAAGGGGAGCCCGGGGACGTCCCAGGGGAAGAGGCCCCAGGCAGAGGGGCTTGCGGTGGAAACAGGCTGGCCCAGTTTGAGGAGCAGCAGGATGGCTGGTTTGGCTAAAGCAGAGCGACGGGCAACGGGGGGCAGTGAAGAGGTCACAGAGAGAGCAGGGTCAGATCTGAGGGGTGTTGGGTGTTTAGACTTTATTCTCTGTGCCGGGGGGCCCTCGGAAGGTTTTGGGCAGGGATGCAGTGTGATCTGAGACCTGATGGAGAAAGATCAGCTCCGGCTGCCGCGTGGGGAGGGGCTGCAGGAGGGACTGTGCTTGTCCAGGTTCTAGGAGAGGCTGTGGAGGGAAGGGGTGCATGGGGAGAGGGCACCGGCAGCAGGTGTGGTGGGGAAGGGAAGATGTCGGCATGAGATCTAGGTCCTTGGCCTGAGCCAGTTACAAATGGTCTGGGTTACATGACCCCTGGGGAGGGGGCAGCTAGAGGCAGACGTCAGGGTTCTCCTTTGGTCTTTTTGGGGCTGAGGCGCCAGATGCACAGCTGGTCCTGAGTCAGGAATTAGGGAACAGAAGGGGGCAGGAACCGTCAGCCTCTGTTTGAATCCTGGAGGCCAGATGTGGGCCCCCAGGTGAGAGGCTGGGTGGAGAGGAGGCCAGGGCTGAGCTTGGGGACCCTCTGACTTGAGGGGTTGGGAAGAGGGGGTAGCCAGGGAGACAGAAGGGTGGCTGGTGCTGGGGGGGCTAGAAGTGAGGAGCAGATGCCAGTCGGGGTGCTCCAGGGGGCTCTGGGGAAGCGCAGGGGTTCCATGGCCAGACTGCGGACCAGAGTTGGGGACCCTGGGTCGGGCAGCGTGACTCAGACCATGTCCCAGTTCGAGCGTCTGCCATGGAGCCTCCTGCAGGCCAGCCTCACAGCCGCCTTGTCCGAGCCTTGGGACAACCCCAGGAATAGGCACTTTGTGACAGCTGTCTTACAGATGAAGGAAGGGCGCTCAGAGGGGTGGAAAGCCTCTCCCGGGGGGTGGGTTCAGTGCTGCCGCCGGCCACCCTCGGGCAGGGTCCCTCTGGAGAGCCGTCCCTTCGGCCCCGGGTCCTGCTCTGACAAAGGGACCCCCTCCCACCCAGCGAGGAGGCGGCTGGTTGGCAGCAGGCTCCCTGACCTGGCGGGAGGTGGTGTGTGAGGGGGCCTGGCTCCTCAGAGGGCGTCCCACCGCATTTCTTGCCTGCTCAGGGCCTGCTCAGCCTCCATGAAGGGCTCCCGGGCCACCAGCGGTCCCTCCGGCGCCCCCGAGGGCAGCTCAGAAGGGGTGGACCTGAGCCTAACCGGCCTCCCTCCACCCGTGACCTGGCGCCCCAACAGTGCCTCCGCCGCCAAGCCCATCGCCCGCTCCTTCTCCGTGGTCACGGGCAGTGAGCCGAGGAGGAAGGCGCTGGTGAGTGCTGGGGCCGGGGGCGTGTGGGTGTCCCTGCGCCGCCCCTGCGCTGCCCCCACCTCCTGAAGAGTCTCCCCACCCTTCCACAGGCACCCCCCATGTCTGTTGTCCTGTCCTTGCCTGCGGCCGCCCCAAGCTCAGGAGGGACTCCCGCTCGTAGACCAGAGACCTAACTCACAAAGAGGTCAAGGCCAGGGTCGGTCAAGGGTCGGCCTGGCCCGAGGCAGAGCCTAAATCCTGCTGGCACTGACCTCTCGGTCCTTCTTGCTCCGCCAACACTGGATTTATTGGCTTCCTTGAGGAGCAGGGTGACCTTTGGGGGAGGAGATGAGCTCCCAGCGGCCTTGAAGAAAGCCTGGTGGGCAGGCCGGCAGCAGATGCTTGGCCGGAATGGGGTGGCCACGCTCCTCAGGGTAGCGGATGACCATGAGGACCAGGCCCGGCAGCCGTTGCCAAAGCCCCCGGGCCAAGCCCCACACACTTCCTCCCAGACACTCACCATCCAGGGACGCTGGGTTCCCACGTTGTTCGAGGAAGATGAGGCTTTGAGAGGCCAAGGACCTGGGCCAGTTCAGTGGGCCCTGCCCAGGACCCCACGCTGCTGTTGTCCACGAGAACCAGGAGACCTCTCTCCTCTTCCTAAATCGTTCTCTGAGGCCTGGCATGGCACGGCGTGAACTGGTGAGTGTCTGAAGTCTTCGCCACGGGGTTGCTTGTTTCTTCCTTTTACAGGAGGGGCCCGGAGGTTCCCGAACCATCAACAACCTTCGCAGATCTAACAGCACCACGCAGGTCCACCAGCCGCCAGCCAGCCAGGCCTGGACCGGCCCCCTCAGGTAGCCCCCAGCGCGCTCCTCTCCTGCCTCTGTCAGCCCCCCTTCCAGCCTCATTAGGTAGGGCCCAGGCTGGGCACCGGGGTCTGATGTGACCTGCACTCAGGCCAGCCCTGTGTGTGTGTGTGGGGGGGGGGGCAGGCAGGCAGGATGCATCTTACCCCGCTGTATCTGCGAGTAGAGATGCGGAGCCCCAGGCCAGCATCCCCCTGCCTGCTTCTCTCCCTCTGTCCCTGCTGCACCCTTCGCGTGGGTGTCGGGGTGGCTGTGGCTCGGGTGGGAGCCCCTTCTTCAGGCGTGGTTGTCAGATTATAGCTAAGCAATGATGCGCCAAGCCGCGGGCTTGGGGACAGGATTCTGCTGTGCTGACCTGGCCCCTCCCGTCCCCTCGGAAGACCCGCCCGTCTGCGCTGCTGGAGCTGGCCTCCCCGGGCTGACTCTCCCTGCCTGCCATCCCCTCTCCCGACACAGGCCGGCCGGGCGCCCCCACTTCCTGACCCTCTTCGAGGGCAGCTCCGCTGGGAGAAAGAGGCTGGCTGGTCTGAGCAAGGCTCCCAGCGAGAAGGGAGCCACGTGGAACGTCCTGGTAAGGGCCAGCGGCTGAGTCTAAGTGTCCCTCCAAGAGGGATGCCTCGTTCCTGCCTTGTTCTGGCTGCACCCGTGGGCGGGGCCAGTGGTGGGGAGGGGGTCAGTGTTAGCTGGCTTTGATCACAGCGTGGCAGGTAGAGGAGGGGCACAGAAACTCCCAGCCCCCTGGGCCATCCTGTCTGTGGGGGAGGCTGTGGGGACACACCAGGGGCTTGGGGTCAGTGGCCTGTGCAGCACGTCATGGTCTGAGGTGGCTACCGTGTCACCGACAGGACGACCAGCCCAGGGCCTTCACCTTGCCACCCGACTCCCGGAGTCCTAGCACCGTCGACGCGCCGGTGGGCCCACGGAAGAGAGAGTGCACCGTTCCCCTGGCCCCCAACTTCACTGCCAACAACAGGTGGGCCCTGCTGTAGGTGCTCCGTGTGGCCCCAGCCATCTGAAGCCCCTGGAGGAGGGCGCTGTTTGTCTTGTTCGTGGCAGGACCTGTGTGCTCTGGAATGAATGAATGAATGAGGAAATGAGTGGCTGGCTTCTCCACCCAAGGGCCCAGGGAAGGAGGCTGCAGGGTGGCATCTTGCACACTAGGCAGGGGCTCTTCTGGCCTGGGGGGGAGCTCAGACGGGGCACACCCCCACCCGCCCTCTCCTCTGCGGGGCAGCTTGCCTCCAGACGGCCCGAGACGCCCGGCTTCGCTCCCGAAGAGCTTGGGCCTGGTGAGGGTCGCGTGGGGCCACGGGCCACTGTATAAGGCTCATCCTCCACATCTCAGAGGGGCAGAGCCTGTTTCCTGGGCCATCCCTGCTCGCTGCGTGCCAACAGTGGGTCCGCGTGCAGGCCCTGGTGGTCCCTGGTCAACCGTGCCGCCCACAGCGGGACAGAACCAGGCACGTGCGGAGCGATGGCCAACGTGGTGGGGTCTGCAGAGGGCCGGGCAGGCTGCGGCCTCAGCTGATGGGGCTGCTGGCCAGGAGTCGTCGGGATGGGCGGGTGGCCTGGAGAAGCCGTGGAGGAAAGTGGGCTCGGCATGGCCGCCCTGGGCTGTCAGGGGAGCTGGTCCCCCTCGCCGTGGGCAGAGGGACAAGGAGATACATTTGCTTCAGCTCGAGAAAGAACTTCCCAACACGACAGCCTTTTATCAAAGGAACGGTCTTTGAGAGAGGTTCTCCGGGATTGTTCCCCAGAGTCGGCGCAGCAAGAATTCTTGCTTTTGACATGAGAATTTAAGTGAAAATTTAATTGTAACTTCTATCAGTGACGCATGCACACAGCTAAAACGTGGAGCTGGACCACAAACTTAAGATGAAAATTAGCAGACCCAGTGCCCTTCCCTCCCCACCCCAAGTCCTGCTCCCCAGGGGCATCTGCTGTCGGGCTGTTTCTGGTGTTTTCTAGGAGGCGTATATCAAAGCTACACCAGTGTTGCTCATCGCCGACTGTCTTCCGCGTGGAGGGCAGGGTTTGCTCTCCTGTGGCCCGCGCTGCACGCGAGCACGTCTTCCCTCCGCCCGCCGCCCCGGGAGGGCCGCCCCGGCGGATGCGCCTCAGTCTCTGTGGTTGTGTTTCCACTCGGGGACCGGCACCAGCTCTGCCTGGCCCGAATTCTGATTTCACGTGGTTTTTTCGTTTTGTTTTTTTGCTGTGGGCCTTGGGGCAGGTTACTTAACCTCCCTGAGCCGCAGGGCCCTCATTTACACTGAGGGGTCCTGCCTGTGTTTGCAGTCAGGAGGGCGCCCTGGGGAAGACGTGCGCCTCTCTTAGAGCAGTGCTGCGCCCCAGGGGGCTGTCGACGTTTGGGACAGGCTGCTGTCTTTCCAGAGTTAAATTTTCCCACTTGGTTGTCTGTGTCCCGGCCACGTGTCCCACACTCGACAGCAGGGGCCCTCCCTGTCCACCTTGCTCTGGAGAAAGCCCTCGGAGCCTGGCTTCTCCCCCCGCCCCGGGTCAGACTGGCCGCCGTCCCTGCGGGCCGCACGCTCACGCCCACAGGCTGGCCCTGGCCGCCCCTGCCTCCGTGGGGGCCCCCCGTCCCCCCGTCGTCCGTGAGCATGCCCTCCTGCAGGCTCCTGGCGAGGATGCTAGGTTGTCATGTGCCTGACGATGCCATCACCCTCGAGCTGACTCGGAGTTTGGTCAGCAGAGCCGCCAAAGCCGTCACTCGGGCTCCAAGGACAGCCTCCGGGGAGTCCTCTGCCGTGCCGATCCTGGTCCTTTTCCGGGTCCTGTGTTCTCTCTAGAAGCACTTTGTGTCGCCCCCTCACTTCCCCGTGTGGAATCTCGAGGTGCCGGCCCTCTGCCCTGGGTCCTCCCCACTCGCCTGCTGGCCTCGGGGGCCCCCGTCCCGGACACGTGCTGCTGGGTCCCGGCAGGTGTTGTCCTGTGTTTTCCGTGGCGGTTTTCTTCCCTTTCTTTGCTCTGCTCCCCCGTGAGCGCGTCGCTGGCCCAGCGGGCCTCCTGGATGGACTCTACAGTCTGCCTTCAGCTCTGGGACCTGGGGGCCCCGCGTCCCCCCCGTGCTGCAGGACTGCTCTTGCCTCCGTCCCCGCGTGGCCAAGCGGTGTGGTCCTCGGTCCCATAAGCTCCTTCTGTTCCCGAGGGCGGCGGTTCTCAATCGCCCTCTGACGACACCAGGCGGCCGGGCCTCCTGCACCCGCTCAGGAGGCGGGCTGTGCGCTCGCCCCGACTCCGCGCACGTCTCAAGTCAGCCGCACTGGGAATATTGAAATTGGCAAACGCGACAAATTAAGAGCTTTTCCCCCAGAGAACAAGCTGTTAAACATGTGTTGGCACAGCCTGGTCGCCAGGATGGATTGTCGGAGACTCCCTGTCCTGTTTGTCAGCCCTTCGCACGTGCGTCTGTCCTCAGATGTCTGGCAGAGCACTTGCGAAGGAGGCCCTCCGAGTTGGCTGGCGGCTCACGCTGGGGCGACCGGGCAGGGGCCAGGCTGCCGTCCTGGGGGCCGCTCCTGTCAGCGTCCGGGGCTCTTCTCTGGGCTGCTCGTCTCTCCCGGGAGGGAGTCTTGGTCTCCCGGCTGTGCGCCCCGCCGGGGGTGGGGGGTGGGGACGTCCTGCTGGGCACACACCGGGAGAGCCAGCCTCCTGTCTGGAGCCGAGGGATGGGCTTGGTGCCGGGGTGCTGACCGTGAGGAAGGGGTCGCAGTGCTGCTTTAGAAGAGCTGGGCATCTCCACTTCCTGCGCCCTGTGGGGTCCTGGGGGGCACAGCAGCTGCCCCCGCGCCCCGGGCATCTCCTCCCTGCCTCACCGTGTCACTTACCACTGGCCCTTCTCTTTCTCATCCTGTAAAACGCTGTGGTCATGTGTTTGCAGCTCTCTCCTCCACGTTCCCTTTGTCCACGTGTGTTCCTTCCAGTGGGTTTGAGGGGGGCAGAGAGGCCTGTGTGCCTCCTGTCCCGTCTCGTCGGCACAGAAAGGCCCGTGCTCCGTGGACTGGTGGTCTGTGACCCGCGGGCGTGTCCACTGTCAGGGGCCTGGGTTTTCACGGCCCACCTCGGGCTCTGCTCGGGGGAACGCCACGGCCGGGGCTGTCCCGGGTCCCGAGAAGCCCCCACTGTCGGTGTGGTGGCCGTGGAGGGGCCCCCGGGGCCCTTGGATGATGCCGTGGTGAGCACGCCCCGGGGCTCCGCCACCTCCGGAGCCTGACGCCTCTCCGGTCTCTCCCGGCAGGAGCAACAAGGGCGCGGTGGGCAACTGCGTAACTAGCATGCTGCACAACTACTATACCCCCCCGGACAAGGCGCCGCCCCCCAAGAGCTCCAACCACACGGCTCCCTCTCTCAAGTAAGGCCTGGCTCGGTCTGGGGCGGGCTGGCCCACGAGGGGCACCGGGAGGCCACATTCAGGCCGGGCCTGCGCGGGCAGTCAGGCGGGCCTGGGGCTCAGCCCCGGCGTGCGGTGTGCCGAGGAGGCCGCAGCCACCCCTGGAGTCTCAGCCCGCTGGCTGAGTCTGGTGCAGGCCCGCGCGTGTAGCCCACGCCCCCTGCACACTGGGAGGCAGGGAGTGCCCCTGGGGTGTCTCGGGTCACTGTCTGGCTCTGGGATCCCACGACTCTTGAGACCTTTTGCTGTTTTGAATGGAAAGAGCCCACTGGCCCTGGGTGCCGCGAAATGGGCCCTGTGGGGGGATCGGCTGACATTCGGGACGGGGGAGCAGGCGGCGCTCGCTGCTCACGTCCTGCAGGTGCCTCCTTCCAGCCCAAGGCCCCTGGGATGAAGCCGCGGCTGCCCCCTCTGCTCGCAGGCCGAGCCGACTGCCGGGGCTGTGAGGGGGCCTGGCGGCGGCCGCGAGCCTTTCCTGCCCTTTCCTGTTAGCAACATCCTCAAGGCGGCCGCCGGTGGGGGGGAGAGCAGCAGCTCCGCGAAGCCGCACAAGAACTTGGCCGGCAGCAGCCACGCAGCCCAGAACAGCGCTGGGGGCGCCCCGGGTCTGCTCAGACGGAAGGAGGTGACAGAGGAGGAGGCCGAGAGGTGACCAGGGTCCGGGGGCCAGGAGGGGGCCTGAAGCTCCCGTGGTAGGAATGTCCACTTGAATAATTGTTTTCAAACACGGATGCGGACAAGCGCCCACGTCGTCCAGGCCCGTTTGTACTAAGTGTGAAGAAAGGGCAAGTCTGCGGAGGTGCAGCCCCAGCCGCCTGCGGCCGCAGACAACAGGGGGAGGCGGGTGTCTTCTCCGGGTGATGGAAGTGTTCCAAACCTGGGTCACACTGGCGGTCATACACGCGGGTCAGTTTATGCAAAATCATGGATCAGTATACTTAGGACGGATAAATTTTACAGCGTCAGAGCTCACTAAAGCTCTTAATTAAAAAAGCATTAAGTGGAAGGGAGATAAACTAAAGAAAACACCAACAATCTTACGGCGCCTTCTGCGGTGGCCCCCGGGTCACGGCGGTGTTGCTCCTGGTCAGGAACTGCAGGTGATACGGTCCCTGCTGCTGTCCCCCCAGAGCCTGGGGAGCAGGCCTGGAGGAGGGGCGGGTGAGGCCAGGAGCCTGCAGCTCCGTGTGCCCCCCAGGCCCTGCGTCAGCCGCAAGGGCCCCTCTCTGCCCCGTCCCCGGGCTGGCGACCGTCCGTGTCCTGGATGCTCCGTTGGGGACTTTAAATGGTCCGGAGAGCCCAGGGGAAGACTTTGCCCAGTTTACTCAGCTGTTCTGACTCGAATTGACAGGCAGTAAGATGCACGCATGTGATACGGCATGAGCTTGGGCAGCCACCAAGACACGGAACGCCTGTCACCCCCAGAACCCTCCCACCCGCAGGCCTTGTACCCGGCTTCCCCAGGCCTGCCCCTGCCCACGCCCAGCTGTCCCCTTAGGGCTTTGCCTCTTCTAGAATGCTCTGGCTGGAGCGCTAGGCCTGGGGCCCGTCTCTGGCGTGTGGCTCTCTGCCCGGGAATAGCTTCCACTGTCGGGACTGCAGCGTTCACCCACTGCCCAGCCGCGGGCCTCGGGGTCATTTCTGGCGACTGATGAGAGTCTGCAGATGGGCATTTTTGTTTCTGTGGGAACGTGCGGCTGTTGGCTTCTCTGCCCGCCTGGGCCTTCGGGGGGACGTGGAGGGGAGAGGCCGTCGCTCAGCTGCCTCGGGCGCACGGGGCCCAGCCTCCGTCCTGAGCACTGCTGTCCCCCGCAGGTTTATCCACCAGGTGAACCAGGCCGCTGTCGCCATCCAGCGATGGTACCGCCAGCAGGTGCGGCGGCGCCGAGCCCGAGCTGCCTGCCGAGAGCACCTGCTAGCATCCAAGCAAGAGGTCAGTGTCGTGTGAGAGCCGTGCCCTGAGGAAGCAGGCCTGAGTCCCAGGGGTCCCAGCCACGTACACGGGGGTTTCTGCAACCTGGGATTGCCCCATGGGTCTGTACCCCGTCTGGGGGCCCTGCTCCCTCCTGCCTTGAGTCAGGGCCTGGATGTCAGGACATGCCTGACAGTGGCACCCTGGGCCGAGCAGTCCGAGCGGGTTTCCGGCTGCAGGTCCCTGCTCCAAGAGGCAGGGCTGTCTCCCCATCCGGAGGAGCCCCTGGCTGCCCGAGGGAGGCTTGTCTTCGCTGGGGCAGAGAAACCGCAGGTCGGGGGGCCGTGGGGTCCTGTGGAAGCCCAGGTCTGGATTGGGCGACTCCATCCTCCTAGTCAGACCAGCCGTGGCTTCAGCTTCCACAGGAGCAGCGGCAGCAGCTGGGAGAGGGGCTCCTGGACCTGCACCAGCAGAAGGAGGCGGCCAGGAGGAAGGTCCGGGAGGAGAAGGCGCGCCAGGCCAGGCGAGCGGCCATTCAGGTGCCCGGGGTGGCCTGAGCAGCGTGGGGAGCCCAGTGCCAAGGCAGCAAATGACAGTTGCTGGGTCCAACCCCTGTGCCCTGGGGGACCCCTGCCTGTTGCCTTCCCTGACCCCTCCTTCCCCAAGCCCCTGGACGTTGGGTCCCGGGGCAGCTGGGCATAGGGGGGACGAGGGGCCTGGCTGTGTCCAGGCGAGGCTGCTCAGAGGTGCTCCTCACGGCAGGAGCTGCAGCAGAAGCGAGCCCAGAAGTCAGGTGACCGTGAGCCTGGGCTGCTGAAGGAGGCCCGGGAGCCGGAGAAGCCCCGGCCTGCCCGGGAGCCGGCCCCCAGACCGGGGGGCACCACTCACGCCCCGCAGACCCACAAGGCCAACAACGCCGGTGAGCGCCCAGAGCCAGGAGGCCGTCCTGCACGTGCCCCAGTTCTGCGCCCTCGAGGGCATCGCCCCGCCCCCAGCCCAGCGCGGACACCCCTGCCCCCTCCCTCTGGAGGGCTGTAGCTTCTGCTGATGTCCCCCAGCTCCCTGTGTCCCTGCTGCACTGTGCAGCAGACCCTTAGGCCCTGCCTTTCTGCTCCTGCGCCTCTTCTTCTGGAGCTGGATGGGGGAGACCAGGAGTTCTGGGGTCACACCTGTTCCCCTGACCCTTCACCCCAGGTCAGGGCTCCCGATCGTTCCCTGTGTTCCACGCGAAGTCTGCCGTGGCACCTGCTGTCACGTGCTCCGCCTCCCCTGTGTGGCCTCTTCTCAAGGGCTCCCCAGACTTGCTGCTCCCAGCTGGGGGACGGCGGCGGGGGGCCAATGCTGTGCTGTGTTGCGCAGGGGCTGGCTTCCGAACCGCGGGCCCAGAGGACCCCTGCCAGTCTGCCTCCAACTCATCCCCAGAGCCCCGGAAGTTTCCAGACGACAAGCCTCAGGTGTCCATACGGCTCCTCCTGTCTGCCCTCCCCGGCCTCAGCTTCGGGGGGTGTCCATGCCTGGGTGGCCCAAGCCTGACCCCTGTGGTCGTGGGGTCACTGGTGCCAGGAGAGCCTGCCCAGAATGGGTCTTGTTGGTCCAGTGCAGGATGGGGTCTCATGGGTTGCTCTGGAATCCCGTTGGGTGTTCGCAGATGCTCTGGGGTGGGGGCCCCGTGTGCATGCCTACAGAAGGGAGCAGGAAGCTCAGAGGTTAGGGGCGAGGAGGCCAGGCCCAGGGGCATCCCACCCAGTCGTCCTTCTTGTTTCCCTGGAGGTGGGTCTGGATGAGCCTGGTCCACGTGGCTACATGGCATGAGCCTGTGTGGAGGAGGCCTCCCCTCTCGCGGCCCCCCATCTCCCCCAGCCTCCCCCCACGGCTCTCTGGTGGTCCCCAGTGGCCTCGTGGTTCTCCCTCCTACGTGTCCACTGCAGGATGCCAGCTCCCGGGATGTGGCCAGTGAGGATCTGGAGGTGGTGGGCCCCGCAAGGGGCAGGGCCGAGTCCAGGGCAACCCTGGATGAGCTGCTGGACACACTCAAGCTGCTGGAAGAGGAACCCGAGCCGCTGCCCTGCCCCAGGGCCTACCACAAGGACAAATACTCCTGGAGCGACGAGGTGACTGGGCTGCGTCCACACAGGTCACGGGGGCTCCTGCCTGCTTCAGTCGGGACCCTAATGAGGGCCAGATGGGGCTTGTTAGGACACCCAGAGTAACCCTGGGGTGGGGAGTGGGTGCCGCCTCTCTGCCCCTGGTGCCCTCGGCAGTGCCCCGCAAGCCTCTGGGCAGCCTGAGAGGCCCTTCCTTCCAGACCAGGTCCGGCCGCCTTCCGCTGCTGTCCCCGCGCTCGCTCCTCCCCATCCTCCCCTGCCCCGGGGTCCCTGAGTGGCTCCTGGAGGCCCAGCCCGGCGTCCTCGGCCACCCCAACGGCCCCTGCTGCTGTGCCCCCTCCCCTGTAGGAGGACGATGCCAGCTCGCTGACCGCTGACAACCTGGAGAAATTTGGGAAGCTCAGCACGTGCACCGGTCTCCCCGAAGACGGGACTCTGCTGTCCGAGGCCAAGCTGCAGAGTATCATGAGCTTTCTGCACGAGATGGAGGTGGAGAAGTCGGGGCAGGACCGGCCGGCCTCAGCGCCCCAGGTGTGGGGGGGCCCCAGGGAGGGACAGCAGGTCCTCACCAGGTGACCGAGCCTGCCTGACGCACACTGCCTTCCCAGGGGCTGGTGCCTCAGGAGGGGCGCCTGGAGCCCGCGTCCATGGGGAGCGCATCTGTGATGCGGCTGAAGCTGGAGGTGGAGGAGAAGAAGCAGGCCGTGGGGCTGCTGCAGAGAGCTCTGGTAACGTCCCCGCCGACCCAGCCCGGCAGATCCTCAGCGCAGGCGGGGGGCCGTGACCACGCGGGCCCTGCTCACCAGCCTGGGTGTGTCCGGCCGGCGCTGCTCCCTGGGAGGGCCTCCGCCTGCCCCGTCTCCTCCTCCCGGCACCCCCTGCCCAGCTGCTCCTCCCGGCGCCCCTTACAGGTGCAGCAGCGGGACCTGACCGTGCGGCGGGTCAAGGAGACTGAGAAGGAGCTGGGCCGGCAGCTGCACCAGCAGAGGGACCACTACGAGGCCACCATCCAGCGGCACCTGTCCTTCATCGACCAGGTACCTCCGGCCGGGCCGTGGGGCACCAGGCGAGAGGGGTCAGGGCCAGCTGGGCCCGTGGGGTCGTCGGGTTCCAGACGGGCTTGGGCCTCACGGAGACTTCAGGCCCACGGGCCTTCCTCGCTGGGCCTCCTCCCTTCTGTGGAAATGGGCGGCACCCTCCCTGTGGGAACTGTTTGATGGGCTGGTCTGAGACCTCGCTGGGTGCTCCCCCCGCCGCCGTGACCCGCCCCCACCCCGCGGCCGCGGCCCCCGCCCCGGGCCCCCCCGCAGGCTCTCGGCACCCGGTGGTTGCACAGCAGCTCTAGCCCCAGCCCTTGATTGCAGCTGATTGAGGACAAGAAGGCCCTGGCCGACAGGTGTGAGGCTGCCCTGGCAGAGCTGAAGCTGGGGAACGAGAGGTGCAAGCATAGGGAGGCCCAGGTGCAGGAGCAGCACGAGCTGGTGAGCCCCTCGGCCGCGCTGCCCGGCTCTCCCCCGCTGTCCCTGCAGCTGGCCTCCAGCCCCACCGTGCGCTCAGCCCCCGTGGGAGGGGGTCCGTGCCTGCCCGCCCCAGGAAAGGGCAGCCTCGGAGCGTGAGAGTCGTGGGGCTCATGAACGAGACCCCGGGAGCCGCCATGCGGCCTCAGAGCCAGGGAGAGTTTCGGGCCTGTGCCCCGCACCCAGGGCGCCAGCCAGCGGGCCAGGCCAGGGACGGGGGAGCTGCCCCAGCACCAGTCTCGGTCCCCTCCTGCCACTGGAGTTCCCTCTGACCCGCTGAGTGCCAGACCCTGGGGCGGGGGCCGAGGGGCTTGCAGGACCCCTCGCATGTCACATATGAGGAGGGAGGGCTCAGGGGAGCCACCGCCTGCCCACCCGCGGTGCTGGCCGTGTGCAAGCCTGAGCTGCTGCAGCTCTGGGTCCCTGGGCGGAGGGCCGCACGTGTTTCTCCTGGCTCTGTCGGCCGATGACCGGACCCCTGCCCCATCCAGCTTTGCTGGCAGCCGCCGTCCATAGGCTGCGCCCCCTCGGCTGCACCGCCCACGGTGCGGGCGGCGATGGTCCCCAGGCCCAGAGCTGACCCTGCAGGGCCGTGACGCTGGCATTGTTTTTATTTTTAAGATTTATTTATTAGGGAGAGAGAGAGCGTGCACAAGCAGGAGGGGCAGAGGCGAGGGAGAATCTCCAGCAGACTCCGTGCTGAGTGGGGATCCCCACACGGGGCTTGATCCCACGACCCTGAGATGATGACCCGAGTCAAAACCAAGAGTCAGACGCTTCACTGACTGAGCTGCCCAGGCACCCACACCAACGTTTTTAAAGTCCCCCCAGCCACTGCAGGGGACAGCCAGGGCTGGGGACTCAGGGACACCCCAGTGGGGCCTCTGCAGGCCAATTCCTCCCCCCCCACCTCAGGCCTCCAGACTGGACCCTGCCTCCATGTCTGGGGAGGGCAGAATAGGATCACTGGCGCGTGCAGGGCAGGGGGTGGCCCAGGGCAGGGGTCTGTGCGTCTCACCCCTTCCTCACAGCTGCTCTGTGGACTTCCTGTTTCCTTGCTGGCAGGAGATTAAAAAACTCAAAGAACTAATGAGCGCCACCGAGAAAGTCCGCAGGGAGAAGTGGATCAATGAGAAAACCCGAAAAATCAAGGAGATTACAGTTCGAGGTGGGGACCGGCCACCCCCCAGAACTGGTTAGAGGCCGACAGGCCACACGGCCCAGAGGCAGCCACAGGAGGTCTTTGAGAAAGGATGGTGGTTTGAGTTACAGCCACGGTGGACCCAGGACAAAGGGCGGGTCCAGGAGGATGGACTTGCCTTCCCTCTGCCCCGTGAACTCCTCCACCTTCCAGGGGAGCGTGCCAGGCGGGAGCGTGGGGGGGCCCGGGGTTCCCTGCCGCCTGGGACTGTGGCTGCTGATGCCCAGCCCGCGCCCAGCCCTCCTGCCCCCGGACACCCTCTTCCCCAGTGATCCCTCCTCTAGGGGGTCCTGCACCTGGGGGAGCCCCGTGGGGCGGAGGGACGGTGAGCCTGGGGGCTCAGCTGTGCTTTGGGCTGGAGCCTCTGGGGTGGCCGGGGTGGGGGATCCCCTGGCTGGGCTGCAGCCCTGGTGTCACAGTGGGGGAGAACGGGGAGTCCCCTGTAGCACTGGGGCAGGGGTCAGCATAGCGGGCAGAGGTCAGGGGTCCCTGGCCGCCCAGGAACTGAGGGGCAGGCCCCTGCGGTGCGGTGCCCTCCCTCCAGGCCTGGAGCCTGAGATCCAGAAGCTGATCGCCAAGCACAAGCAGGAGGTGAAGAAGCTCAAGAGCTTGCATGAGGCAGAGCTGCTGCAGGCGGACTCACGGGCGGCCCAGCGATTCGGGCGCCAGGTGGAGGAGCTTCGGGAGCACCTGCAGCGGGAGAAGGAGGCGCTGGGCCAGCAGGAGCGGGAGCGTGCCCAGCAGCGGTGCGTGTCCCCGCCCGGGCGGGCGTTGCCCAGGGACAGGAGGGGGCTGAGGCTCGAGCAGAGCTGGGATGCGCCGGACCCTGCGGGAGGGCGGTGGGGGGGCGGATGGCAGTCGGAGGCTGGTGCCAGGGCAGGAGACCCAGGGGGCAGGACGAGCCCCGTGAGGGCCGCAGGTGGCACCGGGCGGTGCAGGCGGTGCGGGCACAGGCGGGTGGCCGTGGCGGGAGCCCCCAGCCCCGCGCCGAGCCTCCCAGCCTCCGGTCCCACAGCTTTGAGCAGCACGTGGAGCAGGAGCAGCGGGCCCTTCAGCAGCAGCGGCGGCGGCTGTACGGCGAGGTGGCTGAGGAGAAGGAGCGGCTGGGCCAGCAGGCGGCCAGGTGCCCCCGGGAGGGTGTCCCGCCCGCGCCCCCCGCGCCCCGCGCCGCCCCCCGCATGCTGAGCTCTCGACGGCCCACAGGCAGCGGGCGGAGCTGGAGGAACTGCGGCAGCAGCTGGAGGAGAGCCGCGCGGCCGAGGGCCGGGCTCTCAGGGCCGAGTTCGAGAAGGGGAGAGAGGAGCAGGAGTGCCGGCACCAGGTCTGCAGGGAGCGCCCGCTCTGGGGGTGCCGGGTTGGCGGCCGCGAGGGGCGCTGGGCCCAGCCTGGGCTCATGCGACGGGCTCCCCAGCCAGCTCGGCCTGGCACGCGCCCCGGGGGCTCAGGGCCTGCTCTCACGGTGCCGCCCGCCCCCCAGATGGAGATGAAGACCCTGAAGGACCAGCTGGAGGCCGAACGACAGATGTGGGAGGCCAGCTGCACCAAGAAGGAGGTGGGGAGTGGGAAGCAGTCTCCTGCCCGGCACCCCCGGCGTCAGAACAGCCACGTGTGGGTTCCCCTTTCGTGGCCTCCCCGTGGACACAGTTCTGGCTGCTCAGGGACTGGTTGTCGTGCTCTCGTGTGCACGCTCTGCAAGTGGGCTACTTCAGCCCTTCTCAGAGGGGGGCTCCAGGAGAGACCGGGGGGCCGGGGCGGATCCCTCTGATGGCGAAGGCGGCATTCCTCACCCTCCCTTCGCCCAGGTGGCTGCGCTCCTCATCTTCCGGTGCCTTCCGCAGGAAGCACCAGCCTGCACTGCCAGGCACTCCTGGAACGAGGCCGTGGTGGACAGGCGCACAGGCCGCACGAGGCCATGCCGCTTGGCCTGGTGGCAGAGCCTCAGCAGTGGTCGAGCGGCCTCCCCGTCTGCCCCGTCACCGTGCACGGGGGTCACTGTGTTTGTGGGATATGTTTGCAGATGCAGGGCAGCTGGTTCCAAGAGTGTGGTGTGAAGCCTGATGGGAGTTTCCAAATTGCCTTCCGAGAGCCTGCCCCATCTGGGCCCTCACCCCCCGTCCGCAGGCTTGGAGGTGTCCAGCTCTGCCCTCAGACCCAGGACAGCAGCCCCGGGCAGCGCTGCTGGTGCTCGCGCTGCGTCCCACCCTGGGTCTGACCAAAGGGCTGATGGGGCAGGACAGGGCCAGGTCCCGCCAGCCGGGTGTCCCGCGGCCGACCCTGCACCAGCCCCACCGAGCCCCGTGCACCCCCAGGAAGCATGGCTACTGAACCGGGAACGGGAGCTGAGGGAGGAGATGCGGAGAGACCGGGATAAGGAGATCGAGCTGGTTATCCACCGGCTGGAGGCCGACATGACGCGCGCCAGGGAGGAGAGCGAGAGGGCCGCGGAGAGCCGGTGAGGTCTTCTCCCACCGGTGCCCGGCACGGCCCCGAGTCCCCGGAGCGCCCTGACCCTGCCCCTGTCCGCCAGCATCCAGCGCATCCGGGACAAGTACGACACGGAGCTCTCGGAGCTGGAGCAGTCTGAGCGGAAGCTGCAGGAGCGGTGCACCGAACTGAAGGGGCGCCTTGGGGAGGCGGAGGGGGAGAGCGAGCGTCTGCAGGGCCTGGTGCGGCAGAAGGAAAAGGAGCTGGCCCACTTGACGGCGGTGAGCAGGGTGGGAAGGGGCGGGCGGCGGCCCCAGCGCGCCCCGGCAGCCCCAGCGCGCCCCGGCCGCCCGCTCACTCCCACCCCGTGCCGGCCCAGGTGAACGAGCAGCTGGTCAGCGAGAGGGGCAGCCTGGCGGAGGTGCTCCGCCGGGAGTTTGCAGACCGGCTGGCAGCCTCCGAGGAGGAGACCCGGCAGCTCAGGGCCGAGCTGGCCGAGCTGCGGGCCCGCCAGCGGCTGGAGCTGGAGCAGCTCACGCGGGAGAAGCAGGCCGAGCTGCAGGAGGTGCACGGGAGGTGGGCTGGGGGCCGGACTTGGGGTCCTCGGGGAGCATGGGGGGAGGGGGTGGGACCCCACAGCTCCAACGGCAGGACGCCGGCTCTGAGAAAGGGAAGGGCGCTGCAGGGCTGTGTCTCCTCGCAGCTGACGCAGAGCTGGGCCGTCAGCCGCCGCGGTGGGCTCCGTGTGGCCGGGGCCCGGCTGGCTGAGCACCAGGAGCGCCAGGGCCCGTCTCCCTGGCCTGGGTGAAGCAGCCCTCGTGCTGGAGGAGCCGGAGCCCCGGGGGCTCAGCGGTGGGCAGCTCCCCCAGCCCCGCGGGACCCCTTAGTCCTTCCAGAGAGGTGGACGTTGGGGGCGATGCTTCCTCATCTCAGCAGGGAGCCTTCCCAGCGTGTGTCGGGATCCCCACTCTGGGCTCTGACTCACCGAGGCTGGTTCTGTGGGCGGTGGCCCCGGGGCCGGCCGTGGGGGTCCCAGCTCGTCACCAGCCCCCCCGGACGACCCAGTGCCCACGGTCAGCAGCGCTGGGATGGGGTGGACAGCATAGCTGCCCCACCGGCTCTTCCAGGATGGAGGCCCGGCCCCCCCGCTGCACTCAGCCGCATGCCGGCCGCGGGGTCTGGCTAGGGCGTTGCCCCGCGGCCCACCACGCACTCCCCCGCAGGGTGAAGTTGGCCCTGGCGAAGAAGGAGGAGGCCGTGCGCAGCCTCCGGAAACAGCATGAGGTGGGCCCCCAAGGCCGGGTCTGCCCGAGGGCGGGCGGGGGATAACGACCGGGCCTGACTGCAGGTGGACCGCACGTTGCAGGCCGCGGTGAAGCGGGCCGAGCACCTGGAAGGGCTGCTGGAGCAGTGCGGGTGGCCGCGCCCGAGCGCCAAGTGACCGCCCACCGCCCACCGCCCAGACGGGCCCACAACAGCCAGGCCGGGGTCCCTGGTGCGAGGGGGACCCGGCCTGGCCCCGGCCCCACCGCCCCCTTCCGGCCCTGTGCCCTGGGCTCGGTCATCCTGACGCTAGAGCGCCATGGCCGCATTTGAACAGTAAAGAGGTGTTTTTAGTACTTTGTGTGCCACTGCCTCGTCTCTTTCTCCTGGGCCAGGGGCCAGGGGCCAGGGTGGCGGGGGCTGGAGGCCGGGGGCGGGGTGTCCCCAGCCCAGCTCTGCTCTCATCCTGACCCCCTGTGCCCCCTGCCTGCTGTGGGCCCTGGGTTGGTCCCAGTCCCCAGCAGAGAGAATGCTCCCTGCCTGGCTGGCCGCACCCCCAGAAGGAGCTTAGGGGCTCTTCCCCTGTGCTCTCCAGCTGCCCTGGCCCCCACAATGGCCAGGGACAACGTAGCCCTTCCCCCACTTGAGGACCCGCCCCCCCCGGACGTGCGACAGGCCGGAGCCCCCAAGGAGTGGGCACTGGACAGGCCCTGCCCATGAGGAGGGGGGAGGCCCACCCGAGAGTCAGGAGGGGGAGTGCGAGGGGAGGGCTGCCGGGGCTCCTTCTCGGGGACGCATTTCCCTTCCCCCTGTTGTGGCTGCTGGGGGAGCCCGAGCTGGTCAGGAAGGCCCTCCAGCCCGCGCAGGGCATCTCCCTGCGTCTCCCTGGGGGGAGGCCGTGCCCCACGGCCCCAGAGGGCTGAGGCAGCTTGCCGGGCGCTCACCTGTGGGGCCCGCCTTCCCCTGTCACTGCCGTCCTCTGCCCTGGGGTGTGTCCAGCTTCGTTTTCCTTACCTGCACGAGAGCGTCTTTTCCCTCTTTGGTGCCCGAGCTGGCCGTGGCAGGGAGACACACCGGGTCCCTCTGGCCTGACCCATCCCCGGGTGCATGGGCCCCAGTCTGGCCCCCGGGCAGCATGCACGAGCCCCATCCGTGTCCCCTCCTCACGGGGCTGTCTCGTCCTGTGACATGACCAGGTGGGGAGAAGGTCTCACGGCCGTCCAGTGGCCGTCCAGCGGTGTGTGCCTGGGGTGCCCAGTTCTGGGGCTTGAGGTGAGGAGGGGCGGCCCTGGTCTCCCCAGAGGTCCTGGGCCCGCTTCCTCCCCCGAGCCACTGCTGTCCTGCAGCTCACCCTCTCTGCCAGCTATTCGAAGATCCAGGCTGGCCTTTGGATGCTTTCTTGTCAAGTCCAGAGAAGGGCGAGTGGCTGGCCCCCGGTGGGGGGCGCTCCTTCAGGGGCGGTGGGCACCAGCTCAGACCCCTCCCTGGGCCGCATCTACAGCCGGCAGGAGCTGGTGGCTCACAGCCCTCAGCCGGGCTCCCAGGGGCGTGGCCGGGACCACAGGAGTAGACAGGTCTTTCTGTCGAGGCTCTGACCTCCCTCCGCCCACCAGAAAAGGTATTTTGTCTGAAGCTGTTATTAGGAGTTGCCAGGGGAAGCGGCTGTAAATTACTAAACTATGTATTTTTGCAAGTAAGGTATTCAGCAGATGGGAAGACAGGGTGGTGTCCAGAGAGCGGGGCAGGCTAGGAAGCCAGGAAACCTGTGGAGATGGGCAGAGGTGATGCTCCCACCAGAGGCGGGCCTGACTTCCCAGCCCAGGCAGGACTGGCCACCACCCAGCAGGAGCACCCCAAAGCCCCCTGTGGACAGGATGGGGGGACACCCTTAGTTTCTGGCACGGTCCCTTCCCTGGATGGCTGTGGGTTATAGGGGCATCTGCGGGGGGAGCTCTGGGACCACCCCACCTGGGCCCCCTCCCCAAGGCCCACGGCACTCTTGGCCTCTGACAACCTGCTTCTGACCCACCACCCTTTTGGGAGATAAGCCCAAACAAATCCTTGAAATTCCTGTCGGATCTGTGCTGAGCAGATCCTCCCTGGCCAAACAGACCTACAGCCTGCCCTGTGGGGTGTGTGCTCCAGCAGGGGGCAGGCCAGGGAGCACTGGCCTTGACCTTTCAGAATTCCTCTACTTCCCTCCCTCTCCTTTAAAGTGTGTTCTTTTCTTTCTCTGACTTCTCAGGAAGTGTTCTTAGACCATTGATGGTCGGCCTTGCCCTTCCAAGTCCATGCAGCAAACACTGAATTTTCCTCCAAGCAATGTGAGGCCTTGGTATATTGTAGTTTCGTTATTCAAAATATTTTCTTTCTTTCTTTTTTTTTTTAAAGATTTTATTTATTTATTCATGAGAGACAGAGAGCGAGAGAGAGAGAGAAGCAGAGGGAGAAGCAGGCTCCCAAGGAGCAGGGAGCCCGATGCGGGACTCGATCCCAGGACCCTGGGATCATGACCTGAGCTGAAGGCAGACGCTTAACTGTCTGAGCCACCCAGGCGCCCTTCAAAATATTTTCTAATTTCCATGGTGGTTTCTGTGAACTGTGGGTGGTTTCGCATGCCTTGCTTTTCTTATCTTTTTGGTTTATGGTTTCTAGCTTGGTTTACCTATGGTCAGAAAATATGTTCTACGTTATTTCAGCCCTCTGATTCAATTGAGATTTGCTTTATGGCCAGAATGTGGTCAATTTTGGTAAACTCTCTATCTGTTGACTTAAAGAGAATGCAGTTGTTGGAAGCAGAGTTGATCTTTATCATTTGAGTTGAGTTAATTCATTGTGTTTCTAGTCTCCTGTATCCTTACTGATTTTTTTCCTCCTTGCTCTGTCGGTTCCCAAGAAGAATGCTAAAATCTGCCACTGCGATTGTGCATTGTCTCTTTCTCATTCTAGTTGGCTCATTTTTGCTTTACGAATTCTGAGGCTATGTTAGTGGGTGCGTACATATTTGGAACTGTGTGTTTTCCTAGTGAACTGACCCTTCGTCTTTATGAAATGGCCTTCTTTGTCTAGCAGGACCTCTTGCCTTATGGTCTCTTTCATCGGATAGTAGTAGCTGTACCAGCTTTCTCACCATAGTGTTTGTGTGGTATATCTCTGCAATTATTTTTACTTTCAGGCTTTCCGTGGCATTCCAGTTAAGCATAACTTGAAAACAGCCACAGATAAAACGCAAATAAATGGGCATGGCCGAATCTGGCCTGCACTGAGCTATATTTGGCCCCTGGTCCAGAGGGATTTCTTCTGCTCTGAGGGGCAGTGAGGGGAGGAATTGGGCTAGCTGAGGCCAGACTCCAGTCTCTGTGAGGACTGGCTTGGTTCTCCTGTCCTCACTCCTCACTTCTAACCCCTTAGAGCCCCAAGCCAAGCCCCTCCTCCTCCTCCCTGGCAGATGCCAAACACCCAGGAGGCCGCTGGGTGCCCTCCTCAGCTCTCAGCCTCTTGGCCACAGTTACCAACACCTGATGGGAAACCTGTGACAACCTCAGGCTCATCTCTCAAAGCCTTTCTTCCCTGGGATCTCAGACCCCATGTCCTTGACGCTCTTTTTGCTCATAATAAACATTATAAATAAATGAATATTATAGTATATTAGGGGACGGTGAGTACCATGAGGAAAGATACCAGGGCAAGGAGATGCAGAATGCGTGGCCAGGGCAAGTGTGATATGCAATAGGGTGGGTTAGGATTGATTTCTTTGGGATGTGGCATTTGAGGAAATTTGAGGGAGACAAGGGAGTTAGTCACGCAGATATAAATCTAAGGAAGAGCATGCCAGGCAGGAACGGCCGTGCAAAAGGAGCAGAGAGGGAGCAATGTGGCTGAAGTCGGGGCCTGGTGGGGAACAAGACATGTGGGTGCTCCAAGGACTTGGCTTGACAGGGGAGCCTCTAGAGGGTTCTGAGTGGAGTGACGGATTGGACTTTTTTTTTTTTTTTTTTTTTTAGTAAGCTCTATGCCCACCATGGGGCTCGAACTCACAACCTCGAGATCAAGAGTCACATGCTCCACTGACTGAGCCATCGGGGCGCCCAGATCTGACTTCTATTTTTTTTTTTTTTAAAGCCAGATCATAGAGTATTTTTTTAATTTTTTTTTTATTTATTTGACAGAGAGAGAGATAGCGAGAGCAGGAACACAAGCAGGGGGAGTGGGAGAGAGAGAAGCAGGCTTCCCGCGGAGCAGGGAGCCCGATGTGGGACTCGATCCCGGGACTCTGGGATCATGACCTGAGCCGAAGGCAGACGCTTAACGACTGAGCCACCCAGGCGCCCCTGACTTCTATTTTTAAAGGACCTCTCCACTGCTGTGTTGAGAACCAACTGTCAGAGGGTAGAGGCCGGGAGGCCAATCCAGGAGCTATGGTGGTCACCCAGGCAAGAGGGGGTGGTGGCCAGGATGGTGGCAGGGAGGGGGGCCCTAGGTGATTTCTGAGGGCAGGGCCACTGAGATTCCCACAAAGGCGGGCGAGGAGAGGAGGGGAGGGTGATATGTGAGATGGGCCTCACTCCTGCCATGGCCCCGTGAGGGTGCTCGTGAGGGGCAGCGCCTTCACTTCTGTGTGGTCCAGCCCCCTTGGCCGCTCTTTCCTAGAGGCTGTAGAGTCCCCCGGAGTAGCTGGAAGAGGAAACCCACTCCCACCACGAGTGACACTCGCCCCCCACTTGTGGACATGGGGGGCTCTGAAGGGAGCCCAGGGCTCTGCCCGGGACCAGTCCCCAGGATGGAGGGGAGTGCGGCCAAGAGTGCATGTGTCCGCAAGGCTCCCAGCCAGATCAGCCCCAGGAGTGACGCGGCGCTAACAGATAGGAAGGGGCGGGTGGCCGGACTTCACGGAGGGAGAATCGGAGCTCAGCCTCGCGCTCTAAGTTTGAGATGCTTTTTCACATGAAACGGGGTGTCAGGAAGCCCAGATGGGCACAGGAGTTGGGAGCACAGGAGAGAGGTGGGATGGGGGCCCTGGCCCACACATGGTACTTAAACCACGGGACGGGAGTCCACCAGGAGGGCAAGCGTGGGGGGGAGCAGAGGCACCAGCTCAGGGAGGGAGAAGTGGGGCATCAAGAGGAGGAAGAAGGCAAGCAGGCAGGCAGAGGACGGACCCAGAGGGCACGGCCCAGGGCACATGCCAGGGCCCCCTTGGCTGTACCCCAGGGTCGCAGGTATCCCCGCTCTGTGTTCACGTGGCTGCTGTGTGAGCCCAGGGCAGCCTAGCAGAGCCCGGCTGGGGAAGGGGGTCCTGCGGGGGTCTAGGCACAGAGAGCACTGTGCTGGGAGGGGCGAGAGCCGGCGAGGGGGACCCCCTCTGCAGGTGCCCCCCATGACATGGGGACAAGGGGGAGGCAGAGGGGGCAGGGGCTGGATGCATCCACCCGCCCAGCCTCCCATTTCCCCCTGTGCACCCCCACACACCGGCCCCACCCCCACCCCCACTCACACACTGCCCCCAAGAAACACTCGGGCTACATTGTTCATTTAATGATGCCGTTCTTCCATTTTCCTGGCATGTGCTGTGTCCACCCCCATGGCCTCCTTGGTCGGCCACGCAGATGTCCACGATGCCACGTGGGGTACTCTCCCCCGGCCCAGGGCTGGGTGTACACTACTTCTTCTTTGGCACTTTCTCCTTTTTGATCATTTCAGAAAATTCTAGAATAGGAGACAGATTTCTAGACCCCAGGGTAGCCATGGAGGGCCTCAGGCCTGGTTCCTTTCTTCAAACCTCCCTCCCCACCTCAGACCACTCTCTCTGTCCAGGGAGCCTCGGACCTCTGCTCCCATCCAGCCGAGCCTCCCCACGGCCATCTCCACCCACCTCTCCCCCACTCAGAAACCCGCAGCGGCTCCCTGCCAGCTGCCCGCTCAGCATCCCCAACACTTGCTTTCCCATCTCTGGGGGGGGGGGGACGGTTACCCAGCAAAGACGGCTATGAACTGCATGCCTGGGGTCAGGGAGCCTACTCAGTGCTGTGCCCACATGGGCACTTAACGGTGCTGTGGGGTCCCGGAGGGGGGGGCCGGGAAGACCCGAGAGGGACCTCTGGCCCCGTTGTCTGTGCTGACCCACCTTCGAAGTCAATCCTCCCGTCCCCATCCGTGTCGGCCGCCTGGATCATGGCCTCTGCCTCCTCGTCTGTCAGCGGGGCGGTGGGCCCGCTGCTGGGAATGGTGGATAGGATGTACCTGGGGCCAGGGGTGGGCTCTGGTCAGAGCCGAGGGGTGTCTGGCTGGTGCCCAGTGGTTTGCAAGGTGCTCACTCCCCATTTTACAGGTAGGGAAACTGAGGCCCTGCTGGAGAGGGGTCTCTGGGCCTGGCCCCAGTGCTGTGGACCTGGGCTGTTTCCGGCCGGCCCCACCTCCCGAGAGGCCAGCTGGGGCCCACTGGGCGGGGGGAGGGGCACCAGGTCTTCTACTGGGGTGGGCGTGGTTGTTGTGGACTGGGCCCTAGGCCCCGGGCTCAGGACCCCGATCCCCAGCCACTGGCCATTACTTGATCTCATTCCACTCGATGAAACCACTCTTGTCCTTGTCCAGGGTCTGGAAGGCCTGGCGGATGGCGCTGTCCAGCTGCCCTGAGGCCTGGAACTTCTGCATGTACTCCAGGAACTTGAGGTAGTTGAAGGAGCCTGGGACAGCCAGGCGCAGGTCACGGGGGCCCGAGGGAGGCTTCTGCCCTGGGGTGGGGACTGCCGTGGCCTGCTCTTCCCCTCCCCCACCCCATGTGTCCCACGCCGCTCAGCCCAGGGAAGGGGGAGCCCGCAGATGGGCTCCGGTGTCCACTGCTTCCTTGGCCATGGCTGGGCCGGGCCCGGGGCAGGGAGGCCATGCTGGGGATGAGGGGTGTGCTGTATACCGTGATGCCTCATGTCTGTGGGCAGCATCTCTATGTCCTTGTCCGACAGGGATGTGCCCATAGCCAAGGCCATCTTCTTCATCTGAGAGGAGAAGTCCTCGTCCATCCTGGCCCTGCGGTGGACAGGAGCCAGCTCGGTGGGTGCACACAGGCAGGGTGGGGGCACTCTGCCTACCCCTAATCCTACCTCTACCCCTAACTCTAACAGACACAGTCCCCGCAAGGCACCAACTCCTGCCTCCCGAGCAGGGTCCCCAGGGTGCAGAGGCCCTTGGGATGCCTGGCCTTGCAGAGACTCCTGTGTCCAGGGCCCTGGGGGAAGATGCGCCCGAGACCCCACCTCTTGCCGGCTGGCCACCTTGAGTACCACTTCCATCTCACAGAAGAGGCTGAGGCCCCAGACAGCAAGTGATGAGCTTGAGGTCCTTCACTCTGCTCAGAAGAGGTGGTGGCCGCCCTCTGACCCTTCAACGCCGCCAGGGAACTTTCCTCTGTCCTTCCAGGCCCATCTCATAGCCACCTCCTCTGGGAAGCCTTCTTGGTTACCTGAAGCCCCACCTCCTTCCACCCTGACTCCGGGCCCGCAGCCTGGGCCTTGCTCTCCCAGACCCCAGACCAGCAGGCCTTGGGCCTCCCGGCTGGCCGTTCACCACCTGCAGCGAGTTGGCTCTGCACTGAGCAATGCCCAGATGCTCTGAGCAGGGAGGACCACTGCCGCCTTTCCAGGCATCTGCCCACAGGCCCCATGGACGTGTGTGTGTCACTGTCCTCAGTTCACGGAGAGTCCGAGGCAGGCCGGGAGTCCAGCCAGGAGGGTGGGGGTCTGGTCACACGCTGAGGGGTCAGCAGGTGGGGACCAGGCTGTCCTGTGGCCCTCGAGGCAGTGCCTTGTGACCTGCTGGGCTCTCGGGTTGCCGTCCCCAGGGGGAGTTGGGTTCTGGGGCTTGTGGCAAAACAGCTATTTCAGAGGCTCCTTGGCCCTCTCAAAAGTTCATGGGGTGGCAGAACGTTCTGGAACATACTCCCATGTCCAGGAAGGGCAGCCCTGTGGCCCGTGCATCCTGAGTGGAGCTGGGCAGTGGCTGGGGGAGTATCCTTTCCTCCCAAAAGAGAAGCCACGGGTCAAAGTTTGCAGCTCAAGCCTGGCAGCCTGGGGGTGCAGGGAGTGCTGGATAGAGCCCCAGGACCGTGACCTCCTTCCTGACCCTGGCCGTGCCCCACAGCTATTCTGTGAAATGGGGAGACCCCTGCCCATCCTGCCCCTTCTCAGGGTCTTGTGAGGAGTCAGGAGGGAAGGGAGATACTGCAGAAAGGGCTTTGGGGCCTGAGGTGGGCCTGGAGCTGGGCCCCCTGTGCATCATGCCTGAAAGCCGGCTCCTGGGGGGCTGGCCTGGGAGGCAGGGTGGGGGTGGTGAGTGGCGAGCCAGGGCAGACCTGGGCCACAGAGGCCCACAGGACGGGCCCCACCAGCCCACATCCTGAGCTGAGCCCCTGTTCCCCTCTCCCATGCCAGAATCTCAGAACTCCATTCTGGAAAGAGGGGTTGTCCCGCCTGCCCCTTGGGGCCCTGCCAGAGCCCGTGTCCCACGCTTTATGAAGGAGGGGCTGGGCCAAATTCCAGGCCAGGTCTGGCAGAGCCTGGGGTTGATATCCTGTCTGCAGAGCACACTGGGCGCCCTGGGCTGTGTCTGTTCCCCACCCAGTCCTACCCCACTGCTCTAGGGGGGTACCTCCCACAGGAAGGCAGGGGAGCCTGAGATCAGAGCTGGTGCGGGGGCAGGGCCTGGGGCCTCGGGCTGCTGGTGGTTTATTTATAGCCCTGACCCAGGGCCTGGGATGGCGTCTCGCTCACCCCCAGAGGGAAGCCGACATGTCTCACCAGAGCTGGGGGGTGGGGACTCTGGGCACCACACGATGCCAGCACTCTGGTGCCCTGCGCACCCCTGCCCAGCCTCCTGGGCTGCTCTCACTTCGTCCTTCTCCTCGGACAGGATCCCTCCCTCCCTCCCGCCTCACTGCCTTCCACAGCCAAAGCAGGACTGAGTTCTAAAACCTGGCTAAGACCCCCCAGAACCCCACCTGTCCCGGGCATTGCTGTGCCCTGAATGCCCTCCCAAGGCTGGCAGGGACGTCGCCCCACCCCAGACCACTGTGGACCGCCTGCATAGCCCTCCTGGGGGCTGTGTTCTGCTTCTAGCATCTGCCGGTGAGTCCCCAAGTTCAGATGCTGATATGAGAAAAAATGCTGCATGGGCTGGGGGGCTGGGGGGGGGAGGTGACAGAGGCAGGGGCCCCAGCAGATGGGGACTGGGTCCGAGGGGGTCCAGAGCTGACTTCGTGTGCCCGCCGGAGTCAGTGGGTCTGTTGGCCTTGGACCCCCTGCCCGAGCAGGCTCCCTGGCCCCCCAGTCAGCACCTGGGGCCCTGAGGTCAGTGAGCAGGTCTCAGCCTCCCCACCCTGCTCCCCAAATCCTAGCACTCTCTCAGAGGCCCACATAAGCACATGCATGCTCACGTGCCCACCCCTGCAGACCCAGGTGCACGCGGCTGCCTCTAAGACTGGGGCTCCCTTGGGGCTGCCCTTCCCCTTCTGCCTCCTTTTCCTGCCTCCCCTGGACCTCCCTGGGGTCTCCTCAGCCCCTTAGGCCTCCGCTTGTCCTGTGGATGAGAATGAGACCACAAGCTTTGGCCACACAGTGTGGGCAGCTCTGGCTGGGCCCAGAGTCCATACCACCCCTCCCTGGGCAAGGCTCACCTCTGCCTGGTTTCGCTCGAGGGCTGTGGGGAGGCAGGTCAGGCTGGGGGTGCTGATAGTCTGTGGGGGCTCCAGCTTTTATACCTGCAGCCACTGGGCCTATTTACAGCTTGGGCTGCACCTGTCCTCCCACCCCCTGCCCCTCCCGGGCACTCCAGCCTGGCACTGGCCTGCCTCCCCCAGGGGCTCACTGGCACTTGGCACATCCACGCCGGGCCGGGCAGACTGACCGTCAGCAGCGCCCGGCCTCCCCAAGCCCAGGGTGGGGGTGGGGAGAGTGGCTAGCACCGGGGAGCAAGAGGAGTTTCTGTCTGTTGCATTAGGGCCCACCCTGTCCACTGGCCTTACAGGGTGAGGTGGTGGGCCAGGAGAGGGCTGGCTGGGCCAGCCAGGGTCACCCAGGGCGTGCGGGCTGGCCAGCATGTCTGAGAAGCCACCAGAAGCCCCTGGACAGGGACTGCATCCAGTGAGCGGCCGGGTCGGGCAGCTGTCCTTTGTCCCCGGGTCGCTGTAGGGGGTCAGGGCTGGCCATAAAGGTGAGGGGAGGAGAGGCCGGTCTGTCAGGCCATGCTGCCTCCTGCAGTCTCGGGGAGCAGGGCTGTGTGACCCCGGGCAGGGCTGGCCTCTCTGGCTGAGGAGGCCCCTCGAAGGACAGTCGCCAGGTTGAGAACGGGGACACCAGAGACCGATGTACCCGGAGAGCCCCTCCCAGCTCTGGCCTGCCTGGAGACCCCTCACGTCCACTGGTTTTCACAAAAGGTGCCATGCCCCAATACCAGGGCGGACCCTGGGGTGCAGCCTCTTCCCAGCCCTGCCCATCACTTTCTCTGTGCGGGTTTCCCTGGTCATTCTGCACAGCGTGGACACGGCGCTGAGATCTGCCTTCTTGGTGTGAGAGTCGCTCACGCATCACCAGGAAATTCATATAACATTTTGTGCGCTACCTTGTGTCACAGCTTCATATGAGGCCGGCGAGCTGAGGACCTTCCAGAAACTTCCAATGGCTACCTGCTGCTGGACCCCAAACAGATTCCAGCATTTTGCTCATAGAGATGCTATTTCAATGTGCATCTCTGTCCAGGGGAGTGTCTCCTGCTCCTTGGCCGTGTTCACAAGAGTGGGATGATTGGGACCAACGGTGGAGGGTTCCACATTCTTCCCCCGACGCTTTCCAACACACCCGTGCGCTCGATGCTCCAGTGTGGGATGCACGCCTGCGCGTCCGTACGTACACCGAGGTCCCCAGTAGGCACACTGACTGCCACCCGACATACGTGTCCCTACAGCGGAAGGCCACTCTGCACAAAAGGAATGAACCGCACGCCATGATGCGGATGGATCTCGACACCTTACATCCAGGGAAAGAAGCCGGTCACAGAGGGCCACATAGCGCCTGGTTCCATTTGTATAAAATCTCCAGAATTTGCAAATCCATACAGACAGAAAGCGGGTCGGTGGTTGCCGAAGGCTGGAGGGGAAGGGAGTGAGGAATTCATGTTTAACAGCTTTGGGGTTTGGGAGTGGGGAGAATGTTCTAGAACTGAATAGAGGTGATGGTTGCACATACTGAGTGTGCTAAATGCCACTGAATTGTTCACGTTAAAATCGTTTGTTTTATGTTATATGAATTTCACCTCAATTAAAAAAAGGTGGAATGGGAAACGTTGCTTCGAATAAAGCACAAATCAAACAGAAAACATAAATAAGCAGCACTGGAGGGTCTCCCAGTGGGACTGGCCCAGCGTTGAGCCCCGCTCTGCCTGGCCCTCTGGGGGAGGCATCTTCTGGAAGGCCTGGTCTGAGTCCACCTCTGCCTGGGGAGCACATGAGGGGTGGGGAGACTGGTGTGAGTTTCCAGGCCCCTGGAACCAGCACCTGCCCTGAACTGACAGATGGCCGGCTCCGGGCAGCCCCTCTGGTTTCGTTGCTGTTCGGAGTTGGGCCACACCTCTGTGCCTGCGGCCCCGGCCCCTGCTCTGGGCTGAGCTGGCCTGGAGGGTAACGGGAACCACCTCGCAGCTCTGGGGACACCGTCATCCCAGCTGGCCTGCTCTCTGCCCATCCCTCTGCCCTCCAGCCCTGCCTTGAGCCCAAGGAGTGTGAGCCCAATTAGCCCTTCCTCTTCAGTGAGCCATGTTGACGGAAGGACAAGGCTCCTTCGAACCTCCGCCGCCTCCCAGGCCCCGGCGTGACCCCCTGGGGCTGCCGGGGGTGCCTGGCTGGTTCTGAGCCCTGGCACCCTTGGTGGCTGCCCTCTGCCCTCTGAGGGCCCTTTGGCAAATGCCAGGACCCCTCTCCTCGTCACCCTGCCAAGCACGGCTGTGGCGGGCAGGCCTGTGGAGGAGAGTTCTGGGGGCGGGAGACAGGCCCATCCCCTTCTCAGCGGCACCCACCCCCCACAGGTGGGGGCGGGCCGGTGGGGACAATAGGAGCACCTGACCCCCACCCCTACCCCCAGGCAGCAGGTCTGGGGTGTGGGTGCGCTGACCCTCCGGGGGTGAAGTCCCAGCAAGCAGTGTCCCTGGGGCGCTGCCGAAGTCTGAGCAGGCCAGAGAGCAGGCCAGCTGGGATGACAGTGTCCCTGTGGGCTAAATCCAGGCGAGCTCGTGTGTCTTCTTATAGGAGGCGCTCCATGGACGCTGACCCTGTGCCCTTGGCCCTGTCCCTGTGTCCTTCACCTCTGTAGTGGGATGAATGGTGCCCCCCAGGAGGTATGTCCGTGTCCTAGTCCTGGTACCTATCGATGGGATCTTGTTTGGAAATAGGGTCTTTGTCGATGTGCGCATGTTAGGATGGGGCCGTACTGTTGGGATGGGGCCATACTAGATAGGGCTGGGCCCTCAGTCCGCTGGCTGGGTCCTTATGAGAACAGGAGAGACCCAGCGAATGGAGTGACATGGCCGCAGGCCGCAGGCTACCTGGGCCACCTGGGCCACCAGGAGCTGGGAGAGGCAGGAGGCACTTCCCCTAGCCTTCCAGCGCACAGGCCTGCCAACAGCTCAGGGCCAGACTCCAGAGCTGTGAGAGACCATTTCTGCTGTTTTAAGGCCCCGGGTCGTGGTCATTTGTCAGGGTGGCTCCCGGACACTCACCAAGGCCCCTGCCCAGAACCCCTTGTGCTCTCTGCTTCCTCCTGCCCCCTCTCCCACCTCAGGCCTGTCCCTTCATGTGACCCTCTCCCCAAGCCTCAGGTGAGGACCCAGGCCGAATGCACAGCAAGCTCTCTCTCTTTATTAGGGGCCTAATCAAGGGGCCCAGAGGCCCCTGGTGGGGGCACGAAGGAGGCTGCCACCCTCAGGCTGGCCAGGCTCCTGGGCTCCCCAGTGCCTGGCATGCGCTGACCAGGGTGCGCGTCGGGGGCGTGGATTGAAGGGGCGCTAGGCCGACAGGCAAACAGTCCCGGGCCTGCCCTCGCCTCAGGCCCCCGGGCGGCTCTGCTCCGGCTGTCGCGTGAATCAGGATGGCGCTGTTGCTCATCACGGCTCTCCTCAGCGATTCTGACTCTTTAACACATCACATTAAAGTATTAGTTACCTGATTACTAAGTTGGACAGCTTTAACGAGATATAATTCACACACCATAAAGGTCACTGTTTAGAACGCATGATTCAGGGTTTTGTAAGGACAGCCACAGGGTTGTACAACCATCACCTCTAATTGCAAAACACTTTCAGCACCCCAGAAAGAGGCCCTGCGCCCCCTCGGCAGGCGCTGCCCATCCCCCCCACCATGTCCCTATGGTTGGGGGCGGTGTGGTCCCTCACACGGGTCTGGTTTCTCTCGCTGAGCACGCCCCCAGGTCAGTGCTTTGGTGACACTCCACTGCATTTCCTGTGCCCGCTCACCGGCTTATGGACACACTCCCGAGCTTCTGGGGCCCCCTCGGGGCCTCACTCATGTCACCCCCCGCCCCCGGCCCCACGCCGCTCCTGCATGTGAGAGACCTCGCCCTTCCTGCATCTCCTCTGGCCCCAAACTCCCTTCTGTACACACCCTTCCCAGCCAGGCCCGCCCCCTTGGATCCTTCCAGGGAATGGCGCCCTCCCCCCACCGCCCCAGGCATGGGCCAGGCAGGACTTGCGCTGGACCCGGTCTGCCCTGGATGCCTCTGTGACCGTAGGCCCCGAGGCATCTTGCCTGTGACCTCGGTCTCCGTGGGCCTAGAGCTCAGTGTCCTGTCCTAGCGTAAGCAGTCTGGCCATTATGGGTGGAAGCACCTTGTGACAGGCCAGCCCCTTGGGCAGTGGTCACTCAGGTATGTGGCACCCCTGCCCCCCTTATTAGGCCCAGCCCCTGTTCTGGCCGTGGAGGTCAGGGGAAGGAGTGGGGCATGTTTTCAGGAACTTTTGGCCATCCCAGGACTGGCAGAAGCCGCACCTGCGGCAACCCTGGGGTGGGCTGGCCACCGGTCACCCCCAGATTGGCAGGTCCACCCCTGCCCGCCCTCACCCCTGCCTGCCCTATACACTGAGACTGGTCTCTCTCACTGTCCCTGCCACGGCCACTGGACAAGCAAGGCCCTGTAACTCAGGGCCCACATTGTTGCGTTTTCCTGCTGGTATGCGAGTCCTTTGCCGGACCTGTGTTTTCTCAGAGGTCGTGGGGGGACTGGACCTCCAGCCCGGAAGCCAAGGGAAGAGTCCCCGGCAGCCTGGCTGGCCCCGAACAGCTCTGCTCTGCCCTCCACAGGGCTGAAGTACCTCGTCCTGCCCAGTCGGCCTCATCACGCCAGCCGAGGGGCAGGCTCTTGCTGACCTGGAGGCCTTGGGCTCGAGAGCCCCCGGAAGGACAGCAGTTCCTGTCTCTGCCTCCGGGAAGCATGCACACAGAACGTCCCCTGAATTGCAGGGCCAGCCTTCCTGCCCCACACCGGGACGGCAGTGCGTGCTTGCTGGCTGGCCTCACATGGGAAGCCCTGACCCAAGGAATAGACTAATGGCGGGGGGACCTGAGACATCTCTAGTTCAATGGTCACCATGCTCGGGGAGTAGCAGGAATCCTGGTTCCAGTAAAACCTCAGAGGACCCTGGTTCCCCGGGGGAAAAGGGGTGTCACTATGGTCAAATAGGCTGGGAGTGTTGCACCTGGAGCCCCCAGGTCTTCTCCTGCCCTGCCTGTACCCCAGAGGACAATCCGGAACCCCAAAGCTCCGAGATCTGGCCCACCCTCCACCTGAGGCTTCTGCTCCAGGCGGCCCCCGAACTGGGTTGGGAGTGTGCGCGCACACACGTGTGTTCACAGGCAAAGGGCACAGAGAACCGTCTTCTGACCTTGGTCACTGAGGCCAGCCACGGTGGTGCAGAGGCTCTGGACAGAGGCTACTTAGGGCCACTGGACATCTCCCCTGCCTGTCCCCAAGGAGCTCCCCGGACTGGTTGGGGTCCAGGTATATGGGGCACCTTCTTGGGTGGGGAAGGGAGGTCCCCGACTGGGGACCCAGCCCCCTTTCCCTGGGTACACTCCTAGATCACAGCCCTCAGCCACCCTCAGCCTCGGTGGCCTCCGACCCTCCTAGCCCCTGGGATCTGAGCACCTGCCACAGACCAGGCCCTCTACTGGCCACCTTACCTGTGGCTGGTGCATCCGAGGCCTGGGGGCAAAGCAGCTTACAGCAGCCACCACGCAGTCAGGGCCGGTAAGAAGGTTCTGGATAACTTGTTCTCCTCCACAGGCCTGTGGTGGGGTGAGACTGCCCCTTCAGGGGACCCTTAAGGTCTGAAGGGGAAAGATGGGACCTTTGGGTACTTTCTACACAGGGGGCCCCCTTAGAAGAAGAAGGTCACGTTCTGACACCCTCTCCCTAAGGGGCCGACTCCTCTGCCAGGAGCACTGAGCCTTGCTCTCCCCAAAGCCTTCCGGGCCTGCTTTGGGCAGGTGCCCCCCTCCTGCTCCCACAACACCCCTGCCCTCCCGCCGGGCCCTGCCAAGGGGTTGTGCTCATCGGGCCAGGGAATGAATGGACGGATGAACGAGCGTGACCCAAGTTACATAAAGGCCAGATCCCAGCTACACTGTAACTCCCCGGGCTCCCACAGGGTGGACGGGCGTTGGCCTCACCCCCCCCGCCCCCGCGCCCCACGGGCCCCCCTGCTGCGGGCGCCGCAGCCGTGCAAGATGGCGCGGCCCGGGGAGGGGCGGACGGTCCCTCGGTGCCGCGCCGCCGCGCCCGCCCCAAACGCCCGGAGCTGTGCACTCCCGGGCGGGGGCGGCCGCCACCTTCTCCCGGTCGTCGCGGCTTGGCACAGGCTGGGGTGGCGAGGGCCCAAATACCCCCCTCCCGCCCCCCCCCGGGCGGGCGCTGCCCCAAGGGCGTGGGGCCGGACCGAGCCGCCTCTGAAGCCTGCGTGTGCGGGCCGCGTGCCAGGCCCCGAGCCCCGTGCGCGAGGCCCCCCGCGCGCCTCCGGGCGCCCCTGCGCGCGCTTTCGTATTCCTCCTGCGTGCCACGGTGCCCACCCCCGCGTCCCGGGGCCCCCTCCTGCCTCCGTGCCCCCCATCCTCCGCACCTCCCCCGCGTCTCCAGGTCGCCCATCCTGCGTCTCTCTGCCCCCCTGCCCGTGCCTCCTTCCCCCCACGCCCGTCTCTGTGCCCCCCAGCCTCCTGGTCCCCCTCCGCGCGTCTCCGTGCCCCCCCAGCCGGGGAGGGAGCCCCCCCGCGCGCGCGCTCCCGCCAGTGTTTTCGGACTGCACCAGCCCCTGAGCCCCGCGGCGCCGCGGCCGGCCGGGCGGAGGCTCCTCGTCCGCCGCCGCCGCCCGCGCCCGCCCCGCGCCCGCCCCGCGCCCG
>NW_023270494.1:1669524-1764908 GCF_011800145.1 Mirounga leonina
CGGCGGCCGGCGGGCAGGGCGCGCTCCGCACCTGCGGCGGCCGCTCGGGCGATGGCGCGGCGCGGGCCGGGGCCCCGGGCGTCCTGAGCGCGGCGTCAGCCCGGGGGATGCCCGCCGCGCTGCTGGCCCTGGCCATGTCGTCGTCCTTCTTCAACCCCAGCTTCGCCTTCAGCTCGCACTTCGACCCCGGTGAGTCCGCTGGCCGCGCCCCTGGGCCAGCCCTCCGCCCGCTGCGGCTGCCCCCAACCTGCCGGGGCTGTGCGCCCCCCCAGCACCCCCACTGCGGACATGATGCTTCCTGAGCGGCGGTTTCCTCTTTTGCATGGAAATTAACCCTTTCCCCACCCTGAGCAGAGCCCGCAGGAGGAACTGCTGGTGGGAAGGACCTCCAGAGACCCCACTCGGTGGAGGTGGGCAGGCCTTGGTGCTGGCCCGGGCAGGGCTGAAGCCTCTGGCAGGGGGGTGGGCGGCGGAGGCGCAGGCCACTGTCTCTGTGGATGCCTCCGGCTCAGGTAACTGGGGCAGGAGGGCCTACATTGGCCCCAGGTGTCCAGGGGAGGAAGTGGCCAGGACCAAGGGCCCCCTGGGAGGGGTGGGAGTGTTGCCTTTGGGTCCCAGGCCACCATGGCCCCTTGCCGGTCCGTGGTCTGAGTGTGGGAAGCCCCTCTCCCTGCTGGGAGCCAGTTTTAGGGAGCCCTGCCCGGCTACCCAGCAGCTTGCACGGGAGGTGGGAGCAGCGGCCGCCCACAGGACAGCGCCCACTGGGCAGAGGCTCGGAGGAGATGGGCCTCGGTGGGTGCCCAGGCCCCCTGGACGGCGGGGGAGGCCCAGGTGGCCCTGTCTGGCTGGCTGTGGGGGACCTGGGGCCCCGCGTCTTACCGTGCCAGACTGGTGGTGCCAGCCGCGTGTTTACCCGGGGCTGCCTGGCCTCCTGGCGGTGGTGGGCAGCTGCGGCGGGCACAGGGCCGGGGGCGGCCGGAGGCCGGCGTCTGTTACCAGGAGGTGGCAGGCTTTCCTCCCGGGGTCGTGGCGGGCTCCAGCCCTCCTTCTCCAGTGTGGGGGAGAACTCCCTGCCCTGGAGCCAGGGCCCGGGGGCCCGAGTCCCACCCACACGTCCCTGGAGCCCTGGCGCAGTCTAATCCAGCCAAAACAAAGCCAGGCGCACATGTGACGGGCTCTCCTGGGTCTCCCTGCCTGGAGCAGGGCCCAGTGTGTGTAGCCATGTGCAGGGTCCCCTGGGCACGGCCCCATGTGCAGGCATTTGCTCCTGGGGGAAGGGAGCTGACGTGAGGTCTGTCTGTTGGGTTTAGGGTGTGGGTGTCAATCCCTCAGAAAAGACTTCCCAGGCAACCAGCTCCCAGGGCTTGGAGAAGACGCTGTCGCCAGCGGAGGCCCCGAGTCTGGGCAGGCACAGCCCCGGCTGGCCCCGGGGGCTGGAGGGTAGCGGCCCCAGGCCCGGACAACCTTTGGGGCCAGGCATCTGGGCGGCTCTGGGCCAGTGCTCCAGGCAGCCTGCCGGCTGGGGGGTGGGGGTCCAGCCTTGGGATGCCGCCTTGGAACTATCGGCAGGGCTGGGATGTGTGTGCGTGCGTGCGTGTGTGGGTGCACGCGCCGTGCAGGGACTGACCCTGGGATGGAGGCCCTCCCCCACGCCCGGCCTCTTGCACTCTGTGGAGCCCAGACTTGCCCTCCGTGGGGTTCAGCACCCCCTCCCTACACTCGGGTGTGTCCTGGGCACCAGACCCTTCCCCCACTTTAGAGAAACAACAGCTTTGCGTGTCTTGCAGCTGCGATCAGTGTAATTATAACGTGTCAGTTTAATGACTTACAGGGAAGAAGTTGTCAGGAGGGCAAGGGGAGGTCCCCTCGGGTCCAGCGAAGGGCAGAGCTGTGTCCCCCTTTGGGAGGAACAGCCCTGGCTGGTGGCGGTGGGTAACGGGCTGGGGTGCAGGGCTCCATGCTGGTCCCCACGTGGGTGTTGGGGAGGGGGAAAGTTGGGGTCCCCTGGCCTCCTGCCAAATGCCCAGCATTCAGAGCCCAGCTCCCACCTGCTGGAGTCTCTCTGACCCTATCTTCTCATCTGTAAAACGGGACAGCAATGCCTACCCCTAAGCCTTCATGCTGGGCACCTGGGGGAACTTGGCCCTCCGTGAACAAAGATGCTGTTTTAGAGGGGGTGGTGGTATACACGCAGTAGCTCTGTGGTGTCTCTCCATCCCCCTCCATCTCTCCATCTCTGTGGAGAGAGGTGGTTCTTTTTGAGGGCTGCTTGTGGTGGAGGGGGGGGGCAGGACCCTGCTGGGGGCCACCAAGCCTGGAGGGCAGGGAAGACCCGTGTTCTTGGCCATCTGGTTGCTCCACAGTCAGGGCTGGACAGAGAGGCTGGGCCCAGGCAGGGGATCCTCACAAAGCCACCAGGCCAGGCCATGGATCCTTCTTGGGATTCCTTGGTGGTCCCTGTGGGGGGAGGGGCAGTGATGGTGGTGGTTATGTTGAGAAGGGGACTGAGTTTGAGGCTCAAATGAGGCCCGGGGCTGGGGGTCCCTCACCTAAACCAGTGCCCATCTGGGCCACCACCAGCTCTCAGATACGGGCAGGACTGGGGCGCCATGAGGGGCCAGACCTGAATGCGTGCTCTTGGGGCAATGTGGGCGGGTGCAGGCGGCCACTTCTGGGGTCTGGCTCTTTCCCAACATGTGGGTGGCCGTGCAGGACTTCTTGGTGTCACAGCTGCGTGACCTCAGTGCTGTGTGGCCTTGGGCTGATCACTCAACCTCTCTGAGACTCAGCCTCGCCTAAGTGACACCTCACCCTGGGGAGACCAAGTGGGCAAGATGTGGGAGCCAAGAACTGAGGGGTGCTGGGGTGCCACATGGTGGGTTGGGAGCTGTTGGGCTGGGCTGGGAGGAGGGGATGGTATGGCCTTGAGGGAGTTGGGGCCATCTCTCCCCCAGGAGTGTGCCAAGGCAGTGGGTGGGCCTGGTGAGGCCTGAGGGACCCCAGTAGGTGCCTGGTGAGAGCAGGCCTTGCTCAGGCTGCTGTGGTTTCTGGGCAGGCCTCGGAGTCCCTGACCCCGGGGGGCCTGGAGCTGTCCGAAGGGCTGCCCTCTGGGCTGACTGCCCCCCGGGGCCCCTGGCAGTGGGTGGTGGACCCGCCCCTCCCTGGCCACATGGCCCTCCCTGTGCTGCCTCAGTTTCCTGACCTGTAAGGTGGGAGTTAGTGCGGTGCTCACCTCTGAGGGTCACGTGAGGGTCACCAGGGTTGGTGGCGGGGCGAGGTCGCAGCTGTGGGGTCGCAGCTGATGGGGTGGTGGGACTGGGAGATCAGGGAAGCTCTCGGCAGACCGGGCGGCCCCTGGCCCTTCCCCCAGCCCCTCTGCTCACGTCGCCCCTCTGCTCACGTCGCCCCCCTGCCTGGCCCGCCAGGAGCTCACACACGGCTGCTGACTTGTGCCCCACGCCGGCCCGGGCAGGGCACGCCCCGTGGGGAGAGGCCTGGCAAACGCACCCTGGCGACAGTTCTCAACCCCAGTGGCTTCTGCTCACGGCCTGCTGCCGGGGGGCCTGGCTGGAGGCAGACGCTGCCCAGGCCCCCGCAGACCCGCTCAGGCTCAGGGGGCCCAGAGCCGGCCCTTTGGTCAGTGTTGCTTCCTTCCCTTGTGCCCGAGGGGCTGGGGCGCACTGCGTGGTGCGGGCCATCGAGGGGAGGCATGCCCCTCCGGGCAGGGGGCCGGGGAGACCGTGCCTCCGCTTCGGGCACGTTCTCCAGGGAGCCGACCTCTGCCCCTCCCTCAGGGGGGCTGCTTCTCCCCCACAGGGCCCTGCACCCACACAAGCAGGTACGCGCAGGCTCACACACGCAAGCACACGTGTGAGCACACGGATGCACACGTGCCCTCCGGTGAGGAAATGTGACTCACACCGCATTTGCACACCCACCCACACGCGTGTGCAGGTGACCGTGGCGTGTGCGCACCTGCACACCTGCCTCTTCACACAGGTGAGCACACTCGGCGGGCAGCTGGTGCCTTTCTGCCGGGCAGAGCCCACTGCTGCAAACATGGGGTCACCTCCTTGGGAGCGGAGGGCGTGTCTTGGGCGAGTTCTCCCCAAGTGTGGCCTCCTGACCTGCTGGCCGCCCGGCTCCCCTGCTGGGGGAGCCTCTTACTCCTTCCATCAGGCAGAGCCTGGACTTGGGGCTGGCCTGGGCCCTGGTCCCCCCGAGGCCAGCCCACATCCCCGGCCTTCGGTGACCTTGAACCAGGCACGTGGGTGCCCCTGGCTTTTGTGTGTGGACTTCCCCACCACCTCGTCCATGGGGGTCCCACCTGTGAGGCCCACTCAGCCCCCACCAGGGCCCATTGCGCCCGTGGCCCTGACCTCCTGGGTGAACCCACAGCCCCATTCTGCTGTTGACTTCTGCTGGCCTGGGTGGGGAGCACTAGGGCTTCCTGGTGGGGGTCCTGGCTGAGGGGAGAGCCAGATCCTGCCTCCCCCGCTTGGGCCCCAGCCCCCACCACTGCTCTCATTTCAGTCCTGTGGACAGAGCTGTCTGTCCTCGTGGCTGGTCCTCAAAGGCTAGCTCTGCTTCACCCGGCCATGGAGCTTTTCTTAGAGCGGGCTGAGCCTGGTCCTCCCCCGGCGGTCATTGCCTTGGGGTGCGTGCACCCCTCTTTTATCTGGGAAACTCCTCCATGGACCCCATCTTCCCCTCCTCAGTGGGCTCCTGGATATAATAGCATCCCCCCAAATTCCTGCCCACCTGGAGCCTTGGGGTGGGACCTTGTTTGGAAATAGTCTGTGGATGTTAGGAGTTAAGATGAGGTCATGTTCAGGGTGGGCCTAGGTCCAGTGGCTGAGGTCCTTACGGGAGAAAGTAATGGGGGTTGGGGGAGCAGGAAGCTTCCGGGCACCTCCAGAAGCGGGGAGAAGCTGGCAGGATCCGGAGGGAGCAGGGCCCTGACGGAGGGCTCCTGGCCGCCGGCGCTGAGAGAACCCACAGGCCTGTTGTTGCCCCCCCTTCCCCCCACTTGTGAATTGTTCAGGCAGCCCGGGTCCCTCCCCAGGGAGCCCCCAGCCTGCCTCCCGCCCTCAGCCGGCCTCACCTCTGTACACATGGCGGAGTCTTGGGAAGAGAATGAGGGAACCCAGGTGCGGGCGGCCTCGGGACCCGCGCATCCACGGGGCCCGGCCTGCCTCTCGCATGGGAACGGGCGCCGGCATCACGGCCGCCCGAAGCCTCCCCGCCCCCGGCAGAGGAAGCGGCAGAGGAAGCGAGGGCAGGGGAGGCCGGGCCCGAGCCAGTCCCCAAGCGGCCTGTCTGGGCCGTGTCCACGCCAAGCCCCCTGGCTTCCTCTGCCGGGACCTGGGGCTGAGGCAGGGTGCCTGGGTGCCCAGAGTGGGGTGGAGGGTCTCCAGATGGTCACCCTGGGGTTAGACCAGCAGTCGGACCCATGTGGGAGCGGCCGCCCAGAGCCGGGTACGTGGGGGTTTCTGGGAGGACGTGGGCCGCTGTCCCCCCCTCTGGCCCCGGGGGGGCAGGGGCTTGTCGTCACGAGGCTGTGGCCCTGGCTCTGGCCCCGGCTCCGGCCCTGGCGGAGGAAGTGGCAGGAGAGGAATGGGCAGGGCTGGTGCAGTGGCTGGTTCTGGGCAGCCTAGGGGTCACTCACCTGTCACAGGGTGTGTGGGGTGCGGCAGTGGGTCCCGGCGCCTGGAGGGGTGGGCGGGGCCCCACAGGTCACCTCTCACGGCGGGATGCGGCCGGGTCCGGTCTGGCTCACCCCTGGCGAGGGTGTGGTGTGCCCCCTCCTTCCCCACAAGGAGGGGGCCGCGCAGCTGCCGCCCACCTGCCGAGGCACATGGCCTCGGGCAGCCCCGACAGCTGGCCTGGGGCTGGCCAGGGAGACAACCTGCCCGTCCGTGTCAGCCAGGCTGGGAGCAGGGCAGCTGGGCCCCCAGACCCGGCCCCTCCCGACGTCTCCCCGGTCCTCCCACTGTCCTACATCGAGGAGTCCTCGCTGGGTGTCCAGCTCTGGGGAGGGTCCCGCAGGGCTTCACGCCCTGTTCCCGCCACACTGAAGTTCTTGATTTTGAGCAAGGGGCCCTGGGACTCCGTTTTGCACGGGGCCCTGCAGATTCTGCAGTCAGTGCTGCTCGGGGCCACGGGCCAGCCTCAGGCCCCAGCTGGGAGGGTCCAGGGCAGGGGCCACCTGCAGACGGATGCAGTGACTATAATGCTTGGCGCCTGCGCCGGCTGCCCGGGGCTCTGGAGCCGCCTGTGGTCCCCGGCAGGCGGCCGGGCTCTGCTCGCGGGGAGACCCGCCGGGGATACCCTCCAGCCCCGGGAAGAAGGGAATCGACTTCTGTGGGGACGCTGCACCCAGTGCCTCTCCTGCTCTCGTTCAGCCTCACGTCGACGGCGCTGGTGGGGCTGGTGGGGCTGCGTGTCGCGTGCCTCGCTCACTCGCAGACAGTACTTCCCCGGGGACAGAGCCCTGTGCGTTCGCCGGCCCCGCTGTGGCCAGTCGTCGCCTTCCGCCCCCCACTCCTCTTTGACCGTTTCGTTCGATACGATCCGCATTCCAAAGGACTCAGCCCTTCGCGGCGTGTACTTCAGTGGGTTTGTCGTTCTTGTGCAGCCGTCACCACCAATTTTAGAACACTTGTGTCCCCGGGGACAAAGCCACGCGCCCTGCCAGTCCCGCTCCATTCCCTCCCCCCCGGCCCACGCAGGCATGGAGGGGTCGCCCCACGAGGACATGTCACAGCAGCAAACGGTGCCGCGCGGGTCTTCATTGTGTCCCTGGGTTCGCGTGTCGGGGCTCGCTCCCAGCGCTCGGTGTCCGCCTCTCACCGTGGCCGATCCAGGGCGCGGCCGCCCGACTGCCTGGCGCCTGCCCGGCCCCCCCCGCCGTGGAGATCTCTTCCGTGAATGCCCCTCTGAGCCTCTCCCTTATCACCTTGGGGGGTATCTGTGTGTTCTGGGACCCAGCCCTCGGGCAGGTGCGGGTGGTGCGACTCAGAGTCCGAGCTCCGTGGCGCCATGCTGGTGGCTGGATGGGCCACCGTGGGAGACGGCATGGCAGGAGCCGGCCAACGCAACGTGTCGAGCCCTTCCCCCTCTCCCTTCCTCGTTTCCAGCATTTGGGCCATCTTGTTTGTTCTGGGAAGAAGCCTGAAGAAGCCCCCTCCCACCCCGCCGAGAGGCAGCTTCTGCCCCGACCTCCGGGTTGGCACTTGGGTCCTCAAGGGCACTTAGCCTTGGAGGCGGCTGTCCCGGCCCATCAGTGGAGCCTGCTCTGGGCAGGCAGAGCTTGGCTCCTTTTGCCAGGCCCATGGGCACATTCCTGCCTGAGGCTGAGGCCACCCCTGGCCTGGGCAATGCTCCTGCCACCCCCCTTCCCCAGCCGGCCTCACCTCAACTCTGCCCCGCGTGGGGTCCAGGCAGAAACTTGGCGCCAAGGATGGCAGGAAATCGGTGGCTGGGGCGAGTCTGAGCCTGGTGGCCCCTTGGCCTCTACCGAGCTGCTGTCCCCCAGTGCCCCCCGCCCTGGCCAAGCTCAAGAGAGGGACTCATTATCCAGCTCGGGTCCCTCGGGGTGACCTGGTGTCCAGCACGTGCCAGGGCAGGTCTCCAGGTAAACAAAATGGTCAGGACTGTCACCCACAGGCCCCCGGGGGAGTGGGGTCCCCGGGCAGGCATGTCTTGTGAGGATAGGTGGACGAGGCTGGGGGCCGAGTGGGGGGGCCCTTGTGCCAGTCAGGGGGGAATGTGAAGCAGCACCCGTGTTCCCCGTGCCCACCCCGAGCCCCCCGAGCCCCCACGCCAGGACCAGCCACGGGGGGGCGGTCCCCATGCGCGGGGGGCCTCTGGTGCCGCTGCTGGTGGCCAGGCCTGGGCTTTCTCACGTGTCACTGGGCAGTGTGGAGATTGCGGAACTTCCTTCCGTCCCTGTGTTGGTGACGAGCTGGCCCGACGCGGGCCGGGGCCGGGGCGGCTGCTCCGCGGGCCCTGTGGTGGGTCCTGGGCGGGATCCCGACGGAGCCCCTGGGGCGGGCGTACCCCCAGACGGCCAGTGCGTGCTGCCGAGAGCGTGCGTGCGTGTCTGGGTGTGCAAGTGTGTGTGCACGTCCGTGTGAGCGTGTCCGTGCCCACGCAGGTGGTTGAGTGTGAGGACATAGAAATATGTGGTGGGTGCGCATGGTGAGAGCGTGTGAACACGTGTGAACGTGTGTGTGTGAGCAAACATACGTGCATTTGTTCGTCAGTGTGCGTGTGTGCATATGTGGTGCGCCCCCTCCCGCGTTCTCCGGAAGGAAGCCCCAGGCGCCCTTGGTGCCCTCCTGCCCCTGGGGAGTTAGAGCCCGAGGGTCCCCCTCGTGGGCTCTGGGGAGGTTTTGGGTCCCGACCCACACTGACAGCGGGCAGGGGGGCTGACACCGGCCGCGCCAACTGCCCGGCCGCCCTGGCCTGTGGTCCGGGCTCCGGGAAGGAGCCCTCCAGGTGAGCGGCTGCCGTGACCCCGCGTGGCCCACGGCCGCAGCCGCACCAGCAGGCCCCGTGCACCCGGCGGGGCGGCCGGGCCGGGCCTTTGAGCTGCGTGTTCGCGGCGGGGGGCTGGCGGGCTCGGGCTCCCGCCTTAGCTGGCCCTCCGCGCCCTGGGCCCCCCGCGTGCCCTCTCTTGGAGGAGGCAGTGCCTTCGCCTCTCATCCCCAGCCCCCTGTCTTTCCCGATCCCCACCAACCGCCGGGGTCTCTCAGCGCCGGCCTCGGGCCCGCACACCTCCGGCCCCCTCTGTCCTGCAGCAGGCGGCGCCCTGCTCTGTCTGGCACGTGAGGAGACCGGGCCTCGGGGCTGAGGAGGAGCGGAAGGTTCTGGGGTGGGGGCAGTGGGGCACAATCTCCCCACCCAGACGTCCCATGGGCCTCTCTGCCTGCTGGGGGGTGGCGCCTGGGCAGCTGCGGAGGTGGGGTCCCGCTGCGCCCCGGCCCAGAATCAGGTTCGGAGGTGGGGAGGGTGGGCCTCGGTTTCCCCACCTGGCTGTGGTCAGATGCGCCTGGCGGCTGTCCGCGACGGTTCTGGATGCAGCGCCAGCTCTTGGGGGGTGGGATGAGTCCTGCAGGTGTGGCTCTCACCATGGGAGGCCGGGGCCGGGGCGGGGGGGAGGGGGAGGTGGGCGTGCCGGGGCCTGGGGGCCCGGAGGCCGGTGTGGGCACGTGTACTCCAGCCACTGCTCCCACCCCCGCACCGGGAGCCTCCCTTGCAGACAAGTTAGGGCTCCGATTCAGTCCCTGGTCTGTCCTTTCATTTGTCAGGCTGGCCTCTGAGGTTTGGGGGAAGGGAGGAGGCAGAGGGGCCTGGGTCCCGGCCACACAAGTGCGGAGACCCGGTGGAGGGTCGCGGAGTCCTGCTCGGGACTCCCTTCCTCGTGGAAGCAACTTCCAGGTCTGGGCCCACAGACAAACCTTTGTGGAGAGCCTCTGCCCCCCAGTCCCCCCAGCCCCAGCTCTGCCCACAGCATGGCCTCCCTCCTGTTTGCCCCCAGCCCCGCCCTGGGAACCCCAGAATCCTGCCGGATCCTGCTGCTTATTCCCTCCAGGGGCTGGGAGGTGAGGGTGTCAGAGGCCTCTGACACCCTGGGCACGCGGACCGCCACCCTGAGTGCTGTTTGCGGGCCTCATCCTGTTACCTCAGCAGAACGCCTTCCCGGCTGAGGTTCCTTCCTGTGCAGGACCCCGTTTGCGTCACCAGGCGGGCATGGGGGCAGGCAGACTGGTGCCAGGGTGTCCTCCGATGCCTGGCTGAGGCCCCACCCCAGGCCCGCGGCTGACCCTGGAGCCGGAGTCCCCGTGGGCCGGGAGGCTGGGATGCCTCCCAGAAGGAGCCCAGGGCTCACCAACCGGGCTGTGCTGAGGGCCCCCACCGGAGGAGTGAGTTCCCCGTGGTGTGAGCAGCTGGGGTGTCTGGCCCCGATGGACAGGACTCTCTGTTGTGGATGTGGCCCCTGTCCCAGGAGGGTTTGGGCAGCTCCCTGAGGGGACGGGGTGGGACGGGAGGCTGTGGGCACCTGGCAGCAGAGGAGTGAGCCAGCCGTGGGTGGGGGGCGTTGGGGGCCCTGGGGGTCGGGCAGGCCTGGCCCACCCCTGACCCGACCTCCACCGTGTCCGAGTGCTCACTTCACGCCTTCTTAAGTGGAAGCGAAAAGCGCAGAACATAAAGTGAACCACGTCAGAGTGGACAATGGGGCATTCAGTGCGTTCCCGGTTCCAGAACATTCTCCTCACCCCGTAAAGACTCAGTATGCTGCGCACGGCCCTCCCCACCCCCAGCCCCGGGCAGCCGTGCACTGCCCGGCTCCGGACACTCCACACCAGCGTGGCCGCTCGGCGTGGCCCAGAGCGGCCGCCACTTTCCCGCGGCGTCACTCGCGGAGGACGAAGCTTCCCGCTGTCCACATCCTTGCCACACTTACTTCCCATCACAAAAATCGTGGCCATCTTAGTGGGTCAGATTGCTTGCTTCTTGTTCAGGGCGGCTGCCGGGCGGACAGCAGGGTGTGGCCCCTCCGGGGGACCCTAGGGAACCAAGGCCCTTGGCGTTGAGCCTGGAGGGGTTGACCGGTCCTGTCCTCGCTCCGTCAGAGCGGTTCCTGAGTGTTGTGGTCTCAGGTCCCCCCGGGATGTCCCCTCAGGCTGAAGGGATGGTGAGGGGAATGGCCAGGCTGTGGACAAGCGGGGGTCCATGTGGAGGGCTCAGAGGGGGCATTGAGGGGTGGTGCTTTTGAAGATGGCTCTGGTCCTGGGTGAGGAAGGGCCTGGAAGCTCCAGACCCCCGAAGTTTGGGCAGGGTCCTGGCTGTGTTGTTGGCGGTCAGTGGCTTTGGCAGGGCTGGATGTGGGGAGAGGGAAGAGGAGTTTGGGGGGAGTTGGGGTGTCTGGTTTGGGGAGTGGCCGGGCACGGGTCCAGGGAGCAGGTTTGTGATGCCCAGGTACACCGGAGGGAAGGGCCAGGCCCGGGTGGCTATGGGGGTCTGGAGCCTGGGAGGAAGTGCTGGGACCGCGATGGGTCAGGAAGGGGGTGGAGGCCCAGCCTGGGTCCACTTGGGGGTGGGGAGGAGGGTCTAGGTCAGCACAGCGAGGTGGGCGCTGAGAGGGGGATCTGCCCCAGGACCTAGAATGCGCCCAGCCCACTGTCCTTTCAGCGCTCTGGAGACGGGGCCAAAATTCAAGTCCCTGGGGGTGGTTGGAGCCAGGATCGCTGCCCCTTCTCCTGCCTGGTCAAGGCCATCTCCACCTTCCATCTGTGTCCCCATCGCGTCCCTGGGGAGACCTCACCGACCTCCGGCTAGGTGACTCTCCGGGGTGGGGTTTGAGTGGGGGGTGGGGGTGCACCCCAAGACTCACTGATGCCAGGGCTTTATTCTGCACATGCTGGGGCCATGGGGGTCTTAAAAATGGAATGATGGGATTGAGTGTGAGCGATAATTACGTAAAATTATACACGTTTGATTCTAGATGGACTGCATGTCTATGGTAGGAGATACAAACTGCAGACGACTAGAAAGAATTCTGCTGTCCAAACAAGCACTCTTCGTAATTTGAGATCTTTTCTTCCAGGTGGTTTTTTTGTTTGTTTGTTTAACTAGTTGTGACCTGGAATTATAAAGGGTTCTGCATCCTGCCTCTTGGTTTGCAACTTTATCAAGGTAGAACTGAAACAGAGTAAACTGTGCATGGTCTTTTTTTTTTTTTTTTTTAAGAAAAAAAAAGTTTGTGAGGGAGTTTGAGTGCGGGGGGGGGAGGGGCAGGGGGAGAGAGAATCTCAAGCAGACTCTGTGCCGAGTGTGGAACCCGACGTGGGGCTCGATCTCATGACCTGAGCCGAAATCAAGAGTCGGACGCTCAAGCAACTGCGCCACCCAGGTGCTCCTAAACTGTGCATGTTTGAAGTATGCCCTTTGAGAGACCTCATGCATGTGTTTGGGGGACCCCCGAGCCTGTGGCCCCACAGTCACGTAACCGACGCCTCGCGCCCAAACGTGTCCTCGAGGCCTTGCTGCTTCTAACTTAGAGTTAGAAGAGTGACGTTGAGCTTTCCTGGTTTAAAACTTCTTCAATTCTCTTTTTATGGTTTCCTTTGCAGATATACCAGTGTTTTTTGTAATCCTTCCTTTTTTGGGGGACCGTTTGGGCTGTTTTTTGTTATAAACGTCACCGCAACGACCATCTGTGGGAGACATGCTTCCGTCTGCACTGGTAACGCACTCGTTCCCAGGTTCGCTTTTGTTCTGGGTTTGTGCGTCCTCCGGTCAGTCTCTTGGTGTAAATTCCCAGACGAGGAATCACTCGGCCAACGGGAGGGCCGACCCCCAGGGGCAGCTCTCCCGCTTTCCCGTTGCTGCTGGGATGCGCGCACGGGGGACCTGGCGGCGGGCTCTGGAGCGCGGGCTGCGGCCGGGGACGCCCTCCCTCTGGAAGCCGACGAGGCGTTTCGGGTCGCGCTCCTTTGATTATGGACGAGGCTGAACCTCTTCTTGTGGGCTTTGCTTAGTTGGCTTGTTTATGGTGTGTGGGGGGGTGTCTTAAGGTGCTTTTCTTATTTTTTGCTGATTGTGGGCCCTCTGTAGTCAGGACACCAGTCTTTTGATCTCTGTTCTATAAATCCTTTTTCTTGGTGTGCTATTTGCCTTTCATCTGGGGCTTGTGTGGAACACACGTTTTTATGGAGCCAAACCCATCGATATTTTGTGATTCCCTCCATTGCTTTGAGCGTAAACATTCTTCTCCAGGAACCTGCTGTCTACCTGTTCTCCTCCGTGCTGCTATAATTTGACTTCGCCATCCGTCTGAGGTTACCCGGGGTGTGGTGGAGCTGCTGACCCCTGCATGGTCCCTCACTCCCGCCTGGCCAGCCTGGCTCTCGGCGGCTCATTCAGCCCCTGGCGTCCCGCGTCTTCCTGGTGACACCGAGTCACTTTTAATGATCGCAAATTTCTCACGTGTGATCAGCTCCAGGCCAGGGCTCGCCCTCTGCTCAGTTTGGCTTCCTTCACCTGAGTAGAGCTTCATTCCCATAGGGTCACAGGACAGGTGCTTGGAGAGGGAGCGGGGAGGGGATGATCCCGTCATGTGACAGCCCCGCCCGGACACGGCTTACCTGATGGCAAACACAAGTCACATTTTCCTTTTACGGGAGGCCCAGCCCGGCACCTCGTTCTGTTCTGAACTGTGCTCCCCACCCTTCCCCCACCCAGCTCCCCGGAGACGCTCCGTCCCCTTCGCAACCTGGAAGGGAGAGCTCGGTACACAGCAGGTGCCCAATAAGTGTGAGGTGCTGTACCTAAACGTGGCTGTATGGCTTCACAGAATGCTGCACCTCCTTCAGAAATGAGCGGCTGGCCGCAGCGCTCGGGCCACCTGGCCGGGGAGGAGGCGTCCCATTCTGGCATGGACAGTGGCTGCCAGGCCTGTGCCGTCCCCGTCACGGTCCATGTGGGGGATACAAGCAAGACAGGGTCCCCTGCTGGAAATCGTCCCCACGCAAGCGCAGCCGCGGGGGCGGGACCTGGGATGGAGGGCGGCTGGGAACGCTGGGTGGTTCTGGGTGGTTCTGCTGGGCCGAGTGAGGACCCGGTTCGCGGTGGGGGGGACGCTGGGGAGTGCTGGTGGGGAGGCAGCTCCCCACCCGATGCCTGCAGCGCACTCCTTAGCTTTTGCTGTTACTTCTCACGCGTGTTTAATTTCACAAACGTGTTGGCGTTTACAGCTTGTGTTTTCGCACAAAGGAGCTGCACTCTGGTCCCTTCTGTGTGGATACCCCTGATTCTAGCAGAAGCCTAATAACAATGGAAAAGAACCCTTCTTATGCCTGAAGTGTGACCCACCCGGCCTGTGAGGCTCTGGGGTGGCAGGGGTGAGCTCTAGTTGCTGCTTCCAGGAAGCCCCCATGGGGTTTTCCTCCAGAACCCCCCGGCCCAGCCCCCTGCCTCCTACAGCTGCCCCCTGGGCTACAGTGGGTTTGGGCCCACTTAAAGGGGTTTGGGCCCAGGGTGCCTGAGGCTGAGGCTGGAGGCCAAGGGCAGAGGCTGAGGCTGGAGGCCAAGGGCAGAGGCCAAGGGGGGAGGCTGAGGCTGAGGGCAGAGACTGAGGCTGGAGGCCAAGGGCAGAGGCTTACGCTGGAGGCCAAGGGCAGAGGCTGAGGGTGGAGGCTGAGGCTGGAGGCCAAGGACAGAGGCCGAGGGTGGAGGCTGAGGCTGGAGGCCAAGGGCAGAGGCCGAGGGTGGAGGCTGAGGCTGGAGGCCAAGGACAGAGGCCGAGGGTGGAGGCTGAGGCTGGGCCTCCTGAGGTAGTCCTGCCCAGCAGCAGTCTGCGTAGCCCCGAGGGCTAGGCGGTGTTGGACCATGGTGCCTGCTGCCATCCTCAAGGGCCCAGTGGGCCAGAAGACCGGCCTCAGGCTCCAGAACCTGCCAGGGGAGGGAGTGCAGGAGCCTGTGTGCAGTGGAGGCAGTGGGAGGGGCGTGTGCTGCACCCCCGATGGATCCCTGTGGCAGGGCTGCATCCCTGAGCACTGGCTGCTTCCTGGGGTGCGGGGACCTGGGGCTCTTTGGCCCTGGGCGGACTTGCAGTGGGCCGCCGCCTGTGGGCTGTGTGCTGTGCGGTGTGGGAGCCCAGTGAGGGACCTCCACACACCCACACCCCAAGTGGCCTTCAGAGGCCCTGTGAGGGTATCTGCCTGGGGCCCCTCTGGGCACGGGGACAGGGCCTATGGCTGCCCTCCATGCGGGTCTCCCCCTGGGGCAGGCTGAGCTGGTTTCCCTTGCCATGGTGACCCTGCCCTCCTTGCCCCCCAGCCCTGCCCGGCCCCAACTACCTGGGCCCCTCTTCCCTGTCTGTGGGTGTAGGGAACGGGCTTGGAGACCTGAGCAGGAGTCTAGGTTGTGCTTGCCATCTTTCTAGGCCCTTAGGCTCACACTGCCTCCAGGCAGCCCTCCCAGATAGCTTAGCTTGCAGCCCTGGCTTCCTGTGTGCGTGCAGAAGGCCCGGGAGCAGAAGCACATCAGTCAGGGGTCAGCTGTGCCACCTTAGGCAGGCTCCTCGCTCTCGCTGAGCCTTCGTTTCCTCCTGTCCAGCGGGGACAGGCCTGGGGGGTCACCTCAGTGGCCAGTTAGGACCCCATGAGGTCTCACTGAGACCAGGTCTGACCTGAACTGATGGGCCTGGCATGGCAGGCGTGCTGGGTTGGGTGGCGGGATCTTGAGGGGCAGCTATGGGGGTGCTTGGTGGGAAGGCAGAAAACCTCCAGGGGCCACACGGAGGATGGACAGACAGAGGTCTCTGGGGCAGGGCGTGCACTTCAGCCAGCGTGACAGGACAGGAGGGGCAGGCCTGCCTCTGTCTACACCTGGGCTATCTGGTGAGCAGCAGACGAGCCGGGCTCCCCGAAGCCCTGGCTCAGCTGGGGGGTGGGGGCGGCCCAGAGCCCTAATTCGGGGGCCATCCTTACGCATCGGGGAGCCTGTCATGCTGTCCGGACTCCTCCGTTCCCGCATCTGGTGAGGGTCAGCCGTGCGGGGGCTCTTGTGGACCTGGTGCCGCAGGATGGGGAGTCCCCGCTCTTCCCAGGACAGAAACAGCATCGGGGGGCCCTTGGTGGTCACTTCAGCAAGAGGGTAACTTGGACGTGCCAGGCTGCATGCAGGAACTCTGTGCCCAGCCAGTGTGGTGCCCCCTTCTTGGGGACAGTGGGATCCCCGTGGCCTCAGGGACCAGACAACCCTCCTGTCTCAGGGCGCTGACCCCCGGTCGCACAGAGCCTGGCATGCGGCCAGCCCCGACATCTCCCCCACTCAGCGGGGCCCAGTCTTCCTCATGGCCCCTTGGGGTTCTTGCAGGGTTTACCGCACTCAGAGCTTTGGCAAGGTGACCGCCCCTGGGGAGGCGGGGTGACCAGAGTCTAGAAGAGACATGGAGGGCAATTTCCCATGGCCCCCGAGACCCTGACGTCTTGGGGGGTGTCTGTGAGCCCCAGAATTGGGACCTGGGGAGGCTCCGCCGCTTTGCCAACCCCGTATCCTCTGAGTGAGGCCAGAGCGGCGCCCAGTGGCCATTCTGGGAACTGCAGGCTAGGGCTGCGGGGGCGGCTCCGCAGGTCCACCTGCTCTGAGCCTGGGGACCGGGCCGTGGGTGGCAGATGTGGCGGGTCTCAGAGCAAGGGGTCAGGGTGCTGAGGTTCAGGCCTCTGTGAGTCTGGGTGGGCTGGGGAGTCAGGGGTTCGGCTGGCCCCTGGGTGCAGCTGCTGGGTCAGGGTGAGCATGGGGGAGCAGGTCTGTGGAGTCTGCCCTGTAACCCCCTCTTCCTTGGCAGACGGCGCCCCCCTCAGCGAGCTCTCTTGGTCGTCCTCCCTGGCTGTGGTGGCCGTGTCCTTCTCCGGGCTCTTCACTGTCATCGCCCTCATGTTGGCCTGTCTGTGTTGTAAGAAGGGTGGCATCGGGTTCAAGGTGAGGGCTCGGGGGTCCGAGGGGGATGTGGACGGGATCCCAAGAGTCAGGCCCTCTTGTGCCCACTCAGTGCTGAGCTTCCCCCCTCCTGGAGTCACCTGCAGACCATATAGACCTGGGACCCCACAGCCTCTCCCCTGGGGGCTACTGCGAGCAGGAGGGGCTTGGAGGCTTTCAGGGACCCCACCCACTATCTCCCCCATTTTGGGTCCCCTCTGTGTGGGCGTGGCCTCTGAGTGCTGTGCAGTTTGGGCACTCTGGGACAGTGAAGATGGGCCTTCTTGCAGGGGGCCCCGGGGGTTCCTGAGCCAGTGTGGGAGGGAGCTCGCTTCCCCGGAGGCCCCTGACTTCCTGGTGGAAGAAGTGCCCCCAATTACTCGAACCAGCAGCCGCCCAGACATGCTGCCCCCGCACAAAAAACCACCCTGCCTGCTGGAGTCACCTTCCTTTGGGCGTCTTTTACCCCACAGGGAGGGGGCTGTGTGCCGGTTCTAGGAACTTCCGGGGTGACGGAGCTTCGGCTCAATGCACTGTCTTCACTAAGTCTGCCCCCGCCCCGGATTCCATTCCCAAGGGGCCTGGGCTGGATTCTAGGGCTGAGGCCCCTCCTGAGGATGGTGGCTGAGGGGCATCCCTGGGGGGCTGCCCCCCAATGTCCAGTTGCAGCTCTGAGAGGGGAGGACCAGGCGGAGAAGTTGGCGGCTGAGAACCCCGACCAGAGGCAACATCCACCGCCCCCCCCGCCCACGTGGGCTGAGTTCTTGCCGACTTAGCAAACAGTGCGCTGGCCTGTGGTCATTCCATGCCCGTCCCCCGCCCCCCCCGCCACAGCTGGAGGGCAGATTCCCGGGCCTGGTGAATTTAGGAGGGGCGGGCCGTCCTGTGGCCCCCATCAACGTCCATACTAAGTGGCCCACGCCCCGGCCGTGTCACTCCCAGTTTAGAGAAACAGCCCCTCTGCTCCGGAGCGCCGTGTCACAGGGGGGGCCTGCAGAGGCTGCCCTGCCAGATCCTCAGTGGCTCCATGGCAGGGCTGTGGCCCTGGGGACTGCGGGGTCTGTGCCCCTGCCCACGTTCCCTGCGCCCTGCCCTGCGGAAGCTGTCTTCCTGACCTGCAGGCACACCGCGGCGCGCCCGGCAGGATCCTGGGGCCAGAGCTGCGAGGTCATGGGGGTGGGCGTGGGGGACCTGGTATAGGTCAGCCCCCCCCTCAGGGCGCTGCGAGAACAAGGCCCCAAACAAAGGCCAGCCTCGGCCCCTCCTACCCGTGCCCTCCTCACCTCCTGGAGAACATGGTGCCCAGAACATTCCAGCCCCAGCGCGCCTGGGTGGGCGGGCCTGCCTGCACCAGGGGCTCGGCCTGGTCTCTGGGGGCCCAGGGCTGGGCACCCCGTGGAGCTTGCTGGGTGAAGGGTCCGGGCGGCGATGCTCACGCTGTCCTACTTGATCGCCCGCTCTGCTGGCACGATCCGGCGGGCTGCCAGGCGGCACCCTCAGGTATGGGCCGGGGCCAGGGCCGGGTCTGATGGGAGCGGATGGAGCTGCAGCTGCTGCGGATACCCCAGGGCCCCCAGGGTGGGCTCCGGGCCCCGGTGAGCGGAAGCATCGCAGGCACTGGTCCCCTTCCCCCTCTCTGGGTAGGGACCACGACTGGCCCACAGGGATGCCAGCAGAGGGCTTCTGGGAGGAAGGAGCATCCCCGGGGCACGCAGGGCCAAGGGACAAACCTAAGCCCCCTGGCTCCCGGTCCACCCATCTGTCCACATGAGGGGGAGGGCTCTGGGCCTCAGTTTCCCCACCTGGGCAGCGGGCTTGTGGGCTCCAGAGATGGGAGCTGCTCTTGTTTCAGTAGGAGAGGATTTATGAGACTTTGGCTCTCCTCTGGAGTGTGCTCTGGACCTGGGGGGATGGGTCTTCCCCATAGACAGGTGCACCAACCGCATTTCAAAATAGCAGTCCGGCCAGGTAGGGCCCAGCCCCAGGCTGCAGGGCCAGGCTCTTAAGGAGCCCTGGGAGCAGACCCCGCCTGGGTCAAGGTCCAGGGCAGCCTGCAGGCAGATGGCTGTGGAGGGCTGTGGGTGCCTGGCCTAGGGTTGGAGACGGGGGAGGGCTCCTTGTTCTGGGCACTCAGGAATGCTCCTTGCCTGGAAGGGGCAGGCTGGGGGGTGGGTGATGGAGCTCCTGTTCCCCAGCCCTGACTCTGAGGTTGGGATCACTGGCTGTTGAGGGGAGGGGTGGCAAAGAGGAGTTGGGGCAGACAGGATGGGCCTCTTGGTCTCCTGCCTCGGGCCCCACCCCTGCCCATGTGGGCCAGCATTGCCTGCTGTTGGGGGTGGGCTGGGCTGGGCAAGGTGCCCCGTGCTTGAGGGCCCCCTCCCCATGCCTTTGGGAGGAAGATCACCCTCCCCTACAATCAACGCAGGACAAAGGCCAGCTCTCTGGCCCTCCGGGCGGCTGGTGCCTCTGGGGGGAAGGGGGCTGGGAGCGGGGTGCGTTCTCTGCCCTGAGCAGTGAGAGGTTGGGTGGAAGGGGCGGCTAGCAGGTGCCCCAACTCTGGGTCAGGCTCCCAGCCCGCTCCACCCCCAGCTCCAGAAGAGGTGAGAGCTCGGTCCTTTCTGAGCTGGGCCTGCACCCCTCGGCCCTGCCCCCCAATCCCTGGAGCGCTGGAGTCACTGCCCGCCGGGCGCCCACCTACCGCTGCAGGAGTTTGAGAATGCCGAGGGGGACGAGTACGCCGCCGGCTTCTCGGCACAGGGCTCCCCTGCGACAGGGGCTCAGAACGGGCCAGACGTGTATGTCCTGCCACTCACCGAGGTCTCCCTGCCCATGGCCAAGCAGCCGGGGCGCTCAGGTGAGTGAACCCCCCAGAGAGGCCCGGGCGGTGAGCACGAGGAGTGACTCGGGGTCTGGCCTGGCCTCCGGACTCAGCAGTCAGTGCTCCCAGGGAGAGGGCGGCCAAGGGCTGGGAGGTGCCCCCTTCTGGTGGGAGCAGGGGCACTGTGGACAGGCTTGGGTCAGCCTTCTGCCCGCCACCTCCCCCACCTAGGGGCTGCTGTGCAAAGGGGCAGTCCGAGCACCAGGGACAAGGGACTCCTCTGCTGTCCCTGGATTCCGGACCCCAGACAACCCCCACAGCGCCGGCTACGCGGGGACATGGGCTCCATTGTGCCCAGTGGGCGGGACCCACCTACTCAGGGAGGAGGGGCTCCTTGGGGCCCCCTCTGTGGGAAGGGCCCTGAATGGGCCTTTGACTTGGGCCTTGGGGAGCAGGCAGGGGCCTCTTCCCATGGCTTCCTTGCCCTGTCTCCCATTTGTTCCCCATCCTGGGCTCTCCCCCCTCCGCCCGCCCCCCACCAGGGTGACCCCCGCAGGGCAGATGTGGGTCCAAGCTTGAGAGAGTAGAGGTCAGTGTCCGGCTGGCCTTTGAACCCATCCTCCTGAGGCTGGTGCTGTGGGAACCTCTCGCTGTGGGGGTGGGGCTTCCGTGGCAGCCTAATCTCAGGTCCTCTCCCTGGAAGCTCCTAGGCTAGGCCCGTGCTGACCCCCAGCCCCTCCCACAGCACCGAGGGAAGGCGTCAGGCCCTGCGGGGGCTTAGGGGGCACCAGGCCTGTGGTGCTGATGATGGGCAGGCCCTTCCCACCTGCTCGGTTCCACACCTTCAGGCCCATGACCTGGATGCTGCCCACGCGGAAGCCCGGACGTCATCAAGGCCCTGGTCTGGGTCCTCAGAGCAGCCCCCGGGGCCACCAGGGTGTCACCCCCCACTGCCCAGCCAGTGTCTCCTGGGGGGGACATCAGCGGTCAGGCAGGAGCCAGGGCCTGGGGCTCGAGGGCATGTGCATAGCTAAACAGCCCCTAAACCCCTGAAGGGAGGCATGTTGCTGCAGGAGGCCCCGGGACCTTCCTGGATGGCCGTGGGGGGTCTCTGGGCCTGTGCCGACCCTGGACACTGGTCACTAGTGGGGAGCCGGGGCTCACCCCAGGGGACACTGCTCCCCCCCCAGCCTGGGCCTGTTGCCCACAGGCAGTGTCCGGGACCCAGGCTTCTCCCACCCCTCAGGGGGCTGTCCCTGAGGGTGGGGATCCGGGGCCAGGAGACAGCAGCAACTGCTTGCTTTCTCCATTTCTGTAGCTCATGTCGCAGATCTGCAGGGTACCCCGTTTCTGGGGAGGGGAGAGATTTCAGGTGATGTGGGGGGACAGCCCACGTGGACGTCAAGGGTTAAAAACCTGAGTGACAAGGGCCACCCCTCGAGACTGTGGAGGATGGTACGGGGGAGGAACCCTGAGGCTCAGGGCCCAGTGGGACCCCCTAAATACCACTCAGCATCAAGGTCAACATTCCCCGGGAGCAGCCCCCCATCCCTGGGGCGCTCCTGGCGTTCTAGGCCCAGCCCTGTCCCCCTATGCCCTCAGGGCGGTTGGCGTGGGAGCAGAATTCGGGGAATCCCTGGGGCATGGGGCGTGAGTGGGCTCGGCAGCCCTGGCCCTTCCTCCGGGGCCCTCGCTGGCCCTTCCTCCCTGCTGACCTCACCCAGCTCGGGCTGCAGGAGAATGGGCCCAGTGTGTTCCGTACAGAGCTGTGCCAAGCAGCCTCCGACAAAGGAGCCTTTGGCGAGCCTGGTGCTGGAATGCCAGCCTGTGGCAGGGGTGAGGGGACGGGCCGCTCGGGTGCCCTCCTCCCCACCGGCTTGGCCCCGGCCACACTGCCCGCCTGGCATTGCCTTGTGCGCCGGTCTTGGCTCCAGGCCCCGTCGTCTTCAGCCTGGCGTGTCCCTGTAGTTTAGGGACCAGCCTTCCCAGACCCACCCAGAAAGATGCCCGGATGCGGCTTGCAGGCCCACGGCTCCCTGGGGCAACAGGGACCCGGCTCCTGATGGCAGTCCCCAGCCGTGGCCCCACTCTGGGGGGCTTAGGGCAGCTCCCCTGAACAGGCTGAGTGGGCAGCCTCTGGAGGGGCCCGGGAAGGGCAGATGGGGGCAGCGACAGCCCGAGCTGGGGTTCCTGAGCCCCCCGCCCTGTTACAGTGCAGCTCCTCAGGTCCACAGACCTGGGCCGGCACAGCCTCTTGTACCTGGAGGAGGTGGGCCACGGCTGGTTCGGGAAGGTGAGTTGCTGACCCTGGGTAGGGGGATGGGGGATGCTGACACCGCGGGCCCCCTCTCTTGCCTGGCAGGCAGAGGGGCAGGGTGGAGACCTGCTTCTCCTGGGGGCCGCCCCAGCCCTGGGGTCCCGTTTCCTGCTGTCCCCTCCTGGGATGTCCCTTCTGTGCAGGCCCTGGGATCCGATGCTGGGAGGCACCTCTGAGAGGGCTGGGTTGAGGGACAGTGTCTTCGCCCTGGCTTCTCCCTGATCCCCAGGGCCTGGGGGTCCCCTCTTCCTCACGGCAGACCCCCAGAGAGAGCTGAGAACAGCTGGGGGCCTCGGGATGCCCACACAAGAGAGAATGTTACGGCCGGGAGGGGAACCCCTCTTGCAGAGGAGCAAAGCGAGGCTTCCAGGCTCGGGGCTGGGCGGGGTTAGCGAGGAGGAGCACGGATGGAGGCTGCGCCCGCCCCCACAGGTGTTCCTGGGGGAGGTGAACTCGGGCCTCAATAGCACGCAGGTGGTGGTGAAGGAGCTGAAGGCCAGTGCTAGCGTGCAGGAGCAGGCGCAGTTCCTGGAGGAGGCTCAGCCCTACAGGTGGGTGGCCCCGGGCAGGCTCGTGGGGGGCCCTGGGAACAAAGGCAAGCTCTGTGCTGCCCTGCTCCTCCCCCACCCCTGCAGAGCCAGCCCCCCTCCCCGCCCGCCCCCTCGCCCCCTCCTGCCCTGAGTCCCAGTCAGGAGGGCCGCCTGTTGGCTCCTCCAGGGCCCTGCAGCACAGCAACCTGATCCAGTGCCTGGCGCAGTGCGCGGAGGCGACGCCCCACCTGCTGGTGATGGAGTTCTGCCCCATGGTGAGTGCCGCCCCCCTGCACCGGCCCCCCCCGCCCCCACCCCCCCGCCCCGGCGCAGGCTGCTCAGCAGGAGGGCCCAGCCTCCCCACGAGGCTGAGAGGCTGATCGGCTGATCGGCTGAGCTGGGAGCCCTCGTCGCCATCCTGTGGGCCCTACGTTCCCCCCGCAGTGGGACCTGGGGCCTCCTCGAGGCGGCCTGCGCGGTAATCTCGGCTGCTGCGTCCGCGACCCTGCTGCACTCCAGGGTCAGCCCAGCCGCCTGTCCAGGGCAGAGAGGCTCTCCTGTGAGCCGCTCACCTCCGCCTCCTAGGCCTCACGTGGCCTGTTTAACTCCCCGGGGTGTGACACCACCTGCAAGATGCCCCCCGGGCCCCCACTGTCTGCTGCTGTGACCTCCTGGGGCTTCCCCAGGACGGCTGGGCCCTTTCTGGAGCCGGGAGGTGTCAGCAGGTCAGGGATCGCCAGCGGGCCGTCGGGTCCTCTGCCCCGTGCTCCCGCCAGGCTCAGCGTCGCCGCTCATGTGGCCTGTCTGCTTGGCAGGCACATGGGCCCGGTGGTCTGTACCCAGGACGTGGTCTGCAGGGACCGCAGAGAAAGCGCCCTCTGCCCGTGGGGTTGTGCTGGGGGGCAGACTCAGGGTGGGGGGGCCGCTGTCAGCAGGCCCTATGTGGGGAGGGAGGGGTGGGGTGGCGGGCTCACGGGGTCCCTGCTCCCCACCGGCCGGTGACGATGCCGCCCCTCTTGGCAGGGGGACCTCAAGGGCTACCTGCGAAGCTGCCGGGTGGCGGAGTCCATGGCGCCCGACCCCCTCACCCTGCAGCGCATGGCCTGCGAGCTGGCCTGTGGGGTCCTGCACCTGCATCGTCACAACTACGTGCACAGGTGAGGCGGGGCGGGGCTGCTGGCTCTCTGCGGCCTCTGCCCCTGCACAAACAGCACCAGCCTTGGGGGTTGTGTGAGGGTTCGCTGGGTTCGTCTTTATTCAGCCTTTAGGGACCGTGGTGCAAAGGCATCTGCTGAAATGGAAGACAGACGGGGGCGAGGGGGTGCGGCGGACACCTGCTTCGGCAGGACGTCAGGCCCAAGGCCCATCCTCTGACCCTGGGGCGGCCAGAGCCACCCGGTGGCCCCACATTGGCCCCTGCTCGCCTCTGTGTCCTGTAGGCCCCCCGGGGGCGGGTTGGCTCTGTCCTGCTTCCCACCCTGGCCCAGATGGACCAGGGTGCCCCGCCAGCTCTGGACGCCGCACGGGCCGCCCTCCCCAGCCAAGTCCTGGTGCCCCCGGACGCCGCACGGGCCGTCCTCCCCAACAACATCCTGGTGCTGAGTGATGACACATGTAACTCCAGCATCAGTGATTTTGTTGAAGAGGGCAGCTGCCAGCCTCCCGACCTGCCCGCCGGGCCCACCCAGCCCCGAGCACAGGCCCGTCCGCGGCCCCTGGCGGATGTGCGCTGACCCCACGTTTGCCGTAGTGCCCTGGGCCCCCAGACAGCCCTGTGGCCGCCGAGCAGGCAGGGGAGAGGCCCGCAGCCCAAGGCCAGCCACTGTCCTGCAGTGGGGGTGGGGTCACTCCCCGCCTCTACCCTGTCCTGGGACAGGAGGGGGGCCCAGCCCTGTGTGAGCCGGGCAGGGTCAGGATCCCCTGGGAGACTTGGGATCTCAGTGTCCCCACTACTGAGGGTGAGGGGATAGTGGGCGGGAAGAAGGACTGCAGTGTCCCTGGCTGGTTCGCCTCCGAGGGGTGGCTTAGCGGGCTGGTGGGAAAGAAGCAGGGGCAACAGCTGAGGTCAGGAGGGAGGTCCAGCAATGGGAGGGCCATGCCTTCGCTGAGGGCCCCGTGGCACGCTCCGGCCTCTTCCGGACTGTGACATTTGAGGCCCTGTCCACGTGAGCCCTCCAGCGCACCTGGTGCCCAGCGAGGGCCTGGGGCCATGGGCGGACAGGCTGCCGCTCAGATGCCCCTTCCCGCCCACTCGTGACAATGCCCTCGGCGACAAGCGGTCCAGCCCCTCTGTGCCCCGGATGCCCCCAGCCTGGCCCTGCCACTGACCCCCACCCTCCCGCCCTCCAGTGACCTGGCCCTGAGGAACTGCCTGCTCACGGCCGACCTGACAGTGAAAATCGGCGACTACGGCCTGTCCCACGGCAAATACAGGGTAAGGCGGCGGGGCCGAGCTGGGGGTCAGGGCCAGCGCCCGGCAGCCCGTGGTAGCCTTGTCCCCTGTGCCCGCAGGAGGACTACTTCGTGACGGCCGACCAGCTGTGGGTGCCGCTGCGCTGGATCGCGCCCGAGCTGGTGGACGAGGTGCACTGCAACCTGCTGGTGGTGGACCAGACCAAGGCCAGCAACGTGTGGTGAGTGAGAGCCGGGCGGCGAGCGGGGGCCGGGAGGGGAGTGAGGGCCCCGGGGGCGCTGCAGGGACACGCACGCAGGCCTTGCCTTGGTTGTCGTCCAGTGCCGCCTGACCTTGTGGCTGCTGGGCTACCTGCACGTGCATGTCCGGCGAAGGCACGGGGCCCGCAGGCCCGCCGGGCAGCAGGCCCCGAGCCCCACCTGCCTTACTTGTGCGATGACACGCTTATCTGTCCAGCCTCGTTGCTCTGTGGGAGGTGGTTACTTCCGGCTCCAGGGGAGTTCATGGGGCTGCTGGGGCCACCTGCAGCTGCCCGTACCAGTGGTCCATGGGCCTGCCCCTCCCGGGATCCCCTGACACCCAAAGTTGCCAGGGTCCGAGTCCACGTTCAGGTTGGAAAGCCCGCTGGGAGTGGAACGGGCTCTCCGGATGAGACGTGGGGCCTCAGCGTGGCACCTGCTCTCTGCGCGGGGGGCTGGAGCGCTCCTGTGACCGTAATCTGGAGGCGCCCCCCCCCATCCTGAGCACCCAGAGCCAAGCAGGGCACAGAGGGGGCACTCAGACCCAGTACTCAGCCTCCGGGGGCTCTGCCATGGTGGTCTCTGTCCCTGACTAGCCTCTCCTCCCCACCCCACCTGCTGCCCAGCTCCCCAGGCCCGTCTGGTGTCCCTCCGCTCCCAGTGAGCCCTCAGAGCCTGGATCCGTGGACCCCCCTCCTTCCTGAGCACACCCGAGGCCTTTACCCACAGTCCATCACCGCTCCATCCCCTCGCTTCCCCCACTGGCCCGGCCTGCTGCACGCTGACGGGGGTCCTCCAAACAGCTCTGGTCCAGGCCACCTGACTCGTCTGTTGCCACATTTGATCTGTTCCTCGTGCTCCTGGTCTCCCGGGGCAGCCTGGGTGGGGTCCCAGGGAGCTGGGTGAAGCACACTGGACGGAACCCTGCATGCTCCGGCTGCCCCTGCCCGTTCCCTGGGCCCACCGGTACCCTAGGACTGGGAGCTTCACCCCGGTAGCTGTTAGCCCTGCTACGGTGTCTGGCCTTCACCGTGGCTGCGGAGTGAATACGTGAGCAAGTGAATGGACTTGGGTTTGTGGAAAGGCCTGTGTGGCTTTTATTTGCCTAGATGACCTGGGCACAGACTTGGGCCTCGCCGGGGGGGCGTGTCCTGCCAGCTGACGGAAGGAAGGGGCTGTCCTTTGGGGGGACGTCCCTAGGATGCCGGTGTGATGACGGGAGCTGCCCTGTGGTGGCCGAGGCTCTGAGATCCCCCCGATGGCTGTCACCTCGGCAGGTCCCTGGGCGTGAGCATCTGGGAGCTCTTTGAGCTGGGCGCACAACCCTACCCCCAGCACTCCGACCGGCAGGTGCTGGCCTACGCCGTCCGGGAGCAGCAGCTCAAGCTCCCCAAGCCCCAGCTGCAGCTGACTCTGTCCGACCGCTGGTGAGGACCTGTGAGGCCAGGCCGGGTGCAGGGGCCCCAGCAGGAAGGGCAAGACCAAGGCGGTGCTCTGAGTCTGACCGCCTGGGTTTCCGGCTCACGCTGGCTCCCCTCTGGCCAGCAGTGACCTTTGGGACCTATCCTGTTGTCCCCCACGGAAGCGGTCTCTTTACCCCAAACACAAACTCACCTGCAGCCGGGGTGGAGATGAGCTGAGAAGGGTGCTCCGCCCTCTGAGGGCTCCCAAACCTCGGAGCCCAAGATTTGGGGTCTCCCATAACAAGTCGGAGGTTCTCTTCCCTGTCCTTAAGGGACTCTGAGTGGAAGGGGACGAGCCCTTCCTGCGGAGGGCGGTCTGCTCGTCCCTCCGGGGACTGGGGTCCTGGCTGGGCCGCGCCGGGTGGGGCTGGGGTGGGCGGGGCCCGCTGGGCTGAGCCCAGGCCTCCCTCCCGCAGGTACGAGGTGATGCAGTTCTGTTGGCTGCAGCCTGAGCAGCGGCCCACGGCCGAGGAGGTGCACCTGCTCTTGTCCTACCTCTGCGCCAAGGGCGCCACGGAGGCCGAGGAAGAGTTCGAGCGGCGCTGGCGCTCGCTGCGGCCGGGTGGGGGTGGCGCGGGCCCCGGGCTCGCAGGCCTGGCTCTGGGGGGCGCGGGCGAGCTTGCGGCCGCCTCGTCCTTCCCGCTGCTGGAGCAGTTCGCGGGCGACGGCTTCCATGCGGACGGGGATGACGTGCTGACGGTGACGGAGACGAGCCGCGGCCTCAACTTCGAGTGCAAGTGGGAAGCGGGCCGCGGGGCCGAGGCCTTCCCGCCGCCAGGGGGCGCAGCGAGCCCCGGCCGCGCCGCGCGCCCGCAGGAGCTCTGCGCCCCCGACGGCGCGCCCCCGGGCGTGGTGCCCGTGCTCAGCGTGCACAGCCCCTCGCTGGGTAGCGAGTATTTCATCCGGCTGGAGGAGCCCACACCCGCCGCTGGCCACGATCCTGACTGCGCCGGCTGCACCCCCGGCCCCCACGCCGTGGACCTGCTCCCCAGTGGCGCTGACCAGGACGACTCTGAGGGCGGCGCGGACGCCTCATTGGCCGTGGAGCCGCTGCTGGGCCGTGGGCCGCCCCCTGGGGGGCCCTGGGGCCACTGTGACTACTACCTGCACGGGAGCCATGCCCGGGGCCCGCCCCGCACCCTGAGCGCGCCCTCACCGGGGACCCGCATGCCGGCGGAGCCCAGGGAGGAGGACGGCGACTGGGGCTCAGCTGCCTTCTGCCCACCCTTCTTGGAGGACCCGCTGGGCACGTCCCCCCCGGGGAGCTCTGGGGCCCAGCTGTCCCCGGGTGGGGAGGAGATGGGGGAGGCGGAGGAATGCAGGGCTGCCCAGCGCAGACACTGGAGTTCTAACGTGTCCACTAACAACAACAGTGCCAGCCGGGCACCAGGCTCCTGGGACCCGGGATATGTGGGTGGCTGCATGGGCTGCTGCCCCAGCACAGACCACACCCTACAGGCCGTCCCTGAGCTGGGCTGTCCCCTGGCCATGGAGGACACCAGAGAGCCTCTCCTTGGGCCACAGGGGGCCTCCTCTGGCCAGGAGCTCGGCCGTTGCCTGGGCCTCCCTCATCTGTGTCCTGCTGGGGGCCTGGCACCTGCCACTTGCCTGGTGCCATCCTCCCGGACACAGGCGGCCATAAGCTGGGGTGACAGCCCCCAGACAGAGCCCAGGCTTGCTGAGGAGGCTGAGGGCTCTGCCAGACCTCAACGGCCCCTTCCCTCCATCCCAGCCCCGTCCCAAGAGGGAGCCCTGCTTCCTGCCGAGGAGGCCAGTGGCTTCGCCGCCCTGCCTGCCTTGCCCGTGCCTGCTGGTGGCTGGGAGGCTGCCTCTGAGGTAGCCCAGGGCCTGGACAGCTGCAGTGGTTCCCCTGAGCTGGAAGAGCCAGTCAGTGAGGGCAAGGGCATGACAGAGGCCACTCCCGGCAATGTGGCCAGTGATGGCCCGCCAGCGGAGAAGCCGGACGTGACGATGGCCTTCCGCTCCCTGCAGAAGCAGGTGGGGACCCCCGACTCCATGGACTCCCTGGATATCCCACCTTCCGCCAGCGATGGTGGCGGCTGTGAGGTCTTCAGCCCGTCAGTTACTGGCACTCCTGGCGGGCAGCCCCGAGCCCTGGACAGTGGCTATGACACGGAGAACTACGAGTCCCCTGAGTTTGTGCTCAAGGAAGCACATGAGCCCTGTGAGCCCGAGGCCTTTGGGGAGCTGGTCTCTGAGGGTGAGAGCCCCGGGCCCGAGACTCAGCTCTCCACCTCCCTTGGAAGCCTTGGCGAGAAAAACCCCTACCGTGACTCAGCCTACTTTTCCGACCTCGATACGGAGCCCGAGTCCACCTCGGGCCCCCAGGAGAAGGGAGGATGTGCCCTGGCCTGCAGGCTAGAGCTGGACCTGGAGAGCCCTGGGCTGCAGTCCGCACAGCCCTCCCCTGAGTCTGGGGTTCCCGGGGGGGCACAGGGCACTGGCCCCAAGGAGGTGCCACCGCTGCTCTTGCCACCGCCAGACAACTCTTCTCCAGAGCCCAGCAGCACCTGCCCAGAGAGCCCCAGACTGGAGGCTCCCTGGCCCCAAGGCCCTGCGCAAGGGCCTCCAGGGCCCAGCCCCCAGCGCTCCAAGGTTTTCCTGCTGACCCCAGTCCCACCGAGCTCAGAGAGACACCGCCCGGACCTCCAGGATGCCCCAGGACTGCTTTCTGGGCCAGCCCAGCAGGATCCGACGGGGGGCCCCCGCGCCCCCAGAACCCCACTCTGCCTGGCCTTGCCGGGACTGCCTGCAGCCCCGGAGGGCCGGTCGGAGGAGGAGGAGGAGGACAGCGAGGACAGCGACGAGTCGGATGAGGAGCTGCGCTGCTACAGCATCCAGGAGCCCAGCGAGGAGAGCGAGGAGGAGGCGCCCCCGGTGCCCGTGGTGGTGGCCGAGAGCCAGAGCGCGCGCAACCTGCGCAGCCTGCTCAAGATGCCCAGCCTGTTGTCTGAGGCCTTCTGCGAGGACCTGGAGCGCAAGAAGAAAGCCGTGTCCTTCTTCGACGACGTCACCGTCTACCTCTTCGACCAGGTGGGCGGCCGCTCCGGGCTCTGCGCGGGGGGTGTGGGTCCCCCAGGGGATGGGGAGCCCTGGGAGCCGCTGGCGACCCGGCCATGTGCTGCTCTGACCTTCCAGGAAAGCCCCACCCGGGAGCTCGGGGAGCCCTTCCCCGGCGCCAAGGAGTCGCCCCCCGCGTTCCTGGCGGGCGGCCCCCGCACCCCCGGCGCCCCCGGCCGGCCGCGCCGGGCGGACCGCTCCTCCGACGGCTCCGCGGCCTCCGTGGCCGAAGAGGGTGAGCTGGGGGCGGGGGCCTGTCGGGGCGCGACTTCACGGGCGGGAGCGGGGCCCGCGGGAGGGTGTGATGTCAGGGCGGGGGGTGCAACGTCACGGGCGGGGGGCGGGGGGCGGGCCTGCCGCGCGGGGCCGTGACGTCCGCGACGCGAGTGACTGCGCCGTGGGCCTGCAGGCCGAGGGTTCGCGTGGGACGACGGCTTCCCGCCGACGCCGGCCCCGGAGGCCGCCCTGCCCGCCCCCGCCGCGCCCCCCAAGCCGGCCGCGCCCGGCCCCTTCTCGCGCTTCACCGTGTCGCCCGCGCCCGCGTCCCGCTTCTCCATTACGCACGTCTCGGACTCAGACGCCGGGTCCGTGGGAGGTGAGGCTGCGGCGGGGCTGGCGGGAGGGGACACCGAGGCGGGGCAGTGGAGAGGGCGGCCGGGAGGTCACCTGCCGGGAGCCCAGGCTCGGCGCTCATTATTTCCCATCTCCTGGACAAGGTTTTCAGAAAGGGAAACGGAGGTACGGCGGGGTCGGGTCACGCCCAGGCCTGTCTGTCCTGGCCGCCTTCTGGGGAGATGCAGGGGCCTCCCCCCACCACCAGTGGCTGGCCCAGCACCTGTCGGGGCCCTGGGGCCTGGCCCTTAGACCTCACCCTCTTCTCCTCTGGAGGCACCAGGCTGGACCTGGAGTGCCCCCCCACTCTGCCCTCTGCTAGACCTTAGCCCCCACAAACCTGAGCAGCCTCTGCCACCGGAACCTTCCCAGCCTGCGCTTTGGACTCACCCACTGCCCGACCCGGCCCCTCGCAGATCCCATGGCACTTGCCTGGAGGCACCGGTGGTGCTGGCTGAGGGGCCCAGCTCACACCTCCCTCCCTGCTCCTTTCCCGTGAGCCTTAGGCCAGGCGGGCGCTGCCCCGCCAGGCTGCCCCCCACCACGTGCCTGACAGGTGTGCGTCCCTGCATCCCTGCGACGCTTCTCTGGAAGCTCACCCAGAACAAGATCGTTCTGTCCCCCAGGCGGACTCAGTCCCTCCTCCACTCCCCATGGCCTGTGGCTGCAGCCTCTGGGGAGGGCCCGTCCGCTCATCGCGGGCACACAGCGGACCCTTAGTAGATGCCTGAACAGATAAGCAGGCCACCAGGAGGCTCGTTTGTGGTCCTGTTTGGGTCTCAGTTTCCCCACCTGTAAAAGGAGGACTCAGAGGGCATTTGCTGGGTTTTGTTGGGCTTGAGGGACAGGCCTGGGCTCTGGTGAAGCGGTGGGGAGAGAAATGGGTGCGGCTCCCACGGACACAGATGGGCAGGCCCGTTGCAGTGAAGGGGCCCGAGGGCTGCAGCTCCAGCTGGTCATTTGGCCCCTTGGCCAAGGACGGAGGTCAGGTGGCAGTCCTGGGGCAGGGGACTCTCGGGAATCTCTGTCCCTGGTGTCTCTCCAAATGCTCATGTGGCCCCTCCTGTTTGCCAGGCCCTGTAGCAGGTGCTGGGGGCAGCTGTAAAGAGGCTTGAGGCCCAGGTGGGCCTCCTTGGGAGCCCCTGCTGGTCCTGCTCCCAGCGAGGATGGTGACCGAGAGCGGGGACCTTGGTCTTGGTGGTCGGCAGCAGCTTCCAGCGCCTTGGTGCCCCGCACAGCACTCTGGAGGAGCAGGGCAGGACCAGAGGCCTCTGCACCGGATGGGGGGGCAGCCCTGGACGCCCTAGCGGGAGGATTTGCCCTGGACGCTCGGGTTTGTTGCTAGCTGCTGGGGATGCCCTACAGCCTCAGGCCTGAGCAGCTCCTTACCCTACAGCTGCCCCTCCACCCTGACCCTGCTAACGGGCTGCTTGGCTTCTGAGGCCAGGGGACCTGCTCTTGGCTGGGGGGCCTTGCATGCCCTGCCCACCAGTTCGTGTGGGGAGTTACAGGACACTGTGTCCTCACCCCAGGTGAGAGAATGGGCACAGGCCTGCTGGGACAGCCCCTCTCTGCCCCCTTCGCCCCTTCTGCCTGGTTCTGGGTTTGCTCAATGCAAGAAGAGGACCCTGGGCTTATGTGTCCCCCCCCGCCACCACCCTTACCTCAAAGTCTGTGGCTGTGTTTCCCTTCACTGACTCGGCTAGACCCATACACTCTCCCTCCCCCGCGTGGTCTGGGCCAGCTCCCCCCTGAGTCCGCTGCTGGACCCCGGGCGGGTGGGTCAGGGTGGGCAGCCTGAAAGGTGGGGGGCTTCCCAGCCACACCTGTTCTAGAGGTGCCTGTGGCTGGCTGGCATGTCCAGCTCCCCCTCCAGGGCACTGCCCAGACCGGCCCAGCCGCGAAAGGACAGTGGGGGGCTGCACCCCCACAGTGCGAGGGGCTTCTGCCCGCAGGAGTGCGGGCATGGGAAGGAGTGGAGCTGGGGGGAAGCGGGGGGCAGGGCAGCACAGGGAATATTTTTGTAACTGCTGTTGTCTGAGCGAATGGAAATGGGATGATTTTAAGTTATTGTTGCCAAAGAGACGTAAAGTTTATTGTTGCTTTGGGGGTGTGGGTGGGGGACTTGTTTTGGGTTTGTGTTTTTTGTTTTTGATTAGTTTGAGGCTTAGGATGCTGGTGCAATGATTTTCTTGTTCCTCTTTTGTTTGTTTTTTAAAAGAAATCAAGCTTAAGAAAAAAAAAGCCTTCGTGCTAAGTGTGTGTTTTCTTTTGTGGTTTGCACATAAAGCGCTGGGCAGGAGGGGGCCTGGGTGGTGCTGAGGTGGGGACTCAGCTGCCAGGTCTGCCCAGGGCACGGTAGTCCCTCCTGACCACGGGAGGGGAGGATGCGAGAGGGCGGCCACCCTTTCCCCCCAGCTGCCCTGGCACACCTCGGTGGAGGGGGGACAGTGACTTGGGGAGGGGAGGGGACCGGCGGCAGCAGCCCTCTCTTCCTGTCCTGTGGGGGGGACCCACACACCTCCCTGGACATTCTTGCCCCTCGCCTTCCCAGGGCACGGGGGTGGGGGCAGGGTGAGCGGCAGGCAAGAGAGTTTTTGAGGAGTCCGGGCTTCTGTGCATCTCTACCCCAAACATCTGCCCTAAGACCCCACCTGGCCCAGCTCTTGCGAGGCCAGAGGCCTGTGCCCCCACCTGCCCTACCAGCGACCCCTTTTGCTTCTCTTCCTGGGCTGTGGACAGACTTCGGTCAGATCAGGGCTGCTGAACCCCTCCTTCAGGAGCCTGGCGGGAGGGGTGACTGCTGCCTGGAACGGCTCCTCAGATGGGGACTGCTGGTCACTGTGCTGGTCACCAGGGGTGTATTTCATCCACAAATACTGTGGAAGCAGCTGGTGGGGGACCCCCCACCCCGCCAACGGCACCCACTGTTCACTCCAGGGACGCGGAGGAGAGCTGGGGGCCCCGCAGCCAGTTCTGGAGGGAGGCTGGGGTTTGGGTGGGGAGGGGCAGAGGCCCCCCAGAACTGCCAGCAGGAGTGGGGAGGCTCAGCAGAGTCCCAGTCGAGGGCTCCTAATAAATTCATCTTCCAGAGAAAGGTGTTGGTCTCCCCCGCTCCTCTGCCCCAGGCCTCCCGCCCCCCTCAGGCCGACAGATCACAGGCAGGCACAGGTGGGTCAGCCTGTTTATTGACCAGACACTTGGGAGCTCTGAGCGGTGTGGGAGCCGGGCTCCCCTTCCGGCTACAGGCTGACCGAACACCCTTCCCTGCACCTGGGGGCCACGGCCCACACAGCCAGGCGGGCCTGCCTGAGAGGCTGGCCGCACCGCCCCGGGGGCAGCTCCCAGCTCCGGGGCCGGCCCCACTCACTCTCCTCGGCCACGGCCCAGGGGCCACCTCCGAAGAAACGGCCGGGATCCAGCCCAGGCCAGACTGAAGTGGGGGCAGAGCCAGGCAGGCGAAGGGCGTGGGAGGAGGAGAACATTCTCTAGACAGGGACCACACAGACCGTTACAAAAGAGGTGTGTGTGTGGGTGGGGGAGGAGAAGAGGGGCCCGGCGGGCAGCGGCGGGGACTTGGCCATCAGCCGAGGAGGGGAGCAGACCTGTCATTGGTCACTGTTGGCTTCAGCTGGACGTTGGCGAAGGGATTCCTGAGGAGAGAAGAGAAGAGTGGCTTTAGCGTGGGAGGGGCGCTGTGCCTCCCGGGCTGCCCTGCGTGCGCCCCAGGGTCCCGCAGCCCCGCGGAGGGCCCAGCCTCTGAGCCCGGAGCAGGGCCGCGATGGAGCCTGCTGGGGACAGCCGGGGCAGGGCTGTCCGCGGGGCCGGCTGCCTGCCGATGCGCCCACCTGCTGCCGTCAGCCCACCTGGGGCAGGGCGGGTGGGGGTGTGGGGAGCGGCCCGGTGGGCCAGGAGCCAGTTCTTCCTCCGAAACCTGAGGTGGTCCTGAACGGGCCTGCACCCAGGCTTGGTGAGCCGCCCCATAAGGCCCCGGAGGCACCCGACACCTGCCCAAGAGCAGGAGCGGGCCCGTTTTTAAAGACACGCCGACACACACACACAGCTCAGCAGCTCTCACGACCCCGGCCCATGCATCCCGGGGTCCCGGAACGCGGCTGGCTGCAGACAGGGGGCCTCGGCCCGCCCCACGCCAACACGACACACAGGGGGTGCACGCACACTGGCAGCGATCCCCGCAGGTCTGAGGCCACAGCTGACGGACAGACGGACTGGCCAGACAAGAGGTTGAGATGGGACGAGATGAGCGCAGTAGAGACCAGCACCCAGTCTGGTCCTCACAGAAGCCCCTCCTCGGAGTCCCCACTGGGCTTGGGAGGGACAGCCGAGGACAGCGGGCTGGGGGTCATCAGGCAGCCCCAGGGGTGACAGCACAGATGGAACGTGGGACACGGGGGGCTCGGCACGGACAGGACGCACTCCTGGCGAAGCACTCGGCTCTCGAGCCGTTACCTGGGGCGCAGTCGCCTCTGGTGCAGCTGGGCTGGTGTCCGCAGGAGCTGGGTGGGCGGGCGCTCCGTGCAGCGCCCAGCGAGAGCACGTGGGGGTGGGGGCACCACCCTGTTTTCTAAAACGCGGAGACGCTTCGGACTGAACTTTTGAAAGGATAAACTAGGGAGAGGAGCCGACCTACTGGCGCATGGCTTCTACATCTGCAAGCTGACGACCGAGAATCCCGCGAGGGTGCGCTGCTTGTGAACGTCCTCCGATCCGGAGTGCTGTGACCCCCGGGGTTCCAGGCCGCTTCCAGCCCCAGGCCCCTCCACGCGCTCCAGTCCTCTCTCCAGCCGATGTGTGCAGAGCTTCAGTTTTGATGGTCAGGGGCAGCGGCTGCCTCAGGGCTCCCCAGGCCAAGACTGCTGTGACCGGGGACATCTGCCCCCAGGACAGAGGGTGGAGGGTGGCCCATGCCCTGCCTGCCACCTTGACTAGACTCTGGTTCTAGTGGAAGGCTTCAGGCCCGTGGCTGTCCCCAGCCGGGGTCAAGGCAGGATGTTTCGGGGGGCTGGAACGGGGCAGGTCTGTTCGTCTGGGCTTGGGGACCGAGCAGAGGAAAGGGCACAGGCCCCGTGGCCGAGAAGGAAGGGCAGGTCCCGTGCTGAGCGGAGCCAGAGCAGAATGGCCAAGCGGGTTTGGGCAGCACACACCTTGATCCTGCCCTGGGCACACCTGAACCCTCATCAGAAAGGATTGGTGGCAAAGCAGCGTCGTCAGCTGGGGCTGGAGGGGGAGCAGCAGGGCCGGAGAGGCCCCCACACCCTGAGAGGGTGTCTGGCCTCTGACCCCCACCTTCCTAATCTCCTTCCCCAAAACCGCGTGACCGTGGAGTGCGGTACCATCAACACCGCGGGTTCTGAGGAAAGGGGCAGGGGCTGAACTCTGCCCGGGCCTCCCCTTCACGGCCCCTGCCCGGGCCCGGCCAGAGACCTCTGGCTGGGGCGTGCCCACCCCGCAGCACCACGGGGAGGTGCGGCCCAGGCGGGGGCCGACCACCTCCTGGGGAAGCGCGGGCTCCAGGGCTACCCGAGGGCAGGCGTCCGTGTGACCCTGGGCGGGTCAACGCCAACCTGACGCAACAGGACACAATGCGGACCCGAGGCCCAGCGCACAGTCTCTGGTCCTGTGGACATGGGTCACTGCTTGGGGGAGAGCGCCAGGGACAGAGGCTTCCTCCCAAGAGCACCGTCGCGGACGCTGACCACAAACCCCCAAGACACAAGGAAGCTCGAGTCCTGCCAGCAAAGCGCAGTCGACGGGAACCACCCGAGCACAGCAGGCCCGGGATGGCGGGTCTGCTCCAAGTCAGGAGCCGCCCAGGCGTCTCCCACGGGCGCGGCTGCGACTCCCCCCGCCCCGCCCCCCGAGCACACCCCGGCAAGGACTCCGGAGCAGGACCTCGGACAGGGAATGGATCTACCTCAGCGGAGCAGGCCCGCAGCGAGCTCCCGAGCTGCGACCCCACCGTGGGGGGCAGATCCAGTACTGGGTTCCAGGGGCCACCCTTCGGGGCGCCACGGAGCCCCTGCCTGCAAACCCTACGGCCTGAGGGGAGCCAAGCGCCGAGGCCCAGCACCTTCCCATTCAAATCCTGCGCAGGTTTAGGGAGTGGCCTTAACTGTCCTGAGTCCACTACGTGAGTGTGAAAAAGTCGTTTCGGATGCGGTTTCTGTCCTCCTGTGACTCTGGAGCAGAGGGAGCGGAGAGCAGCTGGGGCAGATGTCCACTTTCTCCGGAATGTCCTCTGAGGCACAGCGGTTCTCATGCCTCCAGGACTCTGGCCCTCCTGGCGTTGAGTCCACCTTGCTCTGCGCCAGGACCGCACCTTGGGGGGCGCAGCTCGGCAGAGCGGGCCAGGGCGCCTCAACCAACCCAGGGGCTTCTGACTCTCCACCCCCCGCTGAATCTCCAGTCTCGGGGCTGGGCCGGTTCTTTGGGGGGGAAGCCAGCTGGTGGCGTGGTGTGGATGCCCACGGCACCCCCGGGGGCCAGGGGACTGCCCTGCACTGGGGACCAGGGCTCAGGCAGAGGCCAGGCTGGGCTCCAGAGCAATGGGGGCTGCAGGAGCAGTGGGGGTGGGAGGTGCAGGCCTCTTAGGGCCTCTTGGAAGAGGAGGAACCTAGAGGCAGGGAAGGCCTTTCCACCCTGTCCCCAAATGTCAGGAGCATTTGTCTCCAGAACTTTCCAGAAGTTCCTCACGCTGCAGCTCAGACACATTGAAAGGCGAGTGAGTCCAGCACCTGTTGGGGCAGTCACTGCCCTTGGGGAGGACCACACTGCTGGGGTGCTCTGTGGGGTATGGAGGATGCAGGTGCTAGCTTCATGGGGCAAACTTCTTGGTGACTGGGTGGGTGGGGACAGGCAGCAGCAGTGTGCCCTGTCCCAGGCACAGGGGCCCAGAGTGCTGGGCTCCCCGCCCACCCGCTCGCTGTTGGCGCTTGCCTTCCCAGGGCTGAGTGCAAGGGACCATCACAGGACGGGCTGCAGAAGGCCAGCCAGGGCACCCACACGTGGTGGCCGAAGGCCTGGTCTGGAAAGCCTGCTGCAGCCTCGTGGAGTCACGTCAGGGCAGGTGTGAGGTGAGTCCAGCCAGAACAGGCGGCAAAGCCCGGGTCCACCTGCTCCGGTGTGCCCGAGACACCCACGTGGGCATGAGCCACGGAGCTGTCCCCAAGACCGACCCTGGTCTCCCTGGCCCCCCGAGGGGCTGCAGCGCTCGCCAACCAGAGAGCCGGCCAGGCCGGGCTCAGACCCACACCCACAGGGGCCAGTCCGGGGGACACTCAGCCAGAGGAGCCCAAAGCTGGCCTCCCCCGATTGTGGCCGAAGGGCCCCACGGAGGCAGGAGACCCAGGCAGAGGGCCAGGGCCGGACCACGCCCAGCAGAGCAGGGGTGCAGCCAGTCAGGCCCACAAGCTTCCAGACAGAGAGAGGAAATCCCAGAGCCCGAGGAGCAATCCAAGAGGAAGCGAAAGCCCAGAACCCAGAGCAGAGGCAGGCTCAGCAGACCCTCGTGCCCGTCCCCACCTGCCAGGGCCAAGGCCAGAGGGTCTGCAGAACCACTGGGAAGGCAGACTGACCAGCATGAGAAAACCAGGGCAACTTACTAACTCTAGTCAGGGTCAGCTCAAAATCTGGCCACTTCCACATCAGCGCTGCAAGGAAACACAAGGACTCTGTTGGTGCGGGTGGGTGGGTGGGGGGGTGGGGGGACCCCGCCAGGGGCACGCGGCCCTGCCACCGGGTAGCCGCAGGGAGGAACAGGAAAGGGCTGCCCGCGGCAGGCGTCCCCAGTCAGCCCACGTGGCCCAGGCCCCCGAGAGGACAGTGACCACGTTGTCCGTCTGCGCAGCTCAGTCCCTGGACGGAGGCCGGCTCACTGAGGCCGCCCAGATCTACACGGCGAGCCTGGAAGGAGGCACCACACCCAGCTCAGTGCAATAAATAAAACTTTTATTCAAACGACTGCAGTACAGAGCACAATTCAGATTTAAAAAAAAAAGAGGAAAGGAAACAGGAAAATATTTTGAGCACTTTACATCCTCATACGAGTGTCGCAGTTTTGTGTCTACATTCATCCATTGAGCATGGAATCCCCTGGATTTGAGATCTTTTAGCAAAATTAGAACACCAACACGGAAGGCTCTTTGTACATGGATCCACGTTCTGGCTTTGTATTCTCCTTAAATATAAAATGCGTCTGTGTCTTGAGCTGCTTCTCTCACAAACACTCCCAGCCACATCCTAGTCCACAGGAGAGCGGGTGGAGGGTTTTGTTAGATCACGTTAGAAAAAGGAGCGTCCACAGCTTGGCAGGGGCTCCCGTGGCGGGAGGGGCCGGGCGGGACTGCACCCCGGCTCCTGCCCCAGATTCAGGGTGTGAAGAGGCCAAACCAGTAGCTGCAGAGTCCAGCATGTCCGCTTCGGAAGTCACCAAGACACACAAAAAGACGAGAGCGTTTAGGGAGGACGGGGGCAGGGACTGCCTCCTACCCCCCCACCCCCGGGGTGGCAGGCGCAAAGCCGCCCTCCCCAGGGCCAGCCCCTGGCGGCCTGGGGGCCACGGTTCCCTCACAAGGCTGTCCGGTGGTTTCCAGAACGCGTTGGGGGGGGTGGTCTCTGGAGCTCTTTGGAAAGTCCGCGAGGGGCCGCACCTGCCCGCCCCTGCCCCGCCTGGCACCGCGTGAGGTCACACGGCCCTGGGGACGCTGCCCGCCCGCACTCTGGTCTGTACACCGGCCCAAGCATCCGCGGAGAAGGAAGCGCTCAGGGGCCCGGGCTGCTGGGCTGCACGGGGCCGGGGGCCGTGGCCTCCCTCACAGGAGCGGCCGGCTTCCTCAGGAGGCCCCCCGGCTGGCACGAGCCCGTCTGTCGGTGCGGCCCTGGGAGGGGGCGCCTGCGGGGCCGCGAGCCTCCCCTCCCCTGACACAGGGGTCCGTGTCCGCTGGGGGAGTCAGATGCAGGAGTAACAGTACGCACACCAGAGTCCATGCAGATCTGCTTTTGTTTGTCAGGAAAGAAAAGTCCTTTTCCTGTTTTTTCTTTTCTTTTTTTCTCTTTTTTCTTTTTTTTTTTTTTTTAAGATTTTTCTTTTTCTTCAAACTTTAGGCCTGGCTCACGGTGAGCCTTCAAAAAGGGACAGTGCGTTGTGAACATGGCAGCCGCGGAGCAGACGTGAGGCTGCCTGGCCCCCGCTGCCTGGCCAGCAGCTCCCGCCTGGCGGACGCACGGGGTTGGGGGTGTGTAAACACGGGGGGCAGAGATGGGGCAGCACCATGGACCCTGGGGGATCTCAGAGTCTGGGGTCACCAACCAGAAGGCGGGACAGGGCAGGCGAGAAAGAAAAAGAACCCGAGAACAAACCAACAAGAGCGGAGGAGGGAACCGATGGAGGCCAGACAGGTGGGGGGGCTCTCCCGAGCAGCGGCTGCCCGTGGTCAGCGTCCTCACACCGTGGACACCAGGGTGCCACTGCCGCTGCGGAACAAAGCACAGGACGCTGCGGGGCCGCACACCGCTCCTGCAGCCACTCCGGTCAGCCGGCTGCCTGGCCCCGGAGCAGGGGCGGAAGCAGCCCCCACCCCACCCTGAGCCGGGACGAGGGCCACCAGGACGGAAGAGCGGGGACAGCACCGGGCTGAGGGCTTGCGGGACGACCGGGAGCCCCGGCGGCTGCGGTGGGCACCGGAGCAGGCTGCGCTCCCGCGGTCCAGGGCCCCCTGCCACCCACCCAGGGTCAGAGCACGAAGGTGGCTCTCCGGACCCACTCGGCAGGACCCTGGGATCGTGGGCTCCTGCCCTAGGACCCCCAGCACTCAGACAAGTAAGGGGTACGGAGAACAGGCACCCTGGGCCCCGCCTGCCCAGACCCAGAGTGGGGCCTCCACAGTCTCCAGCCAGGCCCCCACGGAGCAGGCCTTGGAGGGTCTGTGAGGGGGCCGGCCCTACCCACCCACAGCTCCCAAGGACAAGTGTGAAAGCCCCTTACCTGCTCACAGCCCGCGCTCCGTAGTCCTCTAGACCCTGGGGAGGGAAGGCAACCCAGGTTAGGCCGGGGGTCCTGGGGGCGAGGTGGGGTCTGCAGGACAAGAGGAGGCTGGGCGCACCGCCCTTGACCCGAGTGGGCACGCGGTACTGCCTGCAGCCGAGAGCGTGGAGGGCCCCTCCCACGTGCACAGCAGTGACATCCCAAACTCACGGGGACATCTCCTCATCTGGCCAGCGGCAGACCATGCATGGTATGAGCTCAGACTCAGGGGCACAAGCAAGACACATCCCCCGATGACCCCCTCCACGCACACGTCCCGTGGTGAGCGGTCAGGGGCTGTGGTCACCTGATGAGAGCACCAAGGCAGGCGAGCGTGGGATTACCTACGTCTTGGAGCAGGCAGGGGGGCCTCCCTGGGAACCAGTGACACTTGCAGGGAGGGGGTGAGGGCCAGGCGGAGAAGCCAGCCTGGGCCAGTCCCTGGGCAGAGCATGCCCCTGCGCCCCGAGACACCAGCGGCAGCGCCCCGGCTATGGGGCCGAGGGAGGGGCTGTGGACACCACCACAGCTCTGCCGGCCTGGCCTAGGGCCATCAAGGGCCGTTGGGGACACCCTCCTCGGCTGTCTCCGCGCCAAAACCAAACCTGGACGCCGGGAAGTGGGAGCAGCGTGCAGTGCCCAGGCCGGCCTAGGCTCAGCCAGCTGTGTCCTGGGCCCAGGCGGGGCTGGACGCGGCTGGAGCGTCTCCCACCCAGCAGGCTGGACCCATGACCCCGAGGTGCCACGCCTCTCCCAAGCTGGATCGGCCTCCCTGCTGCTGTTGCCCTGAGCACCAGCACCAGCCTCACCTTCCCCGCCAGGCTCCGTCCCGGGCCTTAGCTACACCTCCCCGGTCTGGTCCTTCCCACCACGTAACTGTCTCTGCCCGACCGTAAGCTCCTCCAAGACGGCTCCCTCACACACAGCACCTCACTAGCGATGGTCACGCCCACCTCACAGGAAGGGTGGGGGCGAGGCTGCTCAGGACGGTGCTGAGTGGGGCCTCTCCTGGACCTCACCCACCTACACCACCACTCACCCCAGCCGGGCAGGCGGAGACCCAGGTGAGCACCTGCTGCCCACATCTTAGAGAAACTCCCCTTCTCCCCGCTCCCGGGGGCTGGGGCGCTGACCCCCATGTTGGGGCCCAGTCCCGAAGACTGCAACCGAGAGCAAAGCTGTTGGCCCCTACTCCCCACGTGGCCACAGCAGACAAGTGTTCCAGAAGCCTCGGGCTCCTACGACTACGAACCTTCCCCCGCAGAGCCATGCCGTCCACGCTCACACCCGGACCCCACCTGGGCTTCAAAACCACCATCGTACACTCCAGGGGCTCTACTGGGGACCCGCACCTGGGACCCAGGCCTTGACCTCCTGCCTCTGGCCACTTGGTACCGGGTGACCTGGGCATGCGTGCCTGGCCCTGCCTCCCGAGGCCCAGAGACACACCACCAAGAAGCCTCTGGCCACATCCCAGGACTCGAACGCAAGTGCTCATGTCCACACTCGGGCCGTGACTGCCGGAGCCCAAGAGCCTCAGGGAGGGGGCTCCTGGACACGAAGTCCTCCCTGATGCCCAGGCCCCCTGCGAGGCGGGAGGCCTGAAGGCCACCGATGCCCCACCCGGAGGGAAGGCCAGGCAGCGGGACCACCTCGGCCTTCAGTAGAGCCGCTTCTGGGGCCCCTCCCGCGGCGCTCACCTGGGAGAAGGCAGGTACAGCCACACTGTAGGGCCTCTGCTTGAAGGTGCCGGCTGCCTGGGCAGGGAACGCACGGGAGGCTGCGCCGTAGTCGGGGGGCGGGAGGGCTAGCTCCTCCTTGTCCAGGAGGTTCCCCGTGCTGCTGCTTTTCCCCTGCTGCAGGCTGTGGGGCAGAGGCTTAGGGGCTGGCTCCACCCCGGCCCCCAGGACCCCATCCAACCCTCCACCTTCCCCACGCCTCCCTCAGGCCCTTCAAGAAGGCCTAATGGGGGGCTGCAGCCTCACCGAGCCAGCGGAACCGGGCCTGAAGGTGCGGCGGCAGGAAATTCCTAAAGCCCGTGCACCCCACCCCGACCCAGTCCTCTCGGCGCCGCTCGGCCCCTTCTGGGGCCCCGCACACCCTGCCCAAGGGAGGCGACAGCAGGGTGTGCTCCCGGGCCCAGTGAGGGGGCAAGGGAAGCCCCACCCACAGAGCACCCGGTGACCTTCCTCACAAAGCGGCCCGCACCCACAGCCCCCAGGAACCTCAACACGCAGCATGCCGGGCGTGGGGGCAGCACTGTGGGCGGGAGGGGACCAGAGCCCGGCCGAGCCCTTTGAGCAGAGAGCGGGCGCGGCTCACAGACCCACCGCGCCGTTCTCGCGGCAACCTTTCCAGAGCGAAGGGCCAGCAGCCTGGGTCAGCATGCTCACCTCATGTGCAACCTGTCGCTGCCATCGCCGTCCAGAACCCGGGTGTAGGAGAAGGGAAACCAGCCCCGCCTGGAGGAGAGAGCACAGGTGAGAGGGCCCCAGGGCCCGGATGCCCCCGGCTCCCCGGCCTGGCTGCAGCCGTCTCTCTAGCGAACACAAGCAGGCGCTCGGAGCAATAGCAGACCCCACCGGCACCCTGGGCACACACGGGCCCTGGACGGGAGGCTGGGCACCGCCGGCAGAGCGCCCGCGCCCGCGGCGGCCAGGGCCGGTTTCCGGCCGCACCGACAAAGCAGAGCAGCCGTCTGGAGAGCAGGCAGGGGTGCCGTTTGGGAAGGATGTGTCCTAGCCTCTCCCCGCTCATCACCCCCTCCCCAGATGGCGGCCGCCCGGAGGCGGGAGCCAAGCTGCGTCCAGCCCCTCCGTCCCTGGCTACGGCAGGCAGGGGCTGCGAGTCTCCATCTCGCCACCAGCCACCTCCAGACGACAGTGGTGCTCGGGGGAAGGGGCGGCTCCTGACCAGGGCAGCCCCACGGTGGCTCGAGAACGAGAGGCTGGCAGAACCTCGGGGCCACGGGGGTTAAATTAAGCCGTGAAGACACAGGTCCTGTGACCCGATGGCCCAGCACACAGGCTGAACAGAGGAGACTGGGCAGCAGAAGGCCTGGGTGGACGGCGGGCCTCTGCCAACTGGGAAGCCACACACCCGACAGCAGGGAAGGTAGGTGCCAGACGGGCCGCGGCGTGTGCGTGCGGGGCTCTGGGCCAAGTGGGTGACGCGGGCGGTGAGGGTGATGGGCTGGTGAGAGACGGTCTGTGCCGCCGAGATTGGACGACTGAAAACCCACGGCGGGATAGTCAGTCTGGAAAGGACGCGAGCCGCCAGGTCGTCTGAGGGCCGCAGGGTCAGGAGGCCTGCTATCCGGGCCCGGGCCGACAGCTGGCTGGGAGGGGGGCGGCCTGCGGATGCTCACATTTTGGTCTTCTCGCTCTCCCCGTAGTGCCAGCCGTCGCGGGCCTCAGGCACCAGCAGGGTGATGAGGTCTCCCTCCTTGAAGCTCAGCAGGGTGCTGTTGTCCCCGGCCGCGTGAGAGAAGATAGCTTTCACCCGCATGCGGCCGTTGCGTTCCAGGCCAGCCGCCATGGAGCTGGAGCGCGGCAGGGTCTTGTTCTCAGCTGTCGGGACGACAGGGTAGGAATGAGGGGATGTGCTTGTCCTCCTGTCGGCTCAGCCTGACGGGAAGGTGCTAGAAGGCCCCGGGCGGGCCTGGAGGGGGACGCTCGTTTGGGCAGGACCCAGATGCTGCAGAGGCGGATCCAGCTGCAGACCTACCGCTCACCAGCTGTGGGGCATTCTGGGCCTGGACCTCAGCTTTCCCACGTGCTCATCGGCAGACCCTCACCGGCTGGGAGGGGGGGCTGTCCCACTGTCCCTTACAGCCCTGCCAAGCACCGCCCGCGTGCTCCCATCACAGGCTGAGCCCAGATGTCCTGGCACAGCCCCGCCCTATCGTGTCGACTTGAGGGGAGCCAGGCAAAGCCTGAGGCTCCAGGACAGAGATTTCACCGGGGGCCCAAGGGGGCCGCACCAGGGCACGCACACGCTCGGGGCTCTGAGGGAGGCCTCCCCCACCTCCCCTCGGGTATGGTGTGACAGCTGGGGGCTGGGGGCACGTCTGAGCCCTTACTGGCCGCATAGCTGTTCTTCGGGGCCACGCTCTTGCGCACGGGGAGCGTGTTGGAGTAGGAGTCGCTCAGCTTGCTCTGGGACTGTGGAGGAGACGAGGTCTTGGGCTGGGCGGCCTTGCGGTCGGCCCAGGGGCTGTAGTCCTCACCATCTGGGCCCGAGACGCCGTTCATGACGGGCGTGCTCTCCTGGGCAGACAGCCGCTGTGGAGAAGAGGCGGGGGATGGGGGGGTGGCGTCGCAGGAGAGCCTAGTCAGGCGAGGCCGGCATGGGAACCCCTCACCCCGGCCACCCCGGTGCAAGCGTGGGGGCCATCCTTCCACACCCATAAAGCTTGCTGGAGGCCGCAGACTCACCCCCACAAACGGGGCCAGCTCGGGGGGCACCGGCAGGGGCTTGGCCCCCGGGATAGGGTCTGAGATGACCAGGCTGGACTTGGAGGCCGACAGGGTGCTGGGGAGGATGGAGCCGTTGCTCCCGGCCATCTGCTGCATCAGCTGCACCGCACGGTCCGGGATCTTGTTGGGGTCGGCGCAGGCCTGTTGCCACAGTGGCAACTTCTGTGCCAGCAGCTCCTTGCCCTGAAGCAGAGGAAGCAGGACGGGGCAGGGTCAGGGCCGGGCACGCAGCGGGGGGCCGTCCCCGCAGGGCCACAAGGGCCCGGCCCCAGACACACTCCCCCACTCAGGAGGGGCACACCTGCCTAAGGCTCTCGGCTGCTCCACACCAGGTGATGACTCAGCCAGATGGGGCCCCAGGGGTCCCTGACCCCCAGCCTGGGAAAGAGGCAGGCTGTTGCCATAAGCCATGCAGTCATGGGGCCAGCCGGGCTGAGACAAAAATGAAGGTCCAACCTGGCCGGGGGCCGCCAAAAAAGGAAAAAGGGACAGACGCTCCATGGGCAACCATGAGGTCCTGGGGAGAGCGTCATCCTGGGGTCCCGAGCCGCGGTCAGGCCCAGCTACGGGTGCAGGAAGGCGAGACCCCACCATGCGGTACCAGATAGATGCAAGGTGACAACTGCCCCGCCCCCAACCCAGGGGCCCGAGAGCCCAGCTGTCCCTCCAGTGTGCACCGGGGTGTGCCCAGGGCGCAGCTAGCCGGACAAGCACGGGCCTAACAAAACATGACAAAGCCACGGGTCTGGTGAGGAATCCCAAAATGAGGGACAGCCGAGTGGGGCGCCAGCCTGAGGTTCCCTGCAGCCCAGCTGGGGTCTGGCGCCCACCTCATGGGCCTGTCCAGGGCTTGGGGGCAGCTGTGCCCTCCCTCCTGTTTGGCCAAAGTGTCTACCTGGCCTGTAGCAGACGCGGTCACCCGTGTGCCACTGCAGAGCCTGGAGCTCCCCTGGGTGGAGTGCTCCCTAGCTCGGGGCAATCACTGTCCCTGAGACCTCCGAAGGGGCTGTCCGGCCCTCACTGCCTCTCCCCACTCTGACCTGTGTCTGGGCACGGAGGGGGCATCTGTGTGGGAGACGTGGAAGAGGCTAGAAAAAGGCCCTGTGAGCAGGCCACACCCTCCACTGCGCGCTGGGTGAGACCAGGGGCCAGCAGACCATGGCCCGGGCGCCGGCCGCCTGTTTTGTAAACGAAGTTTGATCGGAACACAGCTGTATCTGCTCCTCCACACATCTGGGGCTGCTTCTGCGTGCTACGGCCCAAACCCAAAATGTTAACCTGGACCCTGGCTGAGATAACTGGTTGATAGGTCTGGGTGGTGGTGACAAGGCCCCAAGGATCCAGCACCACACGGGGCACCTGCAGGGTCAGGGCGTGGCTCTCGGAAGGGCTCCACAGCTGGGCTGACCGGCCAACCCAGGGCTCCCACCTGGTGATGAACCGCGTCGCTGGGGCTAGGACCCACCTGCCGGGGAGATGCCTGGTGGCCTGCTGCAGGGAAGAGCCTGGGGGGGTCCTGCCCTGGGCCTCTCTAGATCCGCCTGGGAGGGCTGCATCCAGCTCCCTGGGAGGTCAGCTCTCACCTCTCGCAGTGACAATGGCTTTCCTGCCCTCTCTGCCGCCTGCCGCACCAACGAGCCCGCAGCCTCCCTGTGACCTGCCGTGGGGCCCGGCTGCCGCCAGAGGGCGCCGCCGCCCACCGCAGCGCTGCTGGGAACTGTGCGGGCTGAGCGGCCGCCCCCGCTCCGCAGCTCACAGCTGCTTCCACGGTGGCTCCCCGGTGGCTGCTCCCACAGGGGACGCAGGTCCTTCCCTGTCCTTGCCTCGCACCTGGGAGCGGGCCCTCAGGCAGGCCCGGGAGGCAGAGCCGCTCTGCGGAGGGAGGGCGTCTCTCTCCTACGCAGCCCAGACCGTGGGGACTGCAGAGCATGTCCCCCGTCAAGCACACGTGCGTGAACGTGCACTTACCCCGCTGATCCGCAGACCCCTTTATGGAAAAAGGATCTGCTGAGCTCTTGGAATGTTCTGGAACGTTCCAGCGGACAGATCTGCTCCCTCCCCAGGGGCTCCTCCAGACCCTCTACGAGGGGCTCCCTGGCACTGCGGCCCTCCCCGAGGAGCCAGCCTCCTGCCACTGTCCTCAAAACAGCGCTAACAATTTCTAACCGAAGTCTCCGAGACGTCTGCAGCGTCTGGCCCAGTGACTCTCCTACTAGAATGCTGTCCCCGGGGGAATCTGAAATGCACAGTGTTCCTTTCAACACAGCTCAACAGTGGACACGCCCCCGATGGCCACCAGGGACACGAGAGCCCACGGCCAGCAGACCTCACCTTGGAGTGGTAGGCGGCGGAGTTCTTGGCCACGGCGCACTGCTTCTCCACCAGGAAGCAGAACCTCCTCCTCTCCTCGGTCAGGGCTGTCTTGTAGCCGTCCGACACGTAGTTCTCCAGCTCGCCCTGCTTGTTGCTGATTGCGTCGATGTACTGGGGGGCGGGGGAGAGCATGGGGGACACACACGAGCTGCTGACAGGGCAACACAGGATCCCGCCCAGCTCTGGGCAGCCCCACGAGGGGCGGAGCGCACGTCCGGCCGGCCCACGGGTGGGCCTGGCGACGACCCACTTGGGCCAAGAGGGCACGGGCAGAGTGACAGCAGGGCAGCCCCATGCCCCACTGGGCCACTGTCCCCCTGGGAGCTCGTGTCCCCCGACCCCTGCCCCCTCTTGCCCCAGCAGCCACACATGTGTGGACCATGCTGGCAGATTATGAGGCCTGGCGGCACCGTGGCACCTCCCGTGGATCCTGATTCCAGGCATCTGAAACCACCCTGCTGGTGGACCAGGAAAGCTCGCCCGGCACGATGTGTTTGAGAATGACTAATTCACACCCAAATCCTGCGGGGGTGGGCAGAGAACGCAGGAGACACTGCTTGATGCTGGGGCATGCTGGAACATTCTGATTTTGCAGGCTGGAAACTTTCGGTAACAAAGCGCCCTCAAGACTGTAGGCAGCCATCACGGGGAGGCAGGACACACAGTGCGGGGCTCTGCAGAGCCCCGTCAGTGTGCGTGTGATGGGGTCTGCGGGGTCCTGGACGTTTCTGAAGGGAGCCCCTTGCGGCTGCTTCCCTCCGCACCTGGGGCCACTGCCCACGCGGGGAGGCACTGCTGCGGGGCTGGTCTTTGTGGCCTTGGGGTCTTCCCTGCCCCGAGGGGCACCTCCCGCACCGGCTCTGACTCAGCGTGGGTGGGCGGTGCTGAGTGGAGGTGGGCGCCAGGAGGAGGCGCGCAGAACAGGCTGTTCCTGCTGCCTCCCTGCCCGGCAGCGCTCAGCTGGAGGGCCAAGGACCAGCCTGTGGGCGTGGCTTGTCCCCAGCTGGCCACCAGCGCGTGGGCTCAGCCAGCGTGAAGTAGCCACACTACTCCAAGGCCAGGCCTGCCCAGCCCTGCCAGCAAAACCCAGGGGCCCCCCCTCTGCCTCTGCACACCACCCCCCTCACCACCCTGAGCTCCACTGCCCCCCTTGGAGACAGCAGCTTAAAAGGGGCCCCAAAGAGCCCGCCCACTGCCGGCAGCCACACCGAGGCCACAGCCTCAAGGAGCGGGCCCTGGGCCTCCCGGGCAGCCGCGGGCTCCGCCCCGGTGTGCCTGAGGGGACCCAGGATGGCTCTTGGGGAGCAAGCCCCGCCAGCCTGGGAAAGAGGTCTGGGCACAAGTAAGAGGTCCCCCTGGCGGGCTCTCTGCTCTGCTCCCTCAGCCCTGCCTCCCCCGCCCCGCACGGTTCCCCCGCCCTACAGCTACTCCAGGAAGTGGGTGAGAACGCCTGGAGCCGGGCGGTGCCCCTGGGGGCCGGGGGGGTGCACAGTGGGCAAGGCTGAGCTTCATGGGGAGGAATCCAGCAGTGGCCGTGGAAGAGGGGGGCTGCCAAGGGGGCCGTTCACACCCACACCCCCTCCCACAAGCCCCACGAGGCGCCTGGGAGGACAGCAGAGCACAGAGGCCCAGGAGAGAGCACCCTCTGGATGGAAGGGCCTGGAAGGGGCACGCACACCCCCAGGGCCCCAGTGCTGATGTGCTCTAATCCATGACCATCCCACCCTTCCCCAGGGGCCTTGTCAGGGACACGCGGCCCACAGCAAGGGCGCCTTCCTCGGCTCAGCTCGGTGCCCGAGAGCCCCCTAAGAAGAAGTTCCTGCAAGGTTCCAGAAGATGAGGGTTTAAGCCCCCAGGGAGACTCCAAATCCACCCTCTCCTTGCGCCACCACGTCCCCGTCCCTGGGGGCTGCTCTAGCATCCCCACCCACTCAGCAGTGGCCAGGCCCGGGACAGAGGTGGGCTGGGGGTGGGCCAGGCATGCGGAGACCGCAAGCCTGGGCGAGAGCTAACGCACGGAGATGGGAGTTCGCCCAGAGTGCTGGCCTCCACACCAACTGTCACCTAGCGGGGACTCTGAAGGAGAGGGGCCACTGTGAACGGTTAGCACAGGACAGGGCGGAAACCGGGACACGGGGCCCCCTGGGTCTGCTCACCCTGAGCACGCACAGCTCCCGAGCCAGCCCCGCTGTCCGACCCGCACGTGGTTTCTGGGTTTTTAGGCTGTGGTATGTCTTTCGCAGCTGCGCTCCCCGCTCCCAGGAGTGGAGAGAAAGCAGCGCTGGGCCCGTGGGGGGCAGGGCGCTGGCCTCATTAGCAGGGTCTGCCAGCCTTCCGTGCCGGGGGTGGGGGCGGGCGGAGGGGGGAGTGGTGTTTTATTTTTAAGATTTCCATTTATTCAAACAAGCTCCGAGAACGGCTGGGAGCAGTGCAGGTCTCGGGGGGAACGGGACTGAGGTGGAGAGCAGGGCCCTGGCAGGAGCTGGGGGGGCACCCCGACTCCCCGGGGACCACGCCTACTGGGGAGCAGGCGGGAGAGCCTTCTGAGCTACGCCCTGGGGCAGCCGGCCCTGGGTAGGGCGTGAGGACCGGGGGCAGCGGACAGCTTCCACCATGGGCCCCCGGGCCATCCAGCTGCCCCGAGCACCCCAGCCTGGGCACTGCCCTCACCAGCCGGGACATGGGGCTGCCACTTCTGTGGAGGAATGACAGCCGGCTTTCCTGACCTCCTTTTCCTGCATGCAGCTCCTTGCGGAGAGAGACCACAACTTCACTGGGCAGATCCTGGAAGCGTGGACCAACTGAGGAACTTCACCCCTCGAGGGGGACGGGGAGTGGAGGACGCCCCACCCACAGGGCCCGGGCCACGCTGGTTTGCTCTGTGGGCAAGGACACCCACACCCCAAACGTGGAGGAGTGCTGGAGCTCTCCGGAAAAGTGCAGAGGACAGAACACCGCCTGGCCCTGCACCTCCCATGACTGAGCTGCTGGAAATGGCCCCGAGCCTGTCCCTGCCGCAGACGGGCGGGCGGGGGGGCGCTGTGGCTGGCTCCACACTCCCACCCTCCGCCGCCTTTCCTGCTCCCGGCTCAGTGGTGCTATGGTGACTGCGCTATAGAAACACCCAGCTGAGAGCATTTGAGACCCCAGAATGCTCCCACTTAGTCACCCTGGGCTGAACAGCCCTGTAATCCGAGAAGACAAAAGTGATCAGAACATATGTCTTCTCTCCAAGGCAAGCGGTGACTCAGAGTGGGGAGGGGTGTCCAAGAACAAACGAGCACTCTGCTTTCCCTCGTCTGATATGGCCCCGGCGGGGCGTTCCCACGTTTCTCAAGAACCCGGTGCTGCCCCTTCAGGTCCCCGCAGCTCATGAATGAGAGCGTAATTCTTGACCCTCAGCTGTCACTGCTGGGAACGATTATTCCCAGGAGACAACGAAGGAACCCCCACGGGCTGCGATGCTCAGGAAAGGACAGCAAAAATCTGACACCCCCACGTCGCGTCTGGTGACCAGCTACCTGCTGACCAGGCCCGTGTCCCCTCCCTGGTGGGATGGACCCCGCACCAGGCACAGAACAGGAACGCCGCCACCGCTCGGCGGATGAAGCCTCAGCCAGCCTCCATCTCCGGGGACGCGGGCGTGGCGGGGGGCGCCACGGACGTGGTGGGGGGCCACGGCAGCAGTTCAGTGTATTGGAGAACCCTTAAAATTTCATTTAAATCTGAGAGGCCTGAGCAAGACTCAGGGCTGGGGCCACTGTCCCATCTTGCCCACAGGCATGTGGTGGGAGGGCTGGCCATTCAGCTCCTTGAGCCCTGGGGTTCCCATTTTCTTGCAAAAGGGCCCAGAGCTGTCATTAGATCGGCAAGGGGGTCTATGACCAGCAGACCCCAACAGCAGACGCCCTGCCCGAGGACCCTTCCACTCCCACTGTCCCATGTGCCCAGAGGCCGAGGAAAAGAGCGGGGGGCCGCTTAGGTCCTCACTAGTGGGCCAGATGCTCTGACAAAGGCTTAAGGCCCACAGATCAGCATGTCCCCAAGACCCAAGGGGATGGGTCTCCACAAACCTGACCCAAGGCCCTGGGTGGGTGGCTGCCAGGGAGCATGCCAGCCCCCAAAGACCCACACCACCCAGGGCTGGGGGGAGCTCTGCCCCTTGGGCCTGGAGGAAATCAGAGGCTGGGTTTTAGCACCCGCTTTGCCAGGTGACCCCTGCTGAGCTGCAAAGGCCTCTGGGTCTCGGGTCCTCTGGTAAGCGGAGGGGCTGAACCACACCACCCACGCTGGCACAGCCCGACACGGCCCCACACGGCCGCCCTTGCCTCCCGTGGCCATGGAGGTTCTACAGTTCAAAATCCACGGCTGATTTTGTACACTTAACAGGAAAGAACATGACACGTCTCACTAATATTTTCACGGTGATCACGGGTCAAAGCAACGCTCTAGGTGTCTTTGAATAAGATATATTATTTAAAAACTATTAAATTACTACAACAAATTACTAAAACCAAGGGCTGCTTTTTCACATTTTCCCGCAGCCAGCCCTGGGTGTGAGACGACGAGGAGAGTGAGCCCGACACCGCCCCCCGATTCCTGCCTCTCTGACGCCCCAAGATGCCCCAAGTCACTCACGGGCCGTGCAAGTTGGCGCCGAGGCCGCAGCCCATGCACAGCTCCATCCGGAGAAGTGGGAGCCGAGACGGCCCAGGTGGCCCGACGGGCTCGAAGGGGCAGACCGTCGTCCTCCCCCAGCCGCCCCGGGAACGCCGTGCCCCCCGATGCCACCTCTGGACACACAGGTTCCTGGAGGGCGCCGTGGACTCTAGTTTCTCACACCCGGTGGACTTGTCCACAGACCGCCTTCGGGGTAGAAGAGCTTTTTAAACAACAAGAACAGGAGGCACCTAAAGGGCTCGAACCACCAGCACCGCATCAAACTCCACACATTAACAGGACCAGCCTCTGCCGTGACCTTTTTTGAAAATCTAAATTACGGTTATTTTGTTTTTGTTTTGTTAATTACACATCCCTTTAAATAAAACAGATTTCCCCCTTTCTCAGACTGGGGATCTGGATGCATGTGCTTTCTGGAACACACGAGCCCAGGGAGGGGAAGCAAAGTGACTGAAGGCCCCAAGGAGAGCCCCCTGCCGCCACGGGGAGGCCTGCCCCACGGCCTCTGAGGGGGCTCAGGAACCCGCTGGACCGCTCTCCTCCAGCACAACCAGCCAGCCGGGGCTGCGTGGCCTGGGGGGAGGAGGGAACGGAAGAGGGACCTGGGCCTGGCCGGACGCTCCCTGCACCTCCGAGCACCCCGGCAACCCCGGCCCCCAGCACCCGCTGCTCTTCCCAATAGCCAGACCCTGCCCGGATCAGGGGCTGCAAGGGCCAGGTCGCCTGGGAACCCCAAACGGCCGCGGCCCACTGAGCTTGGGCAAGCAGGCTGGGCCCACACCCAGGTAACCCCGGGCCGGGCTCCACCCCTCTGCCTCTGGGGCCTTGAAACACTTGGGGTATCGGCAGCCCCTCTCTCAGCATATGGAGCCCGCATACAGTTTGGGAGGGACACACTGCTTCCCTGTGACCCCAGCCCACCTCACCCCCAACGTGCATCCCTGGATTTTCTATCAGTCATGACCCCCTTGAAGGGTGAGGTCTCCTGTCTGTGCTCAGTCCTATTCTAGTCAGAGCTGGACCAGGGCTGAAGACAAATGAAATAAAAACAGGGGACACTGTCACCCAGGCCCTACAGGATCTGCCACTTCCACACCAGCCACTCAGAAGCCCTGGGACCATGAGCTGCCCCGTGGGACCGGCTGCCCTTCAGAATCACCCAGAAGTTTTGAGAACCCTGACAAAGGCCACAGTGGAACCGCTCACACCACATGCCTGGGGAAGGGGACACAGGCCCAGTGGACATGCCGAGGGCCAAAGGGACAGGGTCACCAAACCAGGCCTGCCACCCCGCCAGACACACAGCATGTCCTCCACCGACCACGTGCCCTACGGCGCCCTCCACACAGACGGGCACTGCCGTGGGTGTGGAGCTGGAGGTCTGGGGAGCGGCCTCGGCCGTGGGGACAGCACGTGGTGCCTTCCCTACTTCCAGACGCAACCCTTGTCCTAGTTAGCGCCCCAAATGCCTCTGAGTGCCTGTTCCCTGACCTATAATCAAAATCAGTTCTCTTCATGGAAATCCCAAAACACAGTTTCAATTACCGGCAGTTCTTGAAAATGGCCAGCTCTGACCCAGTCCCATTCACAGGGAGCCCACCGCTGATGGACTGACGGACACTCTCGGTCTTCTGCTCTTTCTGGGGCAGGTCTGATCAACTTTACCTTCCTCCACCCTAAACAGCTCCACTCCATGGGCAGGCCCCCTGCCCTGGCACCGCCTGACCACTGGCCACACAATTCAGAGGCCTTGGGGGAGGACAAGATGTGTGGGCGCCCTTGACCAGTCGGCCTCTCTGGGAGGCACAGAGCTGCCCGAGGAGCTCTGAGGGTTGGCCCCTGCCTGGCGGGCAGCCTTACCACTCTCCCCAGCAAGTGTTCTGCACACACAAAGCTCAAGTCTGGGAGGGAGCACATGTGGGCTGGGGGCTCTAGAAGACACACAGGGGATCCCAGCAATCGAGTCTCATGAAAGACCACCCACCTCTCCATGGCACTCAGCAAACCCATGCTTGAAATCACATGCCGGAGCCTCCTGGCCATAGCGTCCACCCGTGAGAAAGCCCGTCGCCCAGGCTCGGGCAGTCTGGGCATGCCGCCTGCCACCTGCTCTGCCAGGAGGGGCCCATCAGGGCAGAGGCTTGGGTGCAGCTTGAGGACCCCCGGGAGGGGCCCCCGTATGAGTCACGGGCTGCGGGACCTGCTTCCACCTGCACACACAGCCCACCAGGCAGCATATGGCCCAGGCCCCCCTCCCCCGCCCCCAGTGAGGGGCCTTATGGAGAGGAGAGGCCCCAGGAGTTGAGCCGGGAAAGGCCAGCAGCTGTGTTTGGAGCCCAGGTCACTCCCCTTCCCTGGGGTCATTACTCTCTTCCTCTCAGCCCAAGGGCACGGCCCCAGGAGCCCACAGAGGTCAGATCCCACCTCCTGCCCCTGTAACACCATGTGGGCCCATCTGCCTCTCCCAGCTCTTCCTCAGGGCTGGGGACAGTGCTCAAGCCCCTGCGAATTGTGCAAGGAGACACACAGGAGTGAAGAGCTCGGAGCACATGGTACATGTGGCCACGGGGACAGCCCGCAGGACTGTGGTAGAGCTGGGGCCAGGTGCTCCAGAAAACTGAGAAGGAGATAGCAAGAGGAGGGCCTCACTCTTCCTCACGGAAGGGTCTCCAACAGGACCTCAGCTCTAGGGCAAAAACCACTATCCCAGGGAACAGGGTGTAGAAGGAGGCTGGTCACTCCAAAAGGCCCCCGTGGCCCTCCCAGGCCGGCAGCTGCACCTCCTAACAGAAGTCAGACCCTGCCTCCTGGCCGGCTTGGCAAGGCCTTCAGCCACCAGCATGGACAGCCCCACGTGCCAAAGGGCCCACAGGCACCCAGGCAGGCGGGCATCTCAGCAAGGCCACTGGGCTCAGAAACATCCATCCCGGGGGCGCCTGGGTGGCTCGGTCGGTTTAGCGTCTGCCTTCAGCTCAGGTCATGATCCCAGGCTCCTGGGATCGAGTCCCACATTGGGCTCCCTGCTTAGCAGGGAGTCTGCTTCTCCCTCTGGCCCGCCCCCCTCCTGTGCTCTCTCTCTCTCTCATTCTTTCTCAAATAAAATCTTAAAAAAAAAAACACCTTAAAAAAACCCAAAAAACAAAAGAATCATCTGCCCTGGACAGGTGGCTGGCGGGCCTCCCGCCAGCTCGGAGTGCACCAGGTAGCCCATCTGACCCAGCACAGACCCGGGCGTGGGGCTCTGAGGATGTCCTGGCCCAGCTTCTCGGAGTTCCACATGGTGGTTCAACAGTCCTTTTGCTTCCACCCTCAAGAAAGAAAACTGAAATCACCGGGCACATCCTGGATGTCACTGTGCGGCCACCCCGGGCTGGGCACCACACGGGACATGTGTGCAACACAGGACCCAGCCCTCCCTGGAAGGAGCTCAGTGACTTGGGGAAATCACAATAAAACCCTTGGATAGTTTTGGATCCAACAGAGAAGGAAGAGAGATTTGGAGAAGCAGAAGACCAAAAGGTGGCCAGAGGAGAAGGTTCTGAGCAGGTGCATGAAAGAGGAAGGGGAATCCCACTAGGTCAGCGTCAGCACGGGAGGAGGGAAGGACCCCACCTCGTAAATGGGCAGGCAGGCTGCGCAAGCGCCTGGAGCCCGCCGCGACCACACCCCTTGTAAGGGACAAAGCCAGGGGTGCAATCGAGATCCGACAGTCCGGGGGCCTCACAGCAGGGGCCGGGTGGGGAGGGGCGGGGAGGGGCCGGGCGGGGCCGGGCGGGCGGGGCCAGCCCAGGCGTCTGCAAGCCACAAGGTGGGTGACAGACGCTGCTGTACAGCAGGAGCCCAGGGAGGAGGGGACGTGACCTGGCCGTGCTGGGGGCACGGGGGGGCCTTGGTCAGGGGGTGACCCTCAGACGGGAAGAAAGAGCAGTTGCATATCTCTGCGGAGGAGCCCCAGGAGGCCAGGGTGGGCGTGGCCAGCTCGCCAACTGGGGCACTGTGGGGAGACCCCGTGCAGGGAGAAAAGGGCCCCCAATTTTCCAGCACAGCAAGAGTAGTGCATGAAGAGCCCCTGCCGGGTCCCCTTCCGGCCCTGCCCAACTAAGGAAGCAAACCCCCTCTGGCTCCACAGGCCCAGGGTCCAGGGCGGAGCCGGGAGCACTGAGGGGTGTGGGCGGCGGGAGCCAGATGCAGCAGTCTCCAGACTCCACCGACACGGGGGGTCTCAGGCTCCCCGTGGAGCAGGAGCGAATGCCATCAAGGCCGCCAGCCCTGGGGTCTGGCCTCCACCCAGCCCGCCCCCCCACCCCGGGCGCAGGACCTGCCGGCCAGCGTCCTGCCGCGACCGCTACCCTCCAGCTGCAAGTGTGCTTGTGACGGCCCCCAGAAGGCTGGTCACAGGGCAGGTCCACGGGCCCAGGGCCCAGGCCCTGCTCAGGACACAGCCTCCACGTTTGCGGCTGTAAAAGGGAAGGAAGCACAGGCCACAGGGTGGATGAACCTCGAGAACTGAGTGTGAAGGACCACATGCAGGAGGCCACACAGTGGAGACCCCATTCACGCGTGATGCCCAGACCGGGCCGAGTCACATGCGGACGGTAGGTCACTGGCTGCCTGGGGGGCATGGGTGCCCGCTGATGGGCAGGGGCTTCCTTTCTGGGGTGCTGGAAACCCTCTAAAATGGAGCGTGGGGACAGCGGCATAGCCATACAGATGGCCACACCCAAAGCCGCCCCGTGTCCCTTCCATGGCACGTGAAGCGTATTTCAAAGCTGAACCCAAGAGAAGAACAAAGCGCCTCAAGGGGGGGTGCGCAGGCTCCCAGCCCCACCTGGCAGGTGGCTGAAGCCTGGACGAGCCGGCCTCGGTGCCCCAGCGCCCCACCAGCCCAGGGCCCCCCAGGGGGAGCTCTGGTGCAAACACCTGTGCCGAGGGGGTTCATGGTCTCCAGGGGGCGGGGGCGCCAATCATGATCAAGCTTTCAGGGAGCAAAATGACAAAACACATTGGGGGGGGGACATGAAACGGAGACATCCAGCGAAGTGTGGCTTTCTCCACCCCTCAGCCTCACAGCCCGCTTCTAGATCTGACTCCGCCTATAAGGGCCCCCCGCCGGACAGCCTCAGGGGCTCAGGCCTCCAGGGCGGTGACGGCTTAGGGGCAGTCACCGGGCATGACGGAGCCAAGAGCGTGGCGCAAGGACACGCCTGACAAGGGGAAGTCACGCTGAGAATGGCGGGCGCTGTTCCACCGCTGCCCCGGACGACCGGCACCTCTGCTCCCCTCACTAGGCCGTGGTGCTCTGCACGCAGGGTGACAGTTCTCACCTGCTGCTGCCAGGCCCCTGCGCCCCACCAGGTGGGCTGCTCGCCGGCACCACACTAGGGGAGGGTGCGGGGTGCGTGCCCGCGAGGCACTCGTAGGCAGACGCAAACACGTGGGGAAGAGCGGGGGTGCACGGCGCACCTCAAGGCTTGCCAACTTGACAGCCGGCACCGAGGGTGGGGCCTCAGGAGATGAGGGGCTCACGCCCGTGCTCGGCCCCATGGGGCTCCCCTCGCCCCGAAGTGGCTGGGAGCTGTTTTGTCTTTCCTCCTCATCTGAGTTACGTGGGGCCTCGGCAGCGGGTATTGTGGGCCTGATCTGTGTCAACTGGCCAGGGGGTTCGGGTGAATCAGGTATATTAGGGCCACTCTGTCCCAAATCCCTGGTCCGTTGCGCACACGGTGCCTGCAACGCTGGGCCCAGTGGTGAGGGAGGCCACACCAGGGCGGGCCCCTCCTGCGCCCTCCTGTGCCCTGTGCCTCTCGGGCCGCTGAGCCACTTGACCGGCCAGCGTCAGCCTGCAGAGTCTGGGCCCAGTCCTGGGGGCAGAATCCAGAGGACAGAGCAAGATGTCCTTGGGGTCTCCGCTCCTTTGGCAGCAAGCCTTCCAGTGCCCCACCGAGGCTCCGAGAACAGGGCAGGGGGGTCGCAGGCCCACGCCGGCCATCTGCCGGCTCTAGGATGGGAGGTACTCGCTGCCCCAAACCCACCGGGAGAACAGAGCCCGGCTCTGCCCAGGTCCACCAAGAGGGCCCGGGGAGGGGAGCGCTTCCTTGGCACTGCTCGCTCAAGGGGCCGCCGGAGTCATGACAGCGGGCCCGAGTCCTACCTGCAGCTCCTTGTCCGAGTACTTCTGCGGGTTTTTGCTGCCCTGGCTCTTCTTGCGGAGTTTCTTCAGCTCGGCCTGGCACTTGTCCAGAGCGTCACCCTTGCTCCTTTGCTCCGTCTGGTATTTCTTCAACGCGGCCTGAGAGTCAAAGACGCCACACAGACCCATAAGTCGATGGCCCTTCCGGCTCTCTGCACAGCTTCAGCCCGCACGGCCCCGAGGGCGGCCGGCAACACCTGGCCGCAGGCTGAGGGGGGAGCACGGCCAACCCAGGCCTCACCCTCCTGCGGTGGCCCATGGTCCCACACACGAAATCTGGGCCTCTCCCCTTCCTCCACCGCCAAGAGCCAGGGCGCCTCCCATGAGCACAGGTCGCACACCCCGACAGAGTGCAGCACCTCGGGCCCCTCTGGCCCTGGGGAGAGGTGACGGCACAGGGACGGGGCACCAAGGCCTCCAGGTCACAGAGACAGAGTCTGCAGGCTCCGCAGGGGGGCAGCGTGGTGCCATCGTCACTACGGAAGGTGGCAAGCTGCGGGGGTGCCAGAACTGGGCACGCAAGGCACTGGACGAGCCGGCTTCCCCCACGCGCTGCGCTCACTCCCAGACGGGCAGGCATGGGGAGGGCCAGGGAACCTGCAGGATGGCAGGCTCGCAGCGAGCTGACCACCCGGGAGATGCCAAGCGCGAGGGGGAGCAGTGCGGGCAACCCGACAGGTGTTGGCTACTTACGCTCAGGTACCTGGAATCCAGCTCCACCTTCTGCTCCAACTGTGTGAGCAGCTCATTGTGGAAAGACTTCAGCTGGACACGGAGAGAACACACGGGCAGTGAGCCCTGCAGGCCGGGGCACGAGGCGGGCGGGGGAGGGCCCTCCCAGGAGAGGTGGATGGTCACCACGGCGCCCCAGACACGAGCCACCCCGAGGGACAGGGGGCCCGTCTGATCCCTGAGCCAATGAGCCTGCACAGACGGGCGGGGCCTGGGGAGCCGGAGCCAGAAGCCTCCAGGAACGAGTGCTGAACAGCAGTGGGGACGTCAGACCGTCCTGGCCTTGGATACCATCGGGGGCTCCGCTTCCCAGGGCGAACACAGAAACCGCTCCCCACCATCCCCCATCTGCTCTCCAGCGCTGAAGAATTACTCAAGCTGACACGAGCAAACAGAGGGGCCCGAGTGACCCCTCACTTTAGACCTACTGGGTCCTGGCTGGGCCTGGAATCTGAGCACGTGTGTGCTCCTCAGACCCGCAACCCCGTGTCCCTGCCTGGAGTATGAGATCCCGTGTGGCCTGGGCCCTTTCCTCCTGGCTGCTTGTTTGTCCTTGGCCCTCACGATGAGTCACCTCCCCATTATGTGACTTCTGTCCCGGGCCTGGGATTTGTCCCCATCTTTCTGAGTGCAGCCACACGATGACACAACGTTCCCACATGGACACATGGCCAAAGCACACAGCCTGCTTTCTCCTCGCCTCTGACTGACCTGCCCCCCTGCATTTGCCCCTTCCTCCCCAGGAGCCTCACCATCTCTTCCAACTGATTCTGAATCTGCCTGTGGACTTCGGCCATCTGAAAGAGAACGTCTCCTGGAAAGGCAGGAAGGAGGGGAAGAGGGGAAGGAGAGAAAAGTTAAGTACTCTGTGCTATGGCCCCTCCACCCTCCCGTGGCTGGGGAGCGGGTGACCAGCAGACAAAGGTGCACCGGGGGCAGGGGGGAGAACACGGTTTCTTCTGTTGACACCAAGACAAGATGGAAAATTCTAGAATGACAAGGGATGCCACTGGGCGACTTTGGGGGTGGTGGGGTAAGAGCTGAGGTTCATGACAGGCAAGCTGGGAGCCCCTTTGCACATCTCAAGCCCATGAGCGAGGCCATGAGCACACGTACATCTTACCCCGCGTCCCGCTCCCACACGTAGCTGCCAACCATGGCCGGCCCACCCACTCTGGGCCCAGGCGGCACCGGGGCCCAACAAACCCACCACCCATGCCCTCCATGTGAGTTATATGGGGCCAAGATAAGACCTGGCTGCGGGCCCCAGAGGTGAGGGACCCGAGGAGGCTCCTGAGGTGCCCAGCGCCAGGCTGGCCTCGCCGAGGGCCTCTAGGGACAACGGGAGCGCCAGGTACAGCTCTGCAAGCATCTTTTCCAGAGCAGGGACGGGGGGAGGGCTCAGCCTCGGTTTTCCTCCTCCCAAAGCTCCAGAAGGTTCCACACAGTTGCCATCCTGAAGCGTGGTCACTGGGACCAGCAGGTGCACAGCGTTTCAGGTTGTGGTCGTGGCGGGAGGGTCACCGCACAGCTCGCAACACCAGCATGGTCACCCCCAAGTCAGGGCCCAGGGAAAAGAAGCTCTAGGCCAGAGGCCACTCAAGGACACCTGCCTCCCGAGACCCTCAGGGCCGCCCAGCAGCCCTGCAGCACTAGGGTGAAGGGCCCCCTCCCCAGGGCAAACAGCTCTGTCTCCTCGAGTGCGGAGAGAAGAGCTGGAATGGGCAACCTGGCTGCATTCATCCGAATGGCGAGTATTCGCTTGGCGCCATTCACCAAGCAAATGCTGTGCACGTGCTGCAGACACGACGGAGCAGGGGACCCCTCTGCCCTCGAGGGAACAAGCCCCGTCCCTGCAGTGCTGCCTAACCCAGCACGCCCTCCCTACTCACCCCTGGGCCGCGTGACCCAGAGACACTTTCGGGGGGCAGTACGAGGGGTATCCTGGCCCCTAGCAAGGCCAGCTAGAAATGGGAACAAGGTCCCACGGCCCTTGCACCCTGATGGGGTGGCAATGCCTGCCAGCCACATGGATGGCCTCACCAGGGTCACTTTCCCTCCCAGAAGCAACACGGGGTTCTGGGGAGGTCCACTTCTCCTGGTGACTGGCTGTTCTGTGACGCCCATGGGACACGCTGAGCCTCGGCTGTGACCGTGCCACGGACCTGTCGGTCAGCAGGGCCTTGGGGTCTGCCAGGCTCCACCTGAGCCAGCAGAACCCCGCCCTGCAGGGTCCCGAGCTCTGCCATCTGATTCTCAGTGTTACTGGACATGTCCCCAAACACCTGCTCTGCCCCAGATTTCTGTCGGGACGGGGGAGGGAAAGGGACTCAGCATGTCCCAAGGAGCCGACTCAGCTGGCGGCTGGGACCCCACTGTCCCGCCACAGGCCGTGAAAGGCTGACGTGTCCGTCCTCCTCAGCCAGCCTTGAGCCCATCTGGCGCAGAGACGCCCTCAGGCCTGCCACTCGGGTAAGCACAGACCCCCGGGGCCCGGCCTGTGGGCAGGCCCAGTGCCACCATCATGGCGTGTGAGTGTGTGTGGGTGTAAGCGGGAGTGTGTGAGCACGTGCCTCCCTCAGGCAGTCTGCTGTGGCCCCGTGGACACAGGCAGCCCAGGGGCTGGCTGCGTCCCACCCGGGAGTCTGAGAGAGGGGACACGCACGAGCAGGGGCAGACCCCGGGAGCTCCCAGGGCACAAACCACCTAACTCGGTGTGCTGAGCGCATCGCATGGCGGAATTGCCACAGACGCCCATGCCAGAACCACAGCGGGGAACGCCCGTCAGCGCCCTGAGCTCCCGAAGCTACTCCTGCACCTGCTCCAGATGCGGGTCTGACCTCGGGCCTGACGGCACCGCAACAGGGAACAGGACAAGCATGGATGGCCCTGGGAAGCAGGCCCTGCCTCTGCCGTGGCTTCCCGTGGTTGGGTCGGAGCTGTGACCACGTGTGGTCGGTGGGCAACTGCACGTGGGGCGGGGAGATGAGTTGACCAGCCCCTGCAGGAGAGATCGAGTCTGCCCTGGCCTCAACCGTCCTCCTACCCAATCCCGACTCTGGGGGTCTGATGTGTCAGGGCAGAGCCCAAGAATGACAGGGGATACGAGGTGACATGAAAGGGCCCGGCTGCCGGCCTTGGCGGGAGGGAAGCCACTGAGACAAACAGGAGCGAGTAGCCAGGGTGGTCCCAGGGACAAGGCCAGGCTGCCGCCACCTTGCCTATGACAGACCCCGAGCCCCACCAGCACCTGCTTGGGGTGAGACAGCTGGGGGCCGCCTCGGACTTTCTGACCCCCGCCCTGGTGTGTGCGGCGGGGACGCGTCCCGTGGAGCCGGAGTGGCGCCCAGAGCAGACCCAGACCCACAGGTCCGAGCTCCGATGCTCAGAATCCGTCTAAGACCCAAGAGCAGCAGCTTCAACTTGATTCTGCTACTCTGTGCCTTTGGTATTCCGGAACTCTCCCAGGACAAACACCCACCACTCTGGGGTGGGGAAAACGTCTGAGGTCTTGTTTGTGACACGGGGGTCTACCTGTGTCGGGGGCCCTGGACCCACCTTCCGGCTCTCTGCCCAAGGGCATGTGGGAATCGGTTAAACTGAGGCCAAGGGGGGCAGTGCTCACAGGGCACGAGGTCCGGCCAGCGTGGGGAAGAGCCCGAGAACACGGCCTGGTGGGCACGGCCCTCATACACCCACCCTCTGCCCCCACAGCCCTCGCGAGGGCCACCAAGTCCGTGAGTCCGACACAAGCAAGCCGTGGTCCAGCACCGTCTCCCCACCGGGGCAGCACCCGCGGCATCGGCCACGCTTTGGGCCCCAAAACGGTAAGTCAACATCAAGACCAAACGAAAAACACGTAATTCCTGAAATGTCTGTGCACAACTAGCTCAAGGAGAACATTTGAAAACAGTAAGAACGCCGGTGAAGAACAATTCCTAAATTTAGGAAAGGAGTTCCTGACATCCAGAAAGGTGCTTCGTGAAGCTTCGTGAGGAACCGTGGCCACTGCGCCCCGCTGCCGACATGCTCAGAGCACCCCGCCGTCTCCCCCGGCCACTGCCCGCACTGACAGGCCCGCCTCCCCCCCGCCGCCGGCCCATGGCCCGTGCGCACACTCAGCTCTAAGCTGCAAACCCGTGGCTGCACATCCAGCCCACGCAGGCAATTTTTAAACTGCGTTTTACAAGCAGCTGCTAGAAACCATATGCTCACGAACCATGCGAGGTGGTGGTAGGTGGATGAACGAGCCCCTGCCAGGCACTGGACCCCTGGAGCGCTGCTGGACGCACTGAGCTGGCTGCAGGGGGCAAGGGCAGGGCTGCCCCCCAAGTCCCGCTCCCCGAGAAGTAAGAGAGAGCCCCAGGCGTCTGCACCAACGCTCACTTGTCTCCTCCACCATGCTTTCCGGGTCCAGAAGGCAAGCTCGGGAAGGTCCTGAGCGCCAGTGAGCTGGCCAGGGCTGTGTCTGATTTTTGGGTTCCATGACTCTCTCCACCCCATCTCTCCCACGTTAGGGACAGCACGGAGTGGGGACCCCCTCCCTGGAAGGAGGCCACAGGCTGTCCCCTGGCCTCCACTGAGTGCAGATACATAGGCCCGGGGGTATCCGTGTCTTGGGTTCATAGCTCAGACAGGTCCTAAACTTGAAAAACTGGGTTTAAAATAGCAGCTCAGACTCAGCCTTGCCAGAGCAAACAGCAGATGGGCGGGATAACTCTGCCCGAGAACCACCACCTGAAAGAACCGCCAGGGCTCCAGAGTGTCAATAGAGGGGTGCCAGGCGGCAGGCGCCCACACCCAGGGCACAGCGGGCATGGGAGGGCAGCCCCTGCCACACATGGGCCTAGTGAGTCAGAAAACCCTGAGGCCTGGTGGCTAGGTTGGAGCCAGGGGACCACACAGGCTCAACAGCTCACAGGTGTGGAGGAGGATTTGCGGGTGAGGAAGGGGTAAAGGCCACCGGGAGCACGGACGAGAGAAGAGGCCCACACGCACGCCACAGGCTTCACGCAGGACTCAACAGTGTCCAAGACACGGAGGCATCTGAATCAGAGGCCACGTCCTCTCCAACCCTCCTGCCGAGTGTTTACCCTGCCGGTCAAGCAGCCGGGTCAGCAGTGAGTCACCTCCGCTGCACACCCCTCAGCTCAGGGTTTTAATGTTTCAGGTGCTCCCCGTAACCTCAAACATGTTTAGTGTACACACAGCAACGCCCGTCCCCCGGGAGAAGCAGGGGCCAGGCAGCCAGCCCACACACGCATGTGCATCCGTGTGCACACAAAACACACTCATGTGTGTATATGCACACACGCATACACAGACACATGTGCGCACACGCTCAGGCATGCACACACGTGCAAACACAGGGACACACAGGCACACGTGTGCACACGCTCAGGCATGCACACACGTGCAAACACGGACACACACACACACACAGACACATGTGTGCACACACGCTCAGGCATGCACACACACACGCAGATACACACACACACAGGCACACACGCTGCGCCTGCTCACAGACACACGGGGACGTGCCGCTCACCTTCCCCTCCAGCACAGCCCGCTGTGGGGAGTGAAACGTGGAGGGAACGTCTGGCTGGGCCTCAGCCGGTTTTGTCTCGTGGGGCTAACACAGGACAACAGTGGAACAGTCATGCCCGACCTGGGAGCCTGAGCACGTGGACACGTCCACACGCAGCTGAAGACGGGCTGGGGGGCCTTGGGAGCCAGCTGGGGTGTCTGGTGCCTCAGGGTGGTGGCCCAGCCCTGGGGTGACAGGCCAGAGAGTGTCCAGCCTTCCAGTGGGGACAGGGCCCCCAACAAGGACATGGTGCTGGAGCCGGGGTGGCTGGACATGGAGCTGCCGGAGCCCAGGCCTCTGTGCTCCCTGACGGCAACTCTGTCCTCCAGGACATGCACCAACGTTGAGCAACCACCACCCCTAATTCCAGAACATTCCACCACCACAAAAAAATCTGTCCCCATGAACTCCTATCCCTCCAGCCTCTCACAGCCATCAGTCCTCGTCTCTATGGGTTTCCCCGTTCTGGACGTTCCACGTAAATGGAAGCGTACATGCAGATATGGCCCTCTGTGCCTGGCTTCCCCATGGAGCACGTTCTGTAGGCTCCTGTATGTGGCAGTGGGTCAGCTTGTCACCCCCTCTGACGGATGCACGACACCCGGCACAGGGATCGAGTGCTTGCTGTTTTTCCGTCTGTCTGTCAACGGACAGGTGGATGCCACCGGCTCAGGCAGGTGCTGGCAGGGCTGCGACATTCCGCCCTCGTCGGGGGGCATCTGACCGCACCACAGCCCTGCGCTCTCTTGCACGCGCTGGTCTTCACAACACCCGTTCTGCGGTTTGCCCACCTGCTTACAGCAAAACCACTCCTAGACCGGTGGACCCCAGAGCAGCCAAGCAGAGCAGGGCCTCCCGGGCCAGGGCCACCACGTGTGGGAGTCAGAAGCTGGGCAGTCCAGAGCCACAGGCCCCCCTGAGGCTCCTCCAAACGAGTCTGATGCCCGGATGCCACAAGTGAACCTGCAGATTCTCAGAGGAATTGATGTCCCGGCCGCTCCAGGTGACTAGGCAGCCGTCCCCTCAGAGCCGTGCGGGCGGGCAGGAGGGCGGAGGCTGTCCTCGGGGGAGAGCGGGCACTGGCTTCTGTCAAACCCTGGGGTCACGGCGGGAGGGGACACCAGGACTCGGTCACACTGCTTTTATAGAAAAAGTCCCGACAGACCCTCAAAAACTTGCACTGGCCCCAGCAGGAAACTCAGTGCCAGGACGAGGATGGAGGGGCCCAGCTGGCCCCAGAGTCAGGTGCTGCCCAGCCCCTGGGGACTGAAGGTACCCACCAAGGAGAGAAAAAGGCAGAAACAAGAGACTCCAGCCGCACAGAGGGAGCATGGCAGGGTGCGAGAATGGGGGGCCTGGCCGCAGACACAGAGGTGCAGGTGAAGGGGCCCCACGGCAGGGGGACAGCCGGGCAGGCCCGAGGCTCTCGGGCCGGAACCCGGGAGAGGACAGTGCCCACCGGCGTACCACCGTGTCCTGTGAGCAGGTGCCGTAGAAGCATCAGCCATGCATCCCAGGGGGCTTTCGGAACTGCCAGGACAGCGTGGAGGGTGGGCCACCAGGCAACACAGAGTGGGACGTACTCAGCCATTTCACACTCACGCAGGGTCGTAAGACCACACCTGTGACGTGTCTCAGAACCAGGAAAACCTTCGGAAACTACAAAGAAGTACACGCACCCGTTTTTTAAAGGTACAGACACCCGGCCGGTGTCCCAGCATGAGAACTAGCATATGCAGGTAAAGGTGAGCGGCTCGCAGCTTGGGGGCTTGCTCACACTTCATCCTCTGCAGTCGGGCCCACGGCTGTTGAGTGAGCACCCGCTTTGTGCCAGGTGCTGCTCTGGGGGACTCGGTGAACAGAGGCCCTCCGCCTGGAGCCCCTGCACTCTCCTGGGAGACACACACAGACGATGGGCCCGGACAGCAGGGCTGCAAGTCCGCGGGGCTGGCAGCGGATGGGGACGTGGCCTCGGGGTCCCAGGGCTCCTGGTGGCCACCATGGGGCACGGAGACCACGAGCACAGGGAGCGGCCAGCAGCAGGGAGACCCGTCCGGCAGCTTCTCTGAACCCAAGACCAGCACAGGCGCAGAGCCGCCTCCCACGGGACCAGAGGTGTGAGGCGGGCCCCCGCAGCAGCCGGCTGGCACCCGGGACTCCCCTGTGGGCTGCAGGACGGCCTGTGGGCACGTCTGAGGCCGGTCCCACGGCCCCACCCAGACGTTTCCGTTGGTGGCCCTGGGTAAACACAGTGGGAACTGCGGGCCATCCAAAGGGCCGTGAGTCACGGCTTCGAGTGAGCCGTTCCTCCCCGTGGCTTAGAGCACGGTACACGCTCTCCTCGCAGCCCGACCTTCTGAACCTTCCGAAGGGCACAAGAATAATACATACCCGCCCACCCGCCACCTGGGTCCCCTGGCCCCCAGGGTTTTGCGAATCTGCTTTGCCGTGTGTGCATACACACGCACGCTCTGCGAGCAGGGCCTGGGGCCACCAGAGGAGCACCGCCACCCCCACGAGGAAAGCGGACCCTCTCCACTCGACAGCCCACACGGCGCACCGGGACGCGGGCAGGCCGTCCGCGAGCTTCCCCCCAGCCGGGACCGCACGGCCATCTTGCGTCTCTCCGTTAGGAACTCCGTATTCTGTCCATCTGAACCAGGCTTCAAGCACTCGGAACCACTCGGTCCTCCGCAGGCTCCCAGGCAGGTGCCCGGGAACGTGCACGGTGCTGGGATTCGTGCCTTGCTCCTCGGGTGCTGGGGTCTTCGTCTGGATCTGCACAGCCCTCCCACGCCTTCACGACACCAACATTTGTGAAGATTCATGCTGGCTTTTTGGTTTTTTCCTTTTTCTTTTTGCAGAAGATACGACGTGTTCTTATAACCCTCAAATGACAAGAAGCTGAACGGGAGTGGGAATGTGGCAGACTGGCGAAAAGACCGGTGGGGAGGGGCCTGGGCCTGGGGGCTCCCTCGCGCCCAGACAGCGATCCACCTGTACGCGTGATGGTGGGGTAGGGACCAGGGTCTGCCTGAAAGCCCCCCCAGGCCACCCCGCCAGTGCCTAACCCCCAAGGAGCAGGGATGGCATTTCACCAGGGTGCAAGCCCTTGAGGCTTACACAAGAACACACTGTTGCCAGGGCCACACAGGTCTGAGGACACCAGCTTGGGGACGGCTCCCACAAAGGCCTGCAGCCTGAGCTGACCCCACCGTGAAGGTGAGCAACTCAGTGTGGAGAAGCGGCTGCCAGAGGCCGGGGCTGGGTGTGCCCCCTGGAAGGCCCGCTGAGCATCACCTCCACACTGACAGGCCCAGAGGCAACCCAGTGTGGGACGTGCAAAACTTGATGGATCCAAGAAAGGGAGAGAAAGCAGAGGCCCCAAGGGGGGGCGGCCCAGGAGGGTGGTTTCTTTCTTTTCATTCCGGTTAGTTAAGGTCCGGTGTAAGATTAGACGTGGGGGTACGATACGGTGACTCCACATTTCCAGGCGTCAGCCGCTGCTCCTCCCGACAAGCGTCCTCCCGAAGCCCCGTCACCTGCCCCCCCACCTCCCCTCTGTAGCCGTCAGGATGTTCTCCGTAGTGAGCAGTCTGTTTCTTGGTTTGTCTCTTTTCCCCTTTGCTCGTTTGTTTTGTTTCTTAAACTCCACACGTAAGTGAAATCATATGGTATTTGTCTGTCTCTGATCGACGTACTTCACTCGCGTAATACCCTCCAGCTCCGTCCATGTTGTTGCAAACGGCAGGATTTCATTCTTTTTGCTGGCTGTGTAGCAGTCCGTCGTGCACAGACCGCTTCCTTCTCCGCTCGCCAGCCAACGCACACTGGGGCCGCTGCCTGAACTCGGCCCTTGTCGACGGTGCCGCTGCAGACGGCAGGGGGCACGCACCCCTTTGAATTAGCGTGTTTGTATTCTCCGGCTACACACCCAGTAGCGTGACCCCTGGATCGTAGGCTAGTTCTGTTTTTCACTTTTGGGGGCCCTCAGGGAAGGCAGTCTCGACCTCTGAGGCAGAGGCTAGCTGAGCCCTGAGTCGGGGGCCAAGGAGGGAGGGTCCAACCCCAACCTGGGGCCTCCAGAACCCACTGCCACACACAGCGGGAACAAGCCCCGGGGCAGAGACCAGCTTACAGCCCAGAGGGTGTTCATCAGCGAGGGCAACCTGCGGGGGGTGACGGACCCTCACAGGGCAGGGGCCTGCGGGGGGAGCCCCAGGAGGGCTGCTCTGGGCTGAACTCATTTTCTCATGGCTTAAGCTCGGACGTCTGTACCTGGTGCCGTGATTGAATCAGTAAGACGGCGCACCTCCTGATCAGGGGGGCTGGGCCCGCCAGCCACATGGCACAGTCCCGGCCCCAGGGACCGGGCCGGACACACGCTGGCCTCCGCAAGAAGCGGTGACAGTGACAGCAGGGGATCTGGGGACAGCACCACCCTGACGCCAACGCACACCCTCCCCCCGCAAGCAGGAACATGATGGTGGTTGAAGTGGGTCAGGAAACACGCAGAAGACGGGAAAAGCCCCAGCTTGGGGCTGACGCTCAGTACCCCTGGGGCCAGGCCTGCGCCTGCAGCATGTCCACCACCACTTGTGGTCAACGGGGGGCACCACGGGCGGCTCCTTCCCTCCCACCCTTGACGCCCCTCATCCCCAGTGACAAAGTCAGGCCTGGGAGGGGGTCCCAAGCGCCTGCCCACAAGAGGGGCTGTGCACGGGGGGGCCACGCACGAAGGCAGTGTCGGGGGGAGCCCAGGGGAACCGAGGCTACAAGGAAGGGGCTATCTTCAGCAACGCTACAAACGGGAGAGTGATGAGGCCACGCGCCTGGCCCTCCGGCCACTCAGGAAGATCAGCGCTCTCAGACCACGCTGGGGGCTCACAGAAAGCACTCGGCTTCCAGGAGGGGGGCACCCAGAGGTACAGGCCTTGCACATGTGAGCCCAGGTCCCTGGGGACCCGAGTCAGGCCCCATCTCATCTAAGGGTCTCCCTGGGGCTGCCATAAGCCCTCCATTTGAATCCCATAACCTGCTAGCCTGCAGCCAGGGGAGAGTCAAGCCTGGCACCCCAACACAGCTAGACTCTCTCAGCCTAGACAGGCCCCCAGGGGCAGCCGGGACTGGTGCTGGGGAGGGCCCTGCACACACCCACCGCCCCCTCCCAGGGCACAGGAGGCTGGCACAGCGGGGCTTGAGAGGAGATGTGTGCCACCTGCCAAGGCCCCCACCCCAACCTCAAGTGGCCGACATTCCTCCCTCCCGGGGGTTAAACTGTGCGCCAGATCAGGGGCAGCCATGCCCCGGTACTGCTGGAAGTGACCACATGGCAGAGGCAGGAAGGGCCCCGGGCTGCAGGTGCTGCCCTCGAAGGCCGAAGCCCTCCCGGGCCCAGGGGTTACAGCCCCCAGGATTCTTCAAGGCAGGGGCTGGGGTGGCCTGGGAGGGACTGGGAGCAGGGGTTGTGGGAAGCAGGAGGGAGCCCAAGAACCTAGGGGCCACAAGTTATGATTAGAGAGGTGCACTCTCTGATCAAGAGCAGTCTGGCCAGGCCGGAGCCACCCGGGCCTCGCTGGAGGAGTGGCGGGAGGCTGAGGCCAGGGCGGGGGTGAGGGCGTGGACCGTGGTGAGCCCACAGGGTGGGAGCCCTCGGGAGAAGGGAGTGTTGTTTGCCAGTCAGGCCGGTGGAATCCTGTGATTCAGAGGGGCTCTTGGGGGGCTGGGACCCAGAGTCCAGGGGGGACCGCGGCAGCCACGGGCCCGCCGGAAGCCCCAACCCTGCCTGGGCACTGCCACCAGGCATCTGGCCACCAGCCCTGGAGAAGCAGAGCTGAGCCCAACACGGCCTGCGTGCGCGTGCGTGTGCCGTGCTGGGGCCGGTGGGATTCACTGACGGTCTCTGCCTCCTCCTGGGGACAGCCACGCGCCAGGAGAGTCCTCAGAGCCCCAGACAGAGCCGGAGGGTACAGAGAAGGTATCTGACCTCCCTCTGGTGACTTGACGTCCAGCCTGGTGTTCCTGGAGCTGGACGGACCCGGCGGGAGGGACACACCGTGGCTACTCAGACATCATGGTGTTCCTTGCGGTCACCAGCGACCACCGAGGACACCGAAAGCCCAGGTCTCTGGTGTCTGCCATGTCAGGAGGGGCTCCGAGCCAAGGGGTCAGCTGCTCACGCTTGGCTGGGAGCACAGCACCTTCTGGAGCCTTTTGAGGCAAATATCCATACCGCTCTTATTCTGGTGGCTTCCAGAGCGGAAGGCGCCTCCGGGACCTCATTAGCATATACCCGAACAAGGCACAAATACAGTGCTCTCCTACGGGGAACACGGCGGAGGGGCTGGGGGGTGCTGCCCCGTCAGGACCCCCAGGATACGACACGGAGCTCAGACAGCAGAAGGGGACCCCGCCCTCTGGCCCGCGGCCACCAGCCCCTCTCTGGGAGAAGCGGGTTCTTCTCCGGCTCACAGAAGGCAGCTGGAGGGGGGGAGGCAAGAGAAAAATCGATGGCGGCGTTGCCATGGCGATGACAGCAGCCAGCGATGCTCACCGAGGCGCTCTCCTGAGGCGCAGCGAGACCGTAGTGAGACCGCCCGGGCGCCGGGCCTTCGTGGCAGAGGTGACGCTGGGCACATGCGGCCCCCGGCCGTTGAGCCTCACGCCCCCCTGCTCCAGGTCAGGCGTCGGCCACGCCTGCGAGTCTGAGGGGCTCTCAGCATCCCAGCTGCCCCAGGCCTCCTGGTGCCGAATCCTCAGGTGCCCCCACAGGCACAGGCGGGGGCCCCAGGCCCCCGTCCAGGATGACAAGGGTGCTGCCCCCACCCAGGCAGGAGGACCAGGAGGCGTGAACCCATGGCTGCGCACGGGTGGGCACAGGGCGTGGCGGGGGCGCCGAGTCCATCACCTTCTCCCCGTGGACCCCACGGTGTGGGCCCAGGGAGGCATCTGCAGCCACTGCGGGGAGGCAGAGGGGACAGCACCCCGCACAGCCTCTCCCCACCTCACGCGCACACCGGGGCTCGTCTCCAGCGGGCTCGCCACCGCTCAGCCTCGTCTTTCACTCTGCCTGGCACGACGTGCCAGGACACTCGCAGTGTGAACACAGCGCAGGGTTTCTTCTATGTTTCTCCCCAGAGCAGACCCCAGGGATCAAGGTCACCTGGGGGGGTGAAGCCCGACACCGGGTCACAGGAGGCCCCCGGGACCTCATCCGGAGTGGACAGAGCGAGGCCCAAGGCCCGAAGGGCACTGACACCCCCAGCAGCCACGCAGAGCCCCTGGTGCAGAGCAGAGGAGAGGTCGTGCCCCCAGCTGTGGGGAGGGGCCGCTGTCAGCTCCTCAGGAGGCCCCCCCGAGGACCCTCCTCCGTGAGTGGCAGCAGCTCTCCACGAAGCTGCTCACTGTGCTCCCTCGTTACCTGTCCAAGTGGATGTCGGCTCTCCTAAGAGCCGCTTCTCAAGCACTGACTTGCCCGAACTCTTGCAAGACACAGGGACAGAGGCCGCCGGGAGGAAACCGGTCATCTGCACACCAGGTCGCCACGCCACGGTCAGGGTGTCACACTGCCCCTGACATGCCCGCCCTCTGCCAACTCCAGGGACTCCAGGGACCTGCACCCCCCAGGGGCTGGCACCCCGGGAAGGGTGGAGAACTGCCTCCGAGGCTCCGGGGCCACCACCCCCTGGAAACCAGCTCCTGCCAGAGGGAGAAAACCAGGGAGCTGCTCTCCTCCTCAGACACACTCCGTGGGGCACCTCGACTCGGGGGCGACGTGGTGGGGTCCCAGGACAAGGTCTCGGGGCCAGACTGGCCGCCGTGGGAGAGCGCTGGGCCCCGGGACTCCAGGGCTGGCCCAGGCATGCCGCTGCAGGGTGGGGTTTACGAGGCCTGAACGAGGCTTCTGTGGCTAGGACATGGGACGGGTCAGAGAAGGACCAAGCTGCCAGCAGAGGCCCCGGGCCAGGTCCTCACAGACCCTGGCAGCCCATGTCACCCCAGGAAGCAGGCTCAAGATAGAACTATGGCTGAAGGCTCCTCTTTGCCCCTTCCAAGCAGGAACCCCGGTAACCAGGCAAGAGACCCCTCAGTCCCAGCCTGTCCTCAGCATGAGAGCCAGCCACAGACTGCTGTCCCCTGTTGACATTCCTGCCCCAGAGCAGGCCCTTGGACACCAAGGGACATGAAAACATGCTGAAAGACCTTTCCTGCTCTCACCAAAGCCACCACTGAGAAGACAGGAATCCGATTAAGACATTTACTAACATCTCCTGGCAAAGGCTCAGTCTGGCCCCTACACTCTCATCAGGGTGGGCCAGGCTGGTACACTGGAGGCCCCCAGCAGGTGAACTGGTCGTCTGAGCCCAGGGGCCCCCGAGAAGGGACCCCCTAGACCGTCCCAGCCCCTTCTGCGCTCAGCCCCGAGGCCTGGGCTGCCAAGCGGGGCCGAGGGAATGCAGCCCAAGACTGCAAGGCTTGCTCCCAGGCTGGCTTTGACCCTTAGTGTCCACACAAAGCTGAGCAGGAGGACAGAGCCCATGAAGAGCTGTCTTGTGTCAAGTCCTGACAGGTCCCTATGGCCCAGGAAGCCCAGAAGGACATGGTCCTGATCTCTGGTCCAGCGACTGCTTCTGCCCCAGCCACTTCCTCACGGGCCAGTGCTGGGGGCCTTTGCCGGGAAGGGGAGGTAAAGGCAGGATGTAGGCATGATGGGGCCGAGGTGCTGGGCGACATGGGGGCTCTGAGCCAGGCCCCTCAGGCATGTGAAATCGCTCCCATGGCAGGTTTCTGCTGTCAGGGTCCGACAGCAGGTGGCTCATCAGACTGACTGCTGTGAAGTGCTGGAAGGGGAGCCGGGGACGCGTGTGAGCTCCTCGGCCAGGTGTGCGGTCGGCTCTGCCAGACATGGCCAGGGACACGGGAGGGGGGGACGCAGCCAGACCACCTCTGGGCCTCATGAGATCACAGGAACCTGAGCAGGCGGGCAGGCTCAGCGCCCTTCAGAACCACCTCTGCCTTCAGGGCCCTCTAGCCACAGTCACAAGGTCCCTGGGGTCACACTGCCAAGGGCCTTGTGCTGGGCCCCCTGCGTTCCAGCCACACCACGGTCAGGCCACCCGTGCCTCTAAGGCAGAGGCCAAGTTTGAGAAAAGCCAGCTCTGTGGGCGGGGCTGAGACGAGGCACCCAAATCCCGCAGGGGGTTCTCCACGGGCGGCATGGGAACCCTGGCCTGGTTCTTCACTCGGGAACCGCAGATGGAGACCGGCCAAGGGCAGGGCAGTGTTCCGGCCACACCTTCCTTAATCCATGACTCAGGGACCAAAGCAGGCCCGGTTTCAGGCCGCCTCCCAGCGCAAGCATCCCGCTCCGAGGCCGCGCCCAGCAGGCCGCTCTGGGCGGTGCAGGCGAGGGTCCACAGCGGCCCTACACATGCCCCGGGTCTCAAACAAGCAGCCACTTCAAGGGCAGAGGGCAGAAACAAAACGGCCGTTCATACAGATGAGGCAACTGGAGCAGGCCGTGGACGGGACAGGGCGGGCTGGGACGAGAGCGTGGCCACGTGCAGGGACACGGAGGCTCAGCGCAGGCTCTGTCCCGCTCGCTGTCACCACAACTTCTCTTTAAACAGTGCCACCTTGGTGAAAACTCTGGAACCCTCCAGAAGGCTTCCCAGCAAAGGCAGGGAAGGCCAAAGGACGGGCGACGTGGTCCTCTTCTGTCTGCGTGCTTCTAGCACCAAGAGCCCTTCACACGCGTCCCAGGAGCCCGGGTGCACTGGGACTCCGGCCCCCACCTCCCCCTCCCTCCCCGGGCTCCACCGGCTCCAGGCACACAGCGGCCCTGCAGAGACGAGCCAGGGCGGTGGCTGCAGGCCCCGTCCAGCGGGTGGGGGGTGCTCGGTGCGCCGTACCTGGGGGCACCACAGACGACAGCAGCCTCCCCTGCACGGAGGCCCCGAGCAGCGGCTGACTCCCCCAGGAGCCAAGGCCGGGGACACAGCACGACAGTGCCACCGAGGGCCCAGGAGCCAGCCCCTCCACACCCGGACAGGGGGACACACACACCCAAGGCTGCACATGCCTGTGGTGCACACAGTGGGACAGAGGAGAATCGAGGTACCATCAGGGGGACGCAGACGAGACGGCACCAGGGCTCTCTCCTCTGCTCTTCCTGCTTCTCCCTGAATTGAAATGTCCAATCACTTAACCCTTAACGTAGCGGAGAGCCTGGAGGAGCCCTGGCCTCCGCGGTGAGTCCTCCCTGGCTCAGCCCTCCACAGGCAGGTGCTCGGACAGCACGTGCCTCCACCGAGCCATGGAAACACCAGCCTCCTTTAGGGTGAAGAGAACCTGACCCGCTCCCCCATGGGAGCCTTCTGGAAACAGCTGTGCTCCCACATCAGGCTGATGGCATTTCTAACAACTCGTGGTCAGGACGGATCGGGGAGAGGCCAGAGCACTGGGCCTCCTGCCCACCCTCCAAGGGACTCAGATGGAGAGAGACGCGGGTGGAAGGGCTGTACCCACTCTCAGATGGGGCGAGTCCCCCAAGCCCCGTGCAGGGCCCTGGGACAGGCACACGGTCGGGGTGCCTTTCCTCGGGCCACGTGCCAGGGACTGGCCTGGAGCTCCAGACCCCTGTGGGCAGGCCTATCGCCGGAGCTGCCGGCCACCGAGCCTGAGCAGGCACAGAAACCACGGGGATGCCGAGCAGAGCAGGGCCTCGTTAGAGCCGCTCGCGTCTGCGCAGATCCGAGGCTGGATGGCTCTGTAAGTACCCCGTGGCGGGGCGGGAGGTGGCACCGGGGCGTGGCACCGGGGCGAGCCTCAGCAAAGCCCTGAAGGTGGAGGTCTGAGAGCCTCGGGCAGCTGCCCAGGTCAAGTGTGGGTGGCTGCTGGGAGGGGCTTCGAGGCCGCAAGCAGCTTCTGAACGCGGCCGTCCAGCACTCCCTAAGCGGCCTGTGGCATCCAAGTGAAGGCCTGACAGTCTTTGCTGCGGGGCGGCGGTGGGGGGGGGGTGGTCCTAGTGAAGCCGAGCGGGGATCCCTGCGAGCTCTGGAGCTGGGCACAGAGACCAGCGGGGCCAAAGGCAGAGCGGCTGCCCGCCTCCCGCGCACGGAGAGAGGCGGAGCCAGGGGCTCCGGGAGCACAAAATGCTGGCCAGGGGCCAGGCTCTCGCTCAGAAGTGGGAAACCACACGGCCGAAGCCTCTCCCCTCCCACGGCTTTGGGGTTTATCTCGGAGGGGCGCATGCTGCTCAAGACCCTCACTCTGGGCGGGGAAGGCACACGCCAGGCTCTGCAGGGGAGCGGGCTGGGGTGCGGCGTCCTGCACAGCAGTCAGATGAGGGTCTGCGCACGTCATCCTAACGGGGGGTCAGAGGGGTCAGGACGCAAAAGGGAGCGGCCAGGGTGTCTGACCTCCAGCCCCCGGGGGGCCATACCAGAGACCCAGGCAGGATGTCAGCAGCCAGAGGGCGGATGAAGCCCCACTGTGCTGGGCGGCAAGATGACATTTCTGAAAACAACCTCTGGTCAAAAAGCCTGGTGGCTCCTTCCCGGTGCCTGGACCAGGCCCCCCAACCCGGGCGCTTGCCCCCCCGAGGCTGGTTGGTTCCCAGACAGCAGGACTCACTGCTCTCCCCTCCCATCCTGGGGGGAAAGGTCTGCCGGGAGGAAATGATCAGAAACAGCAAGTCCGTGGGGACCGTACACGGGAAGAGGAGCAGGAAACCAAACTCAACACTTAACAAAGGGACAGCGAAGGTCACCACGTGGGGACGAGGTTTAGCCCCTCAGGAACACGTGACCGCACTGTAGTTAGCATGCTGAGCCTCACAGCCCGCAACCACAGAAAGCCAAACTACAGGAGAAACCCACCGGCCGGTCATCCTGGGGGCCATGGTGCCGCCTCATCGGCTCACTAATCAGAACGGGAAACTCCTGAGATTGGAACATATGAAGGAACCTGCACCTGTCATCGGGGGACGGTGTTCTCTCCACACAGAGCACGCATGCACACACACGGGGCCCCGGGCCGGACTGAACAGCCTGTCAGCGAGGGCCCAAGATGCAGGATCATCCGGGAACCCGCACGGGCTCCTCAGCTGGGGTCCTGACCAGCCTGAAGGGAGGGGAGGGGAGGGGAGCCCATACCGATGCCCCGATGCCCCTGGCTACCCGCTGACTGATGGGACCAAGGAACTGAGGGACCAGGACGAAGCATCTCAGTGGGTGACCTCGACACCTAAAACCCCGATGACGTTGTTCCATGGGGACAGTGGCCAAAATGTGCCACCGAACCCCAACCTGTCCATACTTAGCCAAGAACAAAGGATCCCAAATGTGAAATTTCCACCTGGGCCTCAAGGCAGGGAGCAGAGGCAAGAGGCTCAGAAGGGCCCGGAAGACCTCGCCTCTCTCAGCAGGTCACCGTGTGGGACAGCCCAGGGCGGGTGGCCTCTGGCGGCATCATCTGCCCCTGGTACGTCGGCACCTCGGACGCCCCAAATTATACCAAATGAAAATAACTGCCTCTTGGGGTCTGAGAGGCATGACTTGTGCCTCCCCAAGCCCAGGGCCGGGCTGGCCAAAGTGGCTGGTAGCTGCAGTGTCTGCCCAGGGGTCAGGGTGGCCTGGGGGGGTCCTGCCCACGCAGACGTGGCACGAGAGCGTGAAGAGAGAACATGGCTGTGCCGAGCGTCACTCAGAGTGGAGCCAAGACTCACAGAACCCGCCCAAGCCGGGCACAAGCCCACGGACTCACTCCCGTCCCGCAGGATGACAGGACGACAGGACGACAGCAGGGAGCGCCGGGGCCGCCTGCCCGGCAGCCCTGGCGCCACGTCTGAGGTGGCCTAGCAGGGCAGCCGTGGAAGTCACCGTGGCGCAGGGCTCGGCATCAAGGTCCTGTGGACGTATTCGTTCAGAGCGGCAAAACCCACTCAGAATAACCCAACTGCCGAAGAGAGAACAGAGAAACACGGCGTTCACGGTGTTTGTGGAACGTTCTACAGCAGCCAGCATGTGCACTTGCTGTGGGGGACCGTACGGGGGCATCCTCCTAAGGTACAAATCCACCCTCCCAGAGCCCCGCCTCTTCCAAGCCCCCAGCAGCCTCATCTGTGCCCCCTTGCACTTGTGTGTGCGTCCCCTGCTCCTGTCCTCTGCTCCCGGGTTGCAGCTCAACGGCAACCCCTGGTCACCCACCCGTGGCCCCGGAGGCCGCACACCTTATCCACCCCTCGGGGATGCTGTGATCTCCAGCCCCGCCTGCACCCTCCCCACAACACACACACAGGCCCGGGGTCGGGAGGTCTGCAACACCCCAAGAACGAAGACCTCAAACGCTTCGAGGAGAAGAAACACAAAACGCTCACCCTAAACTAATACCCTGCATCGAAGAAAGCAACAGAGCAACGCTGGGAGTCACAGGACCCAGAGGCAAGACCGCATCCCACCTGCAGTTCTTTTTTTTTTTTTTTTTTTAAGATTTTATTTATTTATTTGAGAGAGAGAGAATGAGAGAGAGCGAGTACATGAGACGGGGGAGGGTCAGAGGGAGAAGCAGACTCCCTGCCGTGCAGGGAGCCCGATGCGGGACTCGATCCCGGGACTCCAGGATCATGACCTGAGCCGAAGGCAGTCGCTTAACCAACTGAGCCACCCAGGCGCCCTCCACCCGCAGTTCTAAGTCAGCGTAGCCTTTCACCAAGTAGAGACACAGATGCAGACAGATGAGGGCTCAGGTACTTCCCCACGTACGCACCGAGCATCCCCCAACTGAGGGAGAAACAGGACCCAGAGCACACAGTCCTGGGACTGGGAAAGGGACGCCTGGTGCCCAGGGGGGTGCGGGCGGGAGGGGTCCGAGCGAGTGGTAAGATGGGGCTGGGGGGGCGCGCTCCCAAGGGGAAGAAACAGCTGGACTAACCAGGACCGTGTCCAAGGGTCTGCGGATGAATCAGCAGGAGCACACCGAGAACGAAGCAAATGGAGACAAAAGCAAAGATAAAAATCATAGCCAGGATCACAATAGTGATAAAAACCCGTGAAGGAAAAAATCAATCAATTGGACTTCGCTAAAATCAAACACGTTTGTTCCTCTAGAAACACCGGTCCAGAAATGAAAGGCCAACGAGACTGGGAGAAACCGTCTGGGAGATGCACACCTGACGGAGCGCTCCTACCTGGAACACGGAGAATTCCTACAACTCCATCACGGGACAAAAACCCCACCGAGAGAAGAGAAGGATGTGAACACACACCCAGCCAAGGAAGGGAAACGGGCACACGAAAAGATGCTCAGCGTGCCGCTGGTTCACGAGCAAGATGCAAATCTGGAAACACCCAACTGGAAACAGCCCAGACGTCGCTCAGCAGAAGGCAGAACAAGCCGGTGCCCCCACCCAGCGGGAAGCCCTTGGCGCCGAGGCGTGAGGGACCACTGGCATGCGCAGAGACGCGGCTGACTCTCACGATAATTTTGCAGATAAAAGCAGCCAGGCCAAAATCAGGAACGGCACACACCACATGAGTCCACCAACACCCAAGGCCAGCAAACACACGCTAACTTCCTGGGCAGAAAGAAGCCAGACTCCAAGGTCACGACGGGTCACCGCCTGATGTCCAGAGCCACTAAAGGCACAGAGGGGACAGCGGATGAGTGGCCGCTGGGGGCTGGAGGAAGGGCCCCTGGGCTCCAGGTCCCCAGGCTGGAGTGGGTGATGGTCGAGCTTCGGAACCAGACGCTGGTGCTGGCTGTGCAAGCCTGTGAATGTGCTGGAAACCAGCGGACTGTCCACTTGCAACAGGCGAGTTTCCAGCATGTGGATCACGTCTCACTAAAGCCATTACCAGAAGAAGAGATCTGCCTGCAGGAGCAGGGCTGACACCAGAAGAAATCCCCACGGGTTGTGCTCCTGGCTCCTGACACACAGCCCCTAAATCCCTCGGGAGCCCCTGAGTGATAGGAGGGTCTTTCGTCCTAATGTGGCAACTCTGGGTGGGCTCCCAGATGGGGCTGGTCTCTAGGAAGACCCCCCGACGACCAGAAGCTGGACTTTCAGCCACACCCCATCCTCCAGGGACAAGAGGGGCTGGAGACTGAGGCACTGACCGTGCCCACGGGACGAAGCCTCCACAAAAATGCCTAAACCACGGGGTTCAGAGAGCTTCCAGGTGGGGAACACACCCACCTGCTGGGGGGGGTGCCCCAGCTCTGCGGGGACAGAAGTACCTGAGCTCGGGACCCTCCCAGGTCCCACCCTATGTTTCTGTCTGGCTGTTCAACTGTATCCTTTGTTGTACCCTTCCGAATAAACTGGTCAACGTAAGTAAGCGTTCCCCTGAGAGGTGCGAGCTGTTCTCGCAAATCATCCAACCTGAGAAGGGCTCACGGGAACCCCTGACTTGTAGCCAAGTCCAACAGAAGTGTGGCTCGCTAGGGACGCGCTGTTCCAGGTGGATGGTGTCAGAGCAGGCCCGACCTGTGGGTGCTCAGAGAACGGGAGAACTGGCTGACCAAGGGAGCCCCACGTTTGTGGCCAGAGCGCGTGGTGAGAGGACACGGATCTCAGCTGGCCTGGCACCTCGCTGCCACCTCTGTGGACACAAAGGAGACTTCCACCGGGTGCCGGACCCCACGCTCCACGTAAGCCTCAGGACAGAGTCCAAAAACCCACAGAAGCAAACTGGAAGCTCCGATTCCAGCCGGAGCCGGGCCAAGCCCCCGGAGCCATGAGGGGCCGTCCCTCCCCCGGCGTGCTCCCTGTCTCACTGCCCGGCTCCGTGACACAAGGCCACCCAGCCGCTCGCCGGGCCTGCGGTAGGGCAGCACCCTGGACTGCACCACCAGGAAGCCCTGGGACCTCACCGCAGTTTCGCACACACCCACCTTCATCCTGGGGCCACACAGACGTGCATTTTCCCGCAGGCAGACCCTTGCCGTTCTGTGAGTGTGACCACCGGGCCTGGTCCCTACAGCAGCCACGTGACTGACCACCACAGTAAAATGCCCCTTTCGCAGATAGGAGCCTGTGTGCAAACTCACGCGGGTCATGCACAACACCGACTCCCCTCCGAGGGGGTTGGGACCCAGACTGTGCCCTCAGGAGCTGTAGCCAGGAGGCCCAGCAGTACCGGGCAGGCCCACGTGTGGCCTCGGAGCCCCAGGGCCGGCTGGTCCATAGGCACCCCTTGTCACAGAGGAGTGCAGGCCTCCGAAGCCTGAGTGTCCCGCACATCTCCAGAGAGGCCGTGCCTGCACCCCTCACCCCCTCAGCACCCCTCAGTCCCTCCACGTCCTCCCGCCTCTGCCAGGGGCAGGCAGGTCAGCTCGGTGACCGTGGAGGCCAGACGGCTTCCCTCCAGAGCTAGGGAGGAGCACAGCCTTTGGGACGCTGGAGGAAAGCCCGCCCGCCACCCATGTAAGCAGAGCCCAGCCTGCGTGCAGGGTCTGGCCCTGGTCACGCGTTCCGCCCAGCCTGTTGCCCCCAGCCCCAGAAGTCTCCATAGCTGCATCTGTCACCCGGTGCCCCACAGCTGCCGGCATGCCCAGGGCCTCTGGGCACACGAGGGAGACCTTCCCGCTTCCTTCTGTGCGCCTGGCTTAGGAGCGACGTGAACTCACGGTACAAAATTTGCAAAACAGCGAAAGCAGAGAGAGAATGACCCATCCCAAGAGCTCCACCTGCTACGCTCCTGGGCCTTTCACTCAGCTGATCGTGTGATACGCACGCACGCCGCATGTCCTTTCACAAAACCAGGTCACCCTGCGCGAGGAGTCGGCGTCCCGTCTCCCTGTAATACCAGGAATGCTCCCCATCACCTCAGCCCTGCTTCCACACGGCGCCCCACACCAGCCAGCAGATGCGCCCGTGTCCTCACCCCACGCTGCGCTTCTCGGGGGGCCGACCCGCCAGCGTGCACTCTGAGCAGCACTCACGTGCAGCCGGGTGCCCTCGCCAGCTCTGAGGGTCACGGTCTCTCAGAAAAGCTTCTTGTTTGACGAGAACCTGATCCCCAGTGGAAGTAGGACCAGACACAGGCCAGGGCCCCAGCCCCGCCCGGGCATACGTGAGGGCCCGGCGACCATCTGGGGTCTCCGCTGCGTCGGGGTCTTACCGAGTTCTTTGGAGCCCTGGCTCTCGCTGGCTAGCTCACCCATCTTCACGAGAGCGTCAAAATAGCCTTTGGCAGCGTAGGTCACACCTGGGAGAGGAGAGAGGGGCGGTTACTGCCCGTCCTATGGACGGACGAGACCCTCGGCACCCACACAGGGGTCGCGGTGCATACCAGCCCCCCACGGTGCTCCGCGGCCCTCCCGCCTGGGCTGAGTGCTCCCCGTTTCTGGCTGATGTCCTTCTCTCATTGCAATTGTGAGAGCTGCTTTTCTTTCCAAGAACGTGGTGCCCGGTCAGGCCCAGGGCTCTTTGAGGCAAACTGCTGGGTGCTGTCACCAGCGCCGGATCTGGTGAGGGGCGGCAGGGCCCACCAAGTACATGAGACGAGACCCCACCAGGCAGGAGGCAGCACGAAGCCGTGCGCACAGAGACCCCCAGCCAGCTGCAGACAGACAGTGCCCCTCACCTCTCCAAGCTGAGGCCACGTCAAGGGCCTGCCCCATGGCCACTGCGGCCGCACTCGATGTGCACCTGGCACCCAGGGAAGAGCCCTGTGCCCGCTGACCCTGGGCGAGCCCGCAAACACCTCGTCTGCGCGGGGGCCCGCCCACCCTACAGTCTTGGGGGGAGGACAGGGCCAGCCACGGGACAGCAACATCTGATCCGCTCCCTCCAGAACCCAGGCCGGGGCGTCTAACTGGGCACGTCATCACATTTTATTTAGGTGGCTTCCGATGAAGCGCATGCCCAGGAGCGTGCCCTCGGCGCCCCCACCGGCTGGACTGCGTCGGCTGCCAGGAGGGGTGGGCTCCTTAAAGCTGATCAAAGCCAAGCCTGGCACAAGGGTGGCATGGGGGAGGCCAAATGCAGCTGAGGGGATGGTGCTAACGTGGCCGGCTGGGCTCGGTGCCACAGGCCAGTCCGGGAAAACGGGCAGCAGAAGAGCCCGGATTCTCCACACACAGCCCCCCGAGAGCCTCATGGGGATCTGCAGTGGGTGTAGAAAGGCCTGGAAGGAAACCTGGCCTCACATCAAAGGGGAAGCCAGGACTGCCTGGGGGTGAGGTGACGTCCCCCCATGAGGAAGCCAGGTGAGGGTGAGAAGAGTCCTACGGACGGCGGGTCCAGAGAGGGACCACGTGCAAAGCCCCACGTGCGTGGTGCGCAGAAGTCAGCCCCAGCCAGGGAGAGATGAGAGCCCGGTCCTGCCCCACGGGCATGGCGAGGGGCTTTGCTCGGAGGACCCGAGGCCCAGGCCCCGTCCTCTTGCCTCTTCTCTCCACCAGCCTGCAGACCGGGTGCCCGTCCTGCTCGCAGAGTGTTTCGGGGCAGCAGACCTGACAGGGGACGTTCGCCCGGAGGCCGAGCTGGCTCTCAGCTCCTGGCAGGCACAGATCATCACCATGGCCTGGGACCTGCCGTTATCTTTAAGACCCTACAGGCAGGGTTTCAGCTTGAGGAAGGGACAGAACCTTCTGAGGAGCAGCTGTGCCTCCTCTCTTGCGGGGGACTGGTGGGCTCCCGGGGCAGCGTCCCTGTGTGCAAGGCTGCGAGGCAGGGGCAGGGTGGAGGGAGGGCAGCTCGGGAGAGCCTGCGGGTGCAGAACGCGGTGTGCGCCCCCAAACCAGAAGGCAGCACAAGGCCCCTCCCCTCCACACCCATGTGGAAACAGGGAGACGGCCAGGGGCTGCTGGTCAGTGCCATCGACCCCAACACAGAGGAACAGAGGAGCCCTGCCCACACTCTTGGCTGGATCTGTGCGTGACATCAAGACCACTCTCCCTCAAAAGGGTCAGGGTGCAGCCGCACCCCCTGGGGGAAGGGCCAAGGCCGTGGTGCAGAGCTACGTGGCAGACTGGCGTATGACCGGATGTCCTCCCTGCCCCCGAGACATGGCAGGTGGGCGGGCTGTGGCCAGACACCTCCAGCTGCAGACCAGCAGGGCCGCTGTCCAGGAACAGGCCGGTTCCGCCGGGTGCTCTGTCCCCAGGCGACCACGGAGACTGCCCAGCGCCGCCCTCTCCTTGCTGCCTCTAACCTGAAGCCCACCCAGAGCAGTCCCCATGGGGCCGTGGACACGCCAGGGCCGCTGTCAGAGGCTGGGGTACGCTCTACAGACAGAGCCTCCCTGCTGGGCGCCGCAGCTCGACCGACAGCCTGACACCTACCCTGGAGGGACACAGGCAAGGGTGGGAGCCCAGCATGGGTCCCCGAGAACCGGGCGTCCCTGACCGCAGCGTGACTCAGCCGCCCCCGCTGGGAAGGAAGGGCCCGGCCACGGCCACAGCCTTTGCTGGTACGCACGTCCCCTCCCTGAACGAGCCCGTGCCCCCAGCGCCCTGAGTCCCGGCTCTCCGTGAGGTGCGGGGCGCGCACCCGCCAGGAAGCCGTGCAGGCCCCAGCCCCAAGCCCCATCCTGCAGCTTCAAGACGAAGGTTCTCAGGACAGACATCCACGCCCCCCGTCTTTAGGTGCTGCGGGCGGACTGAGCCCAGACCCCAGGACAAGGCCGCGGACAACAGTGGGTGCAGATTCCAGGGCTCCCAGGCCTCCGAGGTGCGGCCCCACACCCTCCCTCCTTCCATTCTAATCTGGCTCCGCGAGCTGGCCGCCTGCTGCGAGGGCGTTGCTCCCACCCCGCGGCCTTACCTGCCAGAGCTTTCTCATAGTTCTTCCCCATGGCAATGAAGTTCCGGAGGCTGGGGTTGAACTGCTCCATGATGGTCTGAGAAAAGCAAGAAGAGAAAGGGCATGAGTGACCCAGGTGGCCTGGGGACCCTGGGAGTGTTCCAACAGGAGGAGAAAATCCACAGGTGGAGACCACGAAGCCGCAGTCGGGCTTCTGGAGTCCAGACCCCAGCCCCACCCTCGGGCAGACCCCCTGAGCCTCGGTTTTGGCCTCCGTGCGATGGCGACAAGGACGGAGCAGCGCGTTGGGGCTTTGCGGATCCAACAAGAGAATACAGAGTGTGCCGCGTGATTGCCGTATAATCGGCGCTCAGAAGTGCCGTCTGGGGAGCTGAGTCAGCTGAGGAAAACCCTCCTGCCGGCCACACACAGCCGCACGGCGCGGCCCAGGGCCCCCTCCCATGGAAGTCTTCACTCAACACATCAATTACCAAACATCATCTCTGATTAGCGGGACCCACAGCCTGATCTGCAAACACCACGCTATGAATAATCCAGCAGGCCGGGTCTGTTTGCCCAATGGACTGCAGTTGCGCATCGGAAGAAATTAGATTTTCACCGCCAAGACCAAATAAGGGTTTTAATTACAAAGTGTAAAAACAGGCGCACGAACACCAGCAGAACGCAAGTTCCACCGGGCAGCAAGCGCGGCCCGCCGACAGCCAGCCCGGCCATCAAGGACGCTGCGGGAACTTTCAAAGAAAACCCGTCTCGGCCACATCCTATGTGTGCAAGTCCACAATTACAACGGGCGTCTGTCTGATCTTTCCTGAGGATAAGAGAGAACAGGCGGCCAGAGGGGAAACCGCCTGACCCTGCCCCAGATGCTCCTCTGTGAACCGAGGCTGGGCATCCTCACCCCCGAGCCCCGATCTGTGCCCAGCTCTAGCCCCAGTAACACCCTTCCTGTCCCGTCCTTGCCCTCGGCCAGTGGGGAGGGCTCCGCGTGCTGCCATCCGCCCACCCTGGGGTGTTAGCACAAAGGGACAGAGACCCGCGCTTACAAGGGATGAGGCCCTGCATCGGAGCTCCCACCTACTGACATACAGGGCTGGGCCCCAGGCTCGTCGAAGGGGTGCCCACCAGGCTCCACACCACGTGGGGAACAAGGAAAGGAAACAGGGCAGGTGTGCCTTCCTGTCTGGACGCAGCAAAGGTAGTTCTGCTCCATGCGGGGCCGGCACTGAGGGATGCAGGGGACACAGCAGTGACCCTGCCACAGTCCCATCCCTGTGGGGCTGACAGCCCAAGAGCAAAACCACGCCCACACCACACAGTGGGCAGTAAGCACCCCGTGCGGGCAGAGAGCACAACAGTGGGACTCGGGCTCACGCAGACGGGAAAGCAGGGGAGTGGGGCCACGGGCAGCCGCAGCAGGGCAGAGGCCCAGGGCCCAGCCCCTGGGTGTACCAGGGACAGCCGGCAGCATGCAGGCTGAAAGGTCGGTGAGGAGGAGGGAACAGGTCAGCCCACGGCCCCACAGCCTCACCGCCTCACAGACTGTGTGGGGAAGGCCCTGCTCTCCGAGGCCTGATGGGAAGCCGAGGGAGGGTCTAAGCAGAGCCATGTGGTCCAACGACATTCCAAAGGGACCCCTCAGGCTGCTCGGTTAGGCTCTCATCGGGGGCGCCAACAGATGCGGGGCCCCCTGTTGGAGCTGCTCTGGGATCTAAGAAGTGGGGCCCTTGGGAGAAGGGGCTGGGCCTGTGTGCCCCATACACATGGTGCCATGATGTGGGGACAGATGGGGCACGTGGGGCCCAGGGGGAGGCAGGCGGCTGGTCTGGGGACCCAGGAATCTGGACACACCAGAGCCGGGGAGGGCCTGGAAACTGGAATCGGGATGCCCCAACAGGCAGCAGGGTCAGGCAGACAGGGAGGATTCTGAGTAGGAAGCCAGGTTTGGGGGGTCACCAGCCATGGGTGAACACAAGGCCTATGGGGGCTCAAGCTGCCTGCAGACCTCGGGGGCACTGAGGGTTCACGTGTTCTCTTTTTCTTTTTTAAAGATTTTTATTTATTCTTGAGAGAGAAAAAGACAGAAACAGAGAGCATTAACGGGGGGGGGGGTGCAGTGGGAGAGGGAGAAGCAGGCTCCCCCGAACAGGGAGCCCGACGCGGGGCTCGATCCCAGGACCCCGAGATCATGACCTGAGCCGAAGGCAGTCGCTTCACCGACGGAGCCCCCCAGGCGCCCCTGTGTGTGTTCTGTGACGGAGTCAGGGTGGGATGGGGCCTTAGCCCCGTGTCCCCGATGCCTGCAGGTGGGGAGACCACGTGCTCACGTGTGTGTGCACAGAGTTTCAGCATAAAGCCTGTTTCTCACTGGGGGGCTGGGCCCAGGTGTGGGACACTGCCCTAGCTCAAAACACACCCGCCTGCCCAGGCCCACGGCCCCCCCTGGCTCCCGGGTGGCACCCCCAGCCTCCTGGCCAGAAGAGCACGCTCTGCCCAAGCTCATCCTTCGAGCCCCATTAACATCCTGACAGCAGGAAACAGGCCAGGAGCCGCCCAGGCCAAGCGAGGGGATCACCGGGGCAGCCCGCCCACACCCTCCCAATGGCCGGCGGGGACAGCCGCCGGGTTTCGCTCCCTCAGCACAAGGAATGAGGGAGTGAGTGGGCAGGGTGGACGGGCACTGGGGTGCCACTCAGGCACCTGGGCAGGGCAGGTGGCCAGGACGCCAGGCCTGGCCACGCAGCAGCTGCTGTCTCCCCTACACGCGGGGCTAGAGGCAGAACTGCCCTCTGCCTTGCGGCTCTGTGCAGACACCTGCTCCCCGGCCTGAAAAGCAGGCCTCCTACGGAAGCCTGAGGCGGACACAAGGTGGACAGTCACCCACCGGCCTCCCAGTCGCTGGACGTCCTAGAACCCCGGCAGTCCAAGGCCTGGCACGGGGCTCGTCTGCCCTTCCCGCACAGCCCGTGCTGGGGAGCCCCGTCTACACCCGCCCCATCACCGGCTCCGCTAACCAGGCCCTAGGAGGGGCCCTGGAGCCCAGGGAGGCCAGAGCATCACACGGAGGAGAAGGGCTCCTCCCTGAACCGGGTCCCAGAAGTGCGGGGATTCTGCTGTCTTTTCAGGGGCTCTGCATGGAGGGAGCTGAGAGCCCAACACCCGAATACTCCAGCAGGGGTCTGTTTACTCGGGGAGGGGAAGGGAGTTGCTTTTCCTCGTGGTTACCCCACCCTGGGAACGAAAACAGGAGCAAGGCCGGGGGCAGCCTGCCTCCTGTCCTCCGGCTCACACCGGTCCCGAGACGTGGGGGCCCCGGAGAGCCTCAGGGTGCACAGAGGCGCCCCACCACCCCACGCTCCAGGGCCATGTTCCCGAGCCAGGACACGATCCCACAACGTGAGCGATGACCGGCTCTGACCCCTGGGCCTGCAGATGAGATCCCCAGATTGGCTCCAGCTCTGCGGCTCCAGGCGGAGCTTGTGCCTTTTATTCCCTCGGCAGCTTTCGTGGGCTCAGACCCTTCCTGCGGACCCTTGAGCAGCAGAGCTGCACGTGCCCACTTACACGGGGGGTTCGCTGGACACGGGACAGCACCATGAACGTGTTCTCTTCCTGATTTCCTCTTCTCGAATTTTGTTTATTTACTTATTCTAGAGAGAGAATGTGTGCGCACGTGCATGTGTGTGAGCAGGGGGAGGGGCAGAGAGACCTGACACGGAGCTCGATCCCACGACCCTGAGATCGTGACCCGAGCCGAAACCAGGAATCAGACGCTTAACCGACTGAGCCATCCAGGCGCCGCCCCTCTAATGATTTTCTTAAACATTTTCTTTTTCTTTTTTTTTTAAAGATTTTATTTATTTATTTGAGACAGAGAGAATGAGAGAGAGAGAACACATGAGAGGGGGGAGGGTCAGAGGCAGAAGCAGACTCCCCGCCGAGCAGGGAGCCCGATGCGGGACTCGATCCCGGGACTCCGGGATCATGACCTGAGCCGAAGGCAGTCGCTTAACTGACTGAGCCGCCCAGGCGCCCCAACGTTTTCTTTTCTATAGCTAACTCCATCGTGAGAACGTAACATATAACACACCCAACTTACAAAACGTGTTAACTGAGTGGTCACATGATCAGTAAGGCTTCTGGTCAACAACAGTCTATTTAACAGTAGTTAAATTTTGGGTGGGGTCACAACTTGCACGCAGATTTTCAACGGGGAGGGAGGTCGGCGCCCATAACCTCCACGCTGTTCAAGCCTCGAGTGTATTTGGCCCCAATCACTTCACTCGCTCATTGGTTCATTCAGCATCTATTATGGAATGTCCCTGGTGGGCTGCTGGGGGATCTGCAAAGGGCTCCTGGATGCCCCCCCAAAGTACACACTGAGAAAGGGTTGGAGTGACGAGGGGTCTCTGCCAGACACACTCACAAGCTCAGGCATGCTGTGCAGTCACCTTCCTGCCAGGACATCCCAACGCTGGATGCTCCGGCCACCCCTGGAGTCTAACTGAACCTCCATGGCAGAGGTGTCCCCGGGGACCCCAGCCATACATTTCTATAAGAGCAACAGGGAAAGGACGAGGGCCCCTGTGCAGGTGGCTGTCGGCAGGACCCACCACCACACTGGGAGCCCTGGGAGCCTTCCTGCCTGGGTGGCCCAGGACACTCCCAGCCTGCCTGGACACTAACAGGCATTTTGAGTTACTTTGTGGTCAGAGGTCTGCCTGGCCAGCAAGGAGAAAGGGCAGTGAGACACCTCGTCTCCACCTCGGGGGAATGAGCAGAGTGGCTAACCCATTTCTAGAAAGGCGCTCTGCCAAGGGACTTTGCTCCAGCCTGCTCGTGGGCCCGTGTCCAGGTCTGCCGCTTGCTAGCTCAGGAATCCTGTTCATGCCTCAGCTCTGGTTCCTGGTCATGGCCCCCCTCCAGCACCTTCCTGGCAGGGCGGTCACAAAGAGCAGAGCTTCTCTGCTGACAGAGGGGAAGCGACATGCCTCGTGCTTCCCCCCCAGCCCCGCCCACGTAGCGAAGGCCGGACGGGGTGGGCGCGTCGGCCTGTGTCCTGTGCACACACACGAATGTGCTGTGTGGCCGAGCCAGGCTTCACATCTCTCTTGTGCACTCGACCCCTGGAAGAACAACTCCAGACAACAAGACGGAGCTGGGACTCCACCTGGCCTTTAACCCCCATCACCCTGCACCCTCACCCGACGGATCCGGAGCGCTGCTGCCCCACTCTATAGACGGATGGAGAGAGGCCTGGGAGGTTAAGGGCCTGCCCACTAGTTCTGGGCGGAGCCAGTTCTGGCTTCAAGCGCAGGCTGGCCGCACAGCTGAGCTCACCCCTCGCCGCACACAGGCCTCACTGCGATCCAGATGGCGGTCAAGCCTGGACCAGGTGCCATCTGCACAATTCCGCCTGCCCTGGGCTGCCTCGGGAGCCCCGTCCAGCAACACCGAACGAGGTGACGTGCACCTGCTCTGTGACCCTTACAGGAGGGCTGATGCCGGGGTGCCCGCCCCATCTGCTTACCCAGGACACACGGCCTCCAGCCATGGGGCCCAGGGCCTGGCTCTCCCTGACCACCTGTCCCCATTTCCCACCTCTGTCACGACTGAAGGACGAGCAGGCACCAGCTTTGGGGCCCGCAGCCCGAGTCTACTGTGGCGGCCTGCTGTCCAGGAGCTGCCCGGGAAGGTGGCAGCCATCCTCCAAGGGGAGGCCTGCTTGCCGCAGCCCCACGAAGGGCACTGACTCACGGGGCCTTGGGTGGAGGGCAAGAGGGCCTGGGGATGGGCAGGGGGAAGGACCACCAGGCCAAGCCAGGAAAGCCTGGCCTCTTGGGGTAGCTCTGCACGACTCCCACCTGGGGGTGGGGCCAGGTGGAAGGCTCTGTCCCCCTTTAAAAATTGGAACATCTATCCTGGGGGTCCTTTTTAAAGGAATAACGCCAACTTGGGGCGTTCAGTGAGTGCTTGGGGAGGGGGGCTTCCTGGAGGAGGTGGATCTTGAGCTGGATCTCGCTGGGTTAGAACCAGAGGAAAGGTAAGACTGTGTTCATACTTGCTCAGAAAATCACTGGAGGGAGTGAAGCTTCCAGAACAAAACAGCCACTGGGGTGATGCTGGCAGAGTGAAGGCCAGCAGAGGACACAGAAAACATCCCCCAGGGAGCAGGGACAAATCAAGCAGCACTCAACTCACACCAGTTACCCTTTAGGAGCATCAGGCCCCCTTCCCCACACTCTCCACAGGACTCCCCCAGGGGCCATGAGCCCCCACAGCCCACAAGCCCCCCTCAGGCCACAACTCCCTGCCATGCGCACGCATGGCCTCAGGCCCGAGCCGCCAACAGAGACAAGGACCACACAGGGGCACAGGGAGGCCAACCTGGCTGCAGCCTCCCAAGGAGGGAGCATGAAAAAGCAAGGGGAGCTGGTGCAAGGAAACAGGGCACTGGACTGTTCCAGAACACAGAGGGCTGGAGTTCCTGCCCCCCACCCCGGGTGAGGGAGGCCGGGAAGCCGCCCTGCAGTGACGTGGGGGTTCCTGCCTCCATCAGCTTTCCGACAAGCCACCAACGTACAATCAAGTGACCATTCATGTCTTTGGGGGGCTCGGGGGCCCTGAGGCCCCAGGAGCAGGGATGGCCTGAGCTACTGGCAAAGGAGCACAGGACAAGGGACAAAATTCTGGCCCTCTGCAGTCCTGGCTCCCCGCAGCCTGAGCAGCCAGGCCACCAGCTCCCCCCTCCTTTCAGGGGTCTTGGAGAACCACTGTTTCCCTAGGCTTGGTTACCCACCCCCCCGGAACCAGACACACCCTGCAGCAGGGTCCAAACACGGCCCTGACAGCCTGGCCACCCCTCTCCTGTCTGGGAGACTCCATGCAGCACCCGCCAGCACACCTGCCCCTGACCGCTGGGCCCCACGCCCGGGGACCTGTGTACTCAGGTTGCTTTCTGCCTGTGCTCAGCACTGAGCTGAGGCCCGTGCTTGCGTTTAGGACAAAATCACAGCGTGCTCCTGTGGACATCTTCGTGTCGCCACGGCCTGAGGACGGCCGTTTGATTAAGGCTGGAGAGAAGCCACCACGGCCCCAAACGTGACCAGCCTGGAAACCTGTCAGTCCGATTCAGAGACAGAGCACCCAGGACGCCCTGCGACCATACCAGCCCACTGCTCCTCGGGGGAGGGGGGCAATGCCGCCCCTGGTGCTAAAGGCTGAATCAGTCCCCTAAAAATTAATGCGCTGAAGCCTCAGCCCCCAGCACCTCAGAACGTGGCTGTACTTGGAAAGACAGTCTTGACAGAACTAATTAGGTTGAATGAGGTCATCAGGGTGGGCCCTGATCCAGCCTCACTAGTGTCCTTCTAAGAAGGATCAGGACACAGACGCGCACAGAGGAACAACCGTGTGGGGACTCGGGCAGAAGGCGGCTGTCTGCCAGCCCAGGAGAGAGGCCTCGGGAGAAGCAGCCCTGCCCACACCTGGCTCTCGGACTCCCAGCCCCCACGCCATCAGAAATCGGTGTCTTGGGGAAGCCACCGCCTACGGCGCTGTGTCACGGTGGCTGGAGTCCCCGGAGACACTGGGCCAACCCCCAGTCGCCACGTGAAGGCCCAACGCTAACAACAAAACTAGGTCTGGTTCCTGCTTGCCCGGTTAGAACGTTCCACTGACCAGTCCTTGTCCCTGCGAAGGCTCTGACCTGAGTTTCACAGGGCTGGGCTCCCCGCTGGATGAGAAACTACCTATGAGCAAGCAGGCAGGCAGTCTCGGAAGGCTCTGGAACCGCCCCCCTCCCGCTGCCTTCACGTTCTGTAGGGGGGCGGCCCGAAGGCTGTCACTCTGACGGGACCACAGGCCACTGGGCACCCAGGAAGTCAGAAGCATGGAGGCCTCCGCCTGGGCCTTCCTGCCCTGTGGCCGACCTCCCACCCCCTGAAGAACTCTGCGCTCTGAAAGCTCAGGATGACAACCACCATGCACCAACACGTTCTACGTGCCAGGAAGTCTTCTACGGGCCCATTTACTCTTAATGAGAAAATGGTGGCACAGAAGCTGAAAAACTCGCCTCAAGTCTGCGGGACCTCCGAGTGGAAAGACAGACGGCCCCAGGCTTCAGCAGACCTGGGTCAGCCCCGGCTCAGCCCCAGGCCAGCTGACGGCCTTGGAACACGCTGCTTGGCCTCCCTGTGGCTCCCCTGACAGCCAGGGCCAGCCACAGCCCCCTGCCTCGAGAGGCAGGCTGAGGGATAAAGAAGGTCACGCGCTCTCAGCTCTGGTGCCTGGCCCGTGGCCATCGAGGTTACTCACGATCAGCAGCAGGCTGGAAAGCCCAGGTGGCCCGCGGCCGAAGCTCCGCCTACCCCCCTGCCCCCGAGGCAGAGCCAGAGAGAGGGTGACACACCCGACTTCACAGCCCCCTCCCCAGGACTCCTGCTGCTGGCTTGACCACAGCGCCTGGCCGAGAGGTGCCTCCAAGCCACCCCAGCCTGGGGCCAGCAAGGCCCTGGTTCCCAAGGGCGAGACAGCCATGGCCTGAGCGCCATCGGTCCCTGGACTAGAAAGGACATGGCTTCTGTGGGCAGGCAGGAGGGAATGAAGGGGGACAGACAACAGGCCTCTTCTGCCAGTGTCTCCCAGGGCAGGGCCGGACCAGCCCCACAGTGGGCTCGGGGGGCAGCAGAGGGCCCTGGGTCTATTTCCTCTCGGGCAGTAACCCTTCTGCCCCTGCCACGACCCTTTCAGATTTTCTTTATTTGAGAGAGAGAGAGAGAGAGAGAGAGAGCGCATGAGTGGGGGTGAGCAAGTGGCAGAGGGAGAAGCAGGCTCCCCACCGAGCAGGGAGCCTGACATGGGGCTCGATCCCAGGACCCTGAGATCATGACCCGAGCCAACCAGGAGCCCCACGGCCCCTTCTTTTAAGAGCCCCGCCCAAAGCGGCAAAGCCACTCTGTCTCGGCAGCTCAGCTGTGACTGTGCGTGGTCCCCGGGTGGTGCACACGCCCTGATGGACAGTGTTCTGGCTCCAGAATGGGGGCACCCCTCCTACACCCCCCACCCCGTCCTCGCCCCCAACCCCCACAGCAAGATGTCAATGTCTCACACGGCAGACACCTATGACATCCCGGAGCATTTCACGGTCCGCTACCTGTGTCATCACCTGGCCCACACCTACCTGGGACTGTCCCTGGCGTGCCTGGGCAGGGGCAAACCTGGACGTCACGTCCATGAACCATTAGCAACTCAGAAGGAACAGGGATCCTGGCCGGTGTCTGAAAACCTTCTTCGATGGAGAAACAAGAAAGGGCGGGCAACAAAAACAGCAGGATGGGTGTCACGGCTTGGAAGAACATTCCAGAGACTTGCTCAGGAAAACTGGCCACTGATACCCGATGGCCCAGGCAACGGTGCTGGGGACACTGGGACACTGAGGTCTGTGAGCTGAAACGAAGCTCAGAACAGCCAGATTCTGAATGTGAAGAGATTTTAACAAATCCCTATCTATTTCACACGTTTAATACAGGCCTTTCTAAAAATTGTTGAAATAATTCTAAAAAACTGTCCCCATAAGTAGGAAAAATTTTTTTTAAGATTTTATTTATTTTAGAAAGAGAGAGAGGGCACGAGTGTGAGGGACAGAAAGAAACAGAGAGAGAATATCAAGCAGGCTTCATGCCAAGCCTGGAGCCCAATGTGGGGCTCAATCCCAGAACCCTGGGATCATGACCTGAGCTGAAACCGAGAATCGGACGCTTAACTGACTGAGCCACCCAGGAGCCCCCGTAAGTAGGAAATTAAAATGTCAAACATGAAAGCACTCCCTCTGAACAGTGGCCTTGTTTCGTCCTGGTGGCCCATACTGGCCCCAGCATCTCTCTGTTCAGGGTGTGGGGTCCAGGGATGCGCGTCCAGACACCTTATGTGCTCTCCCCCAGAGTGGGCGGTGGCACCCTCAGGAAGCTCATCTCCTAGCAGAGACGTCAAGACTGGTTCTGCCAGCCTCCAGATGGGCACTGGAGCGGGAAGGGGCACCCGCAGGGACCTGGGAGCATCCTGGCCATCATGCACCTGAAGGACTGAGACCGTTGGGCCACAGAGCCAGGGCAGGGAAAGGCCAGGCGAGCCTCCTCCCCGCCAGCCCACAGGAGCCCGAGAGCCAGACAGGTTTCTGGGACAGATGGAGGCTCCTGCCGTATGAGTCTGTAGGAGGAGCTGAAGGCAGGAGGAGGGATCCCGCAGACAGTGTGGGCACAGATCCCCTGGCCCCTGTCCCCAAGGTCACCTCTTAGAGACGGGCTTGGTCTGGCTCCAGGTCCCGCCTTCCCACCCCAGCCCCTCTCTTCACAGGCCCAAGTGTCCCCCCACTGTGGGGACCAACACCAAGGCTCCAGGATGCTGCAGGACCAACCACTTCCCAGCCAACACCCAGCCTGCCCACGGGCCCCGAGAAAGAGGGACACAGACCTGCCATGGCCTCCAGAACCCGAGGGGTTCTGAGCTGCTGCTCCTGGAGCAAACAGCTAGGAGGGCAGACCCCCGCAGAGGCGCTGATGGTAATGCAAATGCAAGCACCCCAAAACCTGGCTGTTTCATCCTAAGCAGGGTCTCAGGGGAAGGCGGGGTGTACTTGGCAGCATGTCACGTGAAGACAAAACATTTTGCCCTTTAAGAGAAGCCCAGGTACCCACCTCCCCTCAGGCCGCTGGCTGGAGCCCCCTGTGCCCACTGGGCTGGGGCCTTTCGAGCCACCTCCCGGTCATGCTGCCCACTCAGGGCCAGCAGTGATCAGCGCTGGGGAGGCGGGGCCCGGCTCGGTCTGTGCCGTCCGTGACTCCTACGGCTGTTGTCGGTGGGTGGTAGCACAGTGCTGACAGGCCCCCGGACAGTGCCCCACTGCTGCGTACCCAGGGGACACAGGTCTGCGCCATAATGAGGACAGCCTCCCCATCCCCAGTGGCCATGAAGGCGACATAGGGCAGGCCCTGGCTCGGTGCGCCTGGGGGCGAGAGAAGAGGACAGGAGCCAACCTGGCCAGCAGTCCAGGGCACCCCCACGCTGGACTGATGGCTCAGGTGTCCCCACTGGCGGATGACAGCACAGGCAACGTCCAGGGTGCCAGGCCAAGCTGAGCGGGGACAAGTGAGCAGCAAGGCCAGCCCTGCCAGTGGCCCACCCAGTCCTGTGGTGACACTGCAGGGCTCTCCGGAGCAGGACCCAGACCTGCACACAGGAGTGCCAGCCCGCCTCTCGGAGTGAGGAGGAGGGGACGAGGCCCTCTCACTCAGCAACTAGTCCTCCCACAAAAGGCTGCCTGTCCTAGGCAGCCCAGCCCGCCCATCCATGCCGGGGAGGTGGGAACAGGGCTGGCCTGCCCTAAGGGAGCTTCTCCAACCAGGGGGCTTCACCACCAACAGGGGGATGTCACCGCAAACCAGGGGGCGTCACCGCAAACCAGGGGGCGTCACCGCCAACCGGGGGGCATCACCACCAACCGGGGGGCATCACTGCCAACCGGGGGGCATCACCGCCGACGGGGGGATGTCACCGCCAATGGGGGGATG
>NW_023270494.1:1764918-1769779 GCF_011800145.1 Mirounga leonina
GGGGGATGTCACCGCCAATGGGGGGATGTCACCGCAAACCAGGGGGCATCACTGCCAACCGGGGGGCGTCACTGCCAACAGGGGGATGTCACCGCAAACCAGGCAGCCACAAGACTGCGGCACTGCCAGCGCCTCTCCCTGCTGACGGCACCCCAAAAGCCCAGGGCCAGCACCAGTCACCACTGTGACCTAGAGCCTCGGGTGCCCACGGGTTAGTCCCACGAGCCAAACCAACCTCCCAAACACAGGACATGTGTTCAGGGCAGGACCCATAGGGACAGTGCAGGCAAGACACTTGCTCAGAACTCCGCAGAACCACAGGCCTGAGCCTGGCGTCTCCAGGCTGCCCTGTTTTTTCATCGGCCATACACCAGGAACCCCATGAGCCGGCAAGGGTCCTGGGCCACGGAGCCGACGATCTCCGCGATGACTTGGGCACAAGGAGCTGCCACAGCCAGTCAGCTCGAGGTCAGTGCACCACAGAAACTCCCCTTTGCTGCCCTAGCTACTCCAGAAAAGGGGTGGGAGGTGCACCCCTCAAATGCTGGTGGCGGGGACGGACAGGCGCCACGTACACACCCAGGAGAAGCGAAGCTCAGACAGTCCAGTCGGTGACAGCAGGCCCTGCCACCTTGTCAGAAGATAGGACCCCAATGGGCACCCCTGAAAGTACCTTTAAAGCAAAGCCAACAAGCACCACCTGCACGCATGCACGCGCACTCACGTTCACACTCACGCACAGGCACGCACACTCGCGTGCACACGTGTTCATCCGCGCACACGCACGCACACGCACGCGCGTGCACAGAGGTGCGCATGGCGCTGTGGCTCTCGCCTGCCCCCCAAGCAGACACCGGCCCCGCTCCTCCCAGCAGGCGCTTCCGTTGCCGACGAGGTGCCTCTCAGTCCACTGCGTTTTCTCCAACCGGGGGCCCCTGAGCTCCGTCCACAGCAGACGCCAGGCTTCTGAGGGCAGCAAACGCTGCGGTGGGGCTGCCCAGCCGCGAGTGAGGGGAAGGCGGGTCTGAGGCCGGCGGCACAGGGCTGCCCAGAGCCCCCCCAAACACCCACCCGGAGGCATGGGTGGGACACAGCGGAGGGCGGTGGGCAGGGCCTGGGCGGCCAGGCCACCACGGGAAAAGCCAGCGAGTCGGCGCCCTCCCACAGCGCCAATGCCCCCACCCGGCACCAGCCCTTACCAAGGGCACCAGGGGTGTCAAGCCTGACCGACTCCTGGCTCCAGGAACCCCACGTCACCCGCCACCCGCAGGGCAGCTATGGCATGGCGGGGCCAGCTTCCCCACAACAGTTACGGGGTGCGGACGAGCAGACAGCCTCTAGCAACCAGCCTGGCCCTGCTGACCAAGGCCCCAGAGCCGCACCCCCGTAAACCACCGGCCCGAGGCCCTCCTAGGGAGCCCGCCTCCTCAGGCTGCCTCCCACCTGCCCACTTCCTCAGGACAAGCAACGCGACTGTCCCTGGGAAGCTGCTGCAGCTGCCAGCCTCCAGGCTCGTAAGGTCGGCCGAGAGCCACGGCTTCTTCTGGCACTTACGACCATGAGAAACACCAACCTGGGGGCGCCTGGGTGGCTCAGTCTTTAAGTGTCTGCCTTCGGCTCAGGTCGTGATCCCAGCGTCCTGGGATCGAGCCCCGCGTCGGGCTCCCTGCTCCGCGGGAAGCCTGCTTCTCCCTCCCCCACTCCCCCTGCTTGTGTTCCCTCTCTCGCTGTGGCTCTCTGTCAAATAAATAAATAAAATCTTAAAAATTAAAAATAAGATATAGTACTTAAAAAAAATAAAGGAAAGAAAATGAAAGTCAAAGGCACCTGGGTGGCTCAATTGTTAAGTGTCTGCCTTCGGCTCAGGCCATGATCCCGGGGTCCTGGGATCGAGCCCCGCATCGGGCTCCCTGCTCCGCGGGAAGCCTGCTTCTCCCTCTCCTACTCCCCCTGCTTGCGTTCCCTCTCTCGCTGTCTCTCTATTTATAAATAAATAAAATCTTAAAAAAAAAAAAAAAGAAAAGAAACACCAACCTGACTGTTGCCCAAAGCCCCCGGGGGAAGTGAGGTCAGCTACTGGAGAAGCCTCTTTCCAGCATGTTGGGTCACTCAGAGGTCTCTCCCAGGAGGGCTATGGTTTGGGCTTAATTCTGAGCAGTAGATGCCTGCCCCCCTCTGTCCCTCACTCCAGGCAACCACCCAGGGCTGCCCCCCAGACTAGTCTTGGACGCCAGGCTCTGCTCCCTGCACCTCCAGCCCCCGAAGGGCCCAGGCTCATGCCTCCCCCCAAAAGGCTTCAGTGCGTGTCCCCCTGCCCCAGGTCAGAAGGTGAGCTCTCAGCGGCCTCCTGGAAGCCATTCCACTTCTCTCCCTGCACCTCTCATGAAGTTCCTCCAGGACGTGGCTCCCACAGGGACCGGGCCACAAGGAAAGAGGTAAAAGTCCATGTGGCTGATTCTTCCAGGCAGGAGTACATTCTACTCTCACATTTTTAATCAGCAAGGCCAAGGACGAGCGTCCCTGCTGCTCCCTCTCTTGCCAAGGCAAACAGCACTCAGAACTGCAGCTGGAACGGTGCAGGGCCAAAGCAAACAGCTGGGCTGCAGCATGGGGGACACTGAGCAGGGCCACAGCCCGGCCACGCTTCCGCAAGCCCCCGACCCAGGCGCAGAGGCAGCCCAGCTCCCCCCGCGACAGGACGGCGGACCAGCCAGGTCCACACGGGCGGCTCCCTGACTGTGCCTCGGTGTGGGCCGGTTTCCGCCTGGCCAGGGTGCCCATGCTGCCCCCCAGCGCCGGCTAGGCCTCGGAACACTGAGCTCCCCCGGGACATAACACAAAAGGGTAAGAGCGCCGGCACTCCAAGACTTGGCAGTCAAGCCACGGAGCGTCAGGAAGAGTGTCACCTACAAAGCCAACCTGGTGGCGTTGCAGTGTGGGCGTGCTGTGACCGGACAGCTGGAGGGGCACGGCCCTGCGGACACCAAGGCCTGCCGCGTCCAGCCTCGCAGAGCTCAGGGCTCTTCGCCACGCTTCCCCCACGCGAGCTCATGAACCACCTGCCCCACCGGCACAGGGCATGGGCTTGCCTGTTGAATGTGCACCCGACACCCTCCAGCTGGCTTCCAGAGGGGTGCACGGTCCTCACACTCAGACCCTACTAGCTTCCTGCCCCCATCCAGCTGGCAGATCTCCCTTCGGGTCTCCAGGGAAATCACAGCTCCATCTCGAAGCCGCTGAGCCCTAACTGCATGCCTCACCGTCCAGCTTATGAGTTTTAGTAAGGACAATCATGGGGTTCCCCAGAGTGTAGCCACACCATGCACCCCTCGTGATTCTCACCATGAAAGTTCCCGTTTCATGGTTTCATGGCAGAAGCAGGGAAAATAGGAAAGAGATCCTCTAGCCAGCACTTCCCTTCCACCCCCTGCAATAATGAGCAAACGGTTATGGAACTAATGACTAATAATTTAATAAACCTCCTTTCCCTGATAGCGTTTGCAGACCAACACCAACAGAAACGTATGCCACAGATTCTCTGTGATACCAAACACAAAAACCCCAGAGGCTGTTCCTTTTACGTGCCGATTCCTCATCAGCCTCTGACTCGTGTTTACCAGCAGCTCTAACATGGCTCCAGAACTGACTTAGTCAATCCTGACCGGCTTCAGAATTCTTCCCGTGATGGAGCTGGAACTTTAAAACCTCTGTTAGAAGCCGTTTTGGAGGACAGTCTGCCACCTGAAATCCAGCTGAGAGCAAAAGGGGCCACGGGGCAAGTGTCCCGGGGGCCGTCCAGAGCCTGGGCGAGCTTACGGGGAGGGCTTTGCAGGCCCCCGGCGAAGAAAGCACGGCCATAACTGTTCAGTACAATTAGAAACTTGCTCCGCCAGCGCCTCACAATCCCATTTAGCCCCGAGAACCAGCACCTACCACGGGAACCCCCAGCACCTCAACCTCCCAGCCCACCAGTTAACCTTCACACAGGGTTTTGAAATCAAGCACAGCTTTGTAAGAAGCCTGCCGCGGACGCCCAGGGCATGAGTCTCCCTCCTGAGAACATGCCCGCGTGGGGCTGCAGAGGGCCTTGAGTCCCCGGGGAGCCTGGGTCTGTTGTCCCAGGGATGAGGGTGTAAACTGACACAATGGACGCCAGAAAGAAACCCAGAGGCCTGCTCATGTGCACAAGGCACAGAAGGACCAGGGAGGGGGCCTCAGAGGGGTCTCCCGGCGGGGCTCTGCGGCCCTCAGATGTGACAGCGACAGCGTGCAGAGGAGGACGCGAACCACACTCTTCACACACATCAGAAGCAGAGGCAGGCGCGCCAGCCTCCTACACAATTAGTCTTCCCCTCCGCGGTTACATAAGATGACGGATTATCCGTCCACCCGTCCAACCTGCCCGCGCGCGACCTCCCACCTGGGGCTCCGGCCACGACCGCCCGGGAAGGAGTCGTGCAAAGGGAAAGCCTGTTGACGAGAAAGTGCCCAAGGGCTTGCGTAACCGCGGCTGGAGGGGCCACGACGGGGCCCCCACGCCACCCGGGGCGCGGGAGGACGGGCGGCGAGGCCCCCGGCGACCCCCGCCCCGCTCCACTCCGGTCCCAGGGCCCGTCCCCCGGGCGCCGGGGCGGACGCGAGGGGGCAGCGCGGGGCTCTCGGAGCGTGGGCGCCCGCGACCACCTGTGACCGACCGGCTGCGCCGGTCCCCGCGGCCGCTCCGAGAAGACCCCCGAGGGCGCCGGGGCCGCCCGGGTCGGGCCCGAGCGCGCCGGCGGCGCGGGGCTCACCTTGTAGACATTTTCCGTGAGCCGATGCATCTCCTCCGTGCGCGACAGCGACATGGTCCTGGTCCGGCGGC
>NW_023270494.1:1770179-1788539 GCF_011800145.1 Mirounga leonina
CCGCCTTTATAACCGCCGGGCCCCGCCCCCCGCGGGCCCCGCCCCCCGCGCCCGGATCACCGCCCCCGGCCGCCCGCCCGCCCCCGCCCGGCCGCGCCGCTGCCAGGCAACCGGCAGGCCCCGCCCCCGCACCGCACTTCCCATTGGTGGGTTCCGGAGACGGGGGAGGGGGCGGGGCCCGCGGGCCGACTGCCGACAGCGATTGGTGGGCAGCGCTGTCGATCGCAGGGGAGGAGGCGGAGGCGCGGCGCGGGCCGCAGCCCCGGGAACAGCCTGGGGGCCGGGCGACAGCCGGGCTGGGGGCGGGGCGGCGTGGGCCGGAGGCGCTGGAGGAGGGGAGCGGAAGGTGGGGGAGCGGGGGCGCTGCGGCGGGCGCGCATGGGGGCGGCCCTCCGCAGAGTCGCGAGTCGCGGCGCCTCTTGGGCGCAGCTCCCGGCGGCGGCGGGGGTCGCGGGCTCGCGCCGGGCGGGGGAAGGTCCCTGGGCGGCCCGAGGCCGGCCGTGTGGGCGCAAGAACGGATGGAGGGAGCCGGCGTGCTGTCTCAGGGTCCGGCGTGGACCCGGAGTTTCGGGAGGTGAGTGTGCGGGCCGGCGGAGTCTCCGGCGGGGAGGAGGATGGGCGGGAGGCTCTTAGGGGGTGGACCCTGGGGAGGATCCTGAGAAGGGCGGATCCTGGGGGTGGATCCTAAGAGGGGTGGACCCTGGGGAGGACCTTGGGAGGGTGGGCTGTGGGAGGGATGGACCCGGGGTGGGGTTGCGTCCTGGGGGAAGACCCTGGGAGGGGAGGACCCTGGGAGGGGAGGACCCTGGGAGGGGTGACCACGGGTGTGGGGTGGGCCCTGAGGAAAATCCTGGGGAGGAGAGAGAGCGTCGTCTGGGACGGAGAGCATTTGCCAGGAAGATCGTAGAGGGGGCCGATGGGGGGTGGGGAGAGAACCCTATGGGGGGGGGGCTTCGGGGCCCCCCCGGGGAGGAGAGGACCCTGCGATGGCAGAAGACCCTTGCTGGGTGCAGTTTCTTTGTGGAGGGAGAACTTCCCTTGAGCGATCAAGGGGTCAGACAGAGCTGCTGGTTTTGGAGGCCTTTCCTGGGAGGTTCTGCTGGGGAAGCTGACCAAGCTGACACACACGGCTCCCCCTGTCATTGCTTTGCGAAAATATTTACATAGATTAGAGTTACATAGAGGAATTATTTGCTTCAGGTTGTAAAACAGCAGATCTGAGTGTTTCCCTCTAATGGAGCTTGACACTCCCCACTAGTATCCCATCCAGGACCGTCGCTCACAGGTCTCCTCAAGCGCAGGTGCCCAGGGGGACACAGACCCGCAAGACGGCTGTGGACAGAACGGGACTCGGGCAAGTCCTGAAGTCACAGCGCCCGGGACCCAAATGGAGTGTGCTCCACTTCGTAGGAGCACCTCCGAGAAAGGGAAGCGACATTCAGGAAGAGCCTGCTTGCTCTATCTGCCAGCCTTCGATCACAGGCAGATCCTTTTTGGTTGAATTTCCTTCCTGATCCCAGCTATGGTTTCCTCTTTTTTCTTTATTGCTTGCAGTGTTTTCAAGTGGATTCCGGGATTCTTTTGGTTGCAAGTGACAGAAAGCCAGTTCAGATGAGCTTTAACTACTGGGGTGTTTATCTGCTTGTGCAGCTGAAGTTGGGACTGTCTTCCTTCCCTTCTTTCCCTCTTCTCCAGGCCAGCTTGATGCTGTGCACGCTTCCGTCCAGCCAGCTCCAGGACTACCATCCGTTGACCTGACCTGGGTCAAGGGCGGAGGTGGAGTAGAGCTGGGTGGGTGGAGGGTAGAGCTGCTGCCTGCCCAAAGGGAAGTGACGTGGTTGGGACCAGAAGAATGACAGGTGGAGGCCCTTAGGAAATGGCGGGGGTAGGGGGGGGGTCTCATCACTGTGGGAGGGGAATCAGCCTGGAGAGTTCTAAGCTGTCCGCTCCTATCAGTCTCAAAACAGTAGAGGGAGGAGAGGGTCCTCTCCAGAGAAGCCTCCGTAGTCCTAAGCACCACCCCACCCTCTAGAAGCTCCTGCTCTTGACTTTCCTGCCCGAGGGCATGCTCACTTTTGGTAGTGGCTGAGGTAGGGGACCCACTTGGAGCCTGGCCTGCCTCCCGGCGTGCTGATGGCCCTGCAGCCCGTCCTGGGGAGGGAAGCCATCAGTCGGCACCTGCCACCAGTGAAAGTGAAGGAGCATTGCACCGAGCATCACCGAGAACCTGGCAGGACCCATGGCAGGCGCAGAGTGAGACGTGGGCGAGGCCGTCCTAGAGAGGCCTGGAGACCTATACCCTGCCTGGTGGCCTCTCTGCACCACCAGACTCCAGAAAGGTCTTCAGCATGGGCGCGCCCACTCCTTCAGATGTGAAGGAGTCTTCAGCGGGGGTCTTAGCCCCCCCGCCTGGGAGACACCAGTGTTCTCTGAGGGTTTTCCTCCTTGTGTGGAAGCCCCTTCCAGTGGTGATGGTGTCTGGGGCGGGGCTAGGGCCAGGGGTAAGGGCCTAGGGCCCGAGCTGTGGACAGGGCTAGATGGCGGGCTGGGTGCTGAGAGGTCAGCCCCTGTGCCAGCTCCCAGAGTTAAGGGGGCACCTTTGTCTTGGCACCTTTTTATTCTGGAGTGTTCTGAGCCCTTTATAAAACCCACTTGTTCTTTCTCCCCTTAACTCGGAGTGTGTGGGGGGCTGTGGGATCGAGTGCCTTGCCTGGAGGTTGGCAGTCAGTGCAGCTGGGAAATCATTGCCTAGACTTGGGGTCTGGCCCGCCCCCTCCAAGACCGGCAAGAGGAAGGCGCTGTCACGATGGAGAAGTCGGAGAGGATTAGCAAGAGGGCCAGCGCCAGCCAAGATGGGCAGCTCCCAGCACGCCGCAGACCGGGGTGGTGTTCTTCCGGCCCTCGGGGCAGAGCTGGGGGGCAGCTCAGGGGTCCCTGAGAAGGCAGGTGCTCTGGCACTCTGTAGCCACCAGCTTCCCTGTCACGCCTGATTGTCGGTCCTCACCTCTGTGGTCTGCGTGACCGGGGCGATGGGTAGCCGTGTGGATCTTCAGCACCCAGCTCTGAACTAGAGGGGCCTCTGGCCCGGGCGCCAGCCCCGGGCCCTGAGGCGTGCAGGCTGCTGGGCCACGGTCGGAGGTGAGAACCCGACCATGTGGGGCGACTGACGCTGACCCCCAGCTCAGCAGACCCCAGCCTGGGTGGCCCAGGAGTAAAGGGCTGGAAGCAGGGAGAATAAAAGTGCGTCTCTTCATCAGCTTATTTTTAGGCGTGTTATATAAGTGGCTTCATCTCAGCGCCACGTAGGGAGGGGGGTCTCAGATTTAATTACAGGATGACAGCCTTGCTTTTCAAGCAAGCTGTTCTCCTGGCAGGCAGGCACAAGGGTTTGTGAATTTTTGCTAAACAGAAGGAGTCCTTTCTGAGGTGGCCACCCAGCAAAACTTTGAAGGGCTTTCACAAACTCCGTGTCTCTTTCTGCCTAACCTGGTTTCTGCCGAGCTTGGCCTAAGGGGTGGCCATTCGGCTCAGATCACAGGGACATGTGTGCTTGCTTGGCAAGGGGGCCATTTCTCTCTTCCTCCGCCTTCCTCCTTCCTCCTGGCTCTCAGAGAAGGAGCCAGCCAATCCAGACTCCTTCTCCTTTTCTCCTTCCTGGATTAAAGCACTTGTAATCGTTAACCAGAAAGTTCCAGGGCCGGAGGGACGGGCCTACCTAGCAGGACCTCACCTTTCCCATCTGCCCCGGCCTGCACTGCTGACCCCGTCCACACCAGGTGCCCCGGGTGACTGGCCTGGGCCAGGGTTATGGCACACCGTCTGATTGTGTCCAGAGGACTGTTTCTGGGTCCTGGCCAGGCCCACGTTCTCCGTGACTGTCCGCAGTATCAGCAAGAAAGCTCGGAGCCGCCTTGCGCTGGAAGCTCGCAGGCCTGGGGGAGCCTGGCTCCTGCCAGCAGGAGGGTCCCCTCAGCAGCCTCCGGCACACCACGGCTTTGTCCAGCACAAAAGCACAGCCACGTTTCCTGCCCCTGCGTTAGGCCTGGTGTCTACCGGCTGGGTGTGCTGGTGAGGGAGTGGACGCAGAGTGGAGGAAGAGCCGGTTACCAGGAGCCAGTCACCGGCACAGCCCAGCGGGGCTTGGGCGCTCCCCCGGCCTCTGTGAGCCCCAGGCGGGGGGAGGTGGGCAGAGCCTCGGGAGACTCGCAGTGCAAACGGCAGGAAGAGCGCCGAGAACTGTGCCTGGCACCTGACAAGCCCTCAAATGTTTTAGAGATTATGGTCAATAGCCCTTAGACGGACATTTCTGGAAAACACCCAGATGCCCCGTAGAAAGGCACATGAAAAGCTGCTCTTTAAAAAGTGGGGATTCCTCCAGGAGACTCCCCAGCCCTTACGTGTGGGCTGTGCGTGGCCACCGCCTTCCCGAGAGCGCGGGAGACGCTGGCAGGCGCGCCTCAGCTAGGGAGCTAGCTCGCGTCCCTGGGACCCCACGGGGCCCTGACGTGATGAGAAGGCCGTCAGCTCTGTGGTCTTCCTCCAAGAGCCCATCACCCCAGTGTAAGCTCCATAGGAACATCACACGCGTCCCCATGGAGGGCCAGCCCAGACCTCGTCCAGCGCCCCCCAGAACTGCCGGGCCCCCCGAAACCAGGGACGGGAGAGACAGCTCAGCCCAGAGGCGCCTGGGGAGACGTGACAACCAGGGGAGAGACAGGGTGTGACAGGAAAACCAAGGAAACCTGAACAGAGTGTGGACTTGTGTTAACAACAGCGAGCCAGACTGGTTCCTGATTTGTGACGCGTGCCCTGCGCCGGCGGCAGGTGCTGACGGCAGGAAACGTGGGGTGGTGTATCTTTGCAATAATGGTGTAAATTGAAAACTGCCCTGAAATTAAAAGTTTATTAAAGGGAGAGGGGCACCAGCCTCCATGCAGCCCGCAGCCCACCCCCCGCCAGAACCCCGCCTCTGCGGGGCCAGCAGGTGGAGCAGTGACCCTGTCCCCACAGAGGGTGCCCTGGGCCAGGTCTGTGGACAGAAGGACAGGAGTGGAGGCCAGGTTAGGGCGGCCGCTCTCCTGCCACCCCAGATGGGGGCTGTCTCCCTCCCCCCTCCCCCGCAGTTTACTCACATTTGCACTTTCCCCAAAACCTGCTCATCCTTGACCTGAACACAGTTTAAAGGCTTTCTCCACTGTGGTCAAAACGTTGGCCCTACACGGGACAGATTCAGCCTGGGCCTGGAGGGATCTGTGCCCTACCTTGCCTGTCCCCGAGGGAGCACAGGGCGTGCCCGGGAAGGGACCCTGTCCCCAAGATCTCTAAGGTCTCTAAGGCCCGGAGCTTGCTTGGGGGACACACACAGAGGAAGATGGAGAAGTGCAGGTCAGGCTCGGGTGTGGCCTCCTGGCCCATGGTTGCTGGGGCTCAGCGTCAGCCTAGAACGTCCCCCCAGCTTCCCTGGGGGCCAGGCCAGCGGGAAGGCCCAAAGGGGCTCCTGGCGGGTGGAGGAGATGGAGGTGCTGGCCGCGTGGCAGGGCTGGGTGGGAGAGGTTCCCCAGCAACCGGCCCCCTTACATAATCCGTGCGCCTCGGCATGACTCCAGGGGCCGTGGGAGGCGGCGCGGGGGTGAGCGCCAGGGCGCGAAGAGGCTCCGACTTTCTCAGGGCTCCTCCCCCCTCTGCATGTCAGCGTCATCCCGCGTCCGCCAGCTCCGGCACCCACCTGCTGATCGTTCCCGGGTAGCTGACAGTGCAGATTTAAATAGTCCCGTCCCTGGGCCTCCTGGGCGGGGTCGGGTGGGGAGGACCTTCGGGGAGCTGCTGAGACACCGAGGCCCAGGACACAGACGCAGGCTGCCTGCCCCGGGCTCGCTCCCCCTCCGCCCCGAGCCGCAGTCTTCGTGCCCTTCTCTCTGCCTCTCATCAGACTCGAGTGGCCCCGACAGTGATGGGAAAGGTGGTTTGGAGCAGAGAGGAGGGGACTTGTTCTCTGGAGTCGGGGCTGCCCTGGGAAACGGGGCCTGGCCTGTCCCGGCGGCCCTCCCCGTCGAGGCAGCCCCCGCCTCCGGGCGCTGCCTGGCGCACACAGATGGCCCCCCTGCCCAGGGTTGCTGCTTCTAATTTCAGCTGCCGGAGGCTCCGCTCGCTCTTTTTTTATTCCATGTTTATTTAAAGCCGGATTTTAAAATGTTGTCTTCAGCCCTGAAATCTGACTTTTTCTTCTCGCTGCAGATCCTGAAACCCCTGGGCGGCGCTGAGGCCCACTCGGGCTCGGCCTGTGGGTGGCCCGCCGGGGGTCAAAGCTGCCCCGCTGTCCGGCGTGCACGTGGACATCTGCCAAGACTGGCCCAGCGGCGCGTCCCTGGTTCCCGACTGCGGCCGCCCTGTCGTCTCCCTGCCTAGGGTGGCTCCTTGTGTGGGGGGCTCTCCTGGGCCAGGTGTGTCCCCTGGACGTGGCACAGGGACATGTGAGGTCCCGTCCCCTTGGGTAGCACATGAGTACAGTTATCCTCTGCTGCGGCTGCCCCTAGAATGTGCTAGAATAACCGTGATGCAACCGGCCAGGCAGAGAGCAGAGCGGGCCAAGGGGCCAGGCTGGCTCCGGTGCCCGGGCGTGTGCAGGTGGACACCCGTGGGGGACAGAGGGTATTTGGCTACGAGCTCCTGGAGCAAATGGTAGGGAATTCTGGGAAGAGGAGTCTGGGGTCTTGGGGAGAGCGATGCCCATAGTCCAGGTCCACAGGGCAGCCCGACCGAGAAGCCGCAGAAGCACCTGGCCTCTGGCAGGGGCAGGGTGGGCAGTGGGCTGGGGACGCTGGGCCAGTCCCTTCTGCGGTCCCTCCGGGACACAGGCTGCAGCTGGGGCTGGCACTGGGCTCCACATCTCGAGGAGCCAGGCCACCGCCACGCTTCCAGATCCCAAAGAAGTGTGGAGTTTCAGAACTGCTTCCCTGGCAGGTCTGGTCGGAAGGTGACGTGACTTTGAGAAAAATCATTTTAGTTTTCTAGCTTGAGAATATGATTTACGCCATCAGGCTTTTCTCTTTCTCTCTCTCAAGAGCTGGAAGAAACAGACATTTTTGCAGAGGCTCCTGGAAACTTTGGCTGTCGCCTGGATGTCCCTATGAAAAGAACATTCCACCCGTGGGGAAAAACAACTTAAACAGCTTGGGGTGACATTTAACCTCCACACCGACCATGTGGCCTTTACAGAGTGCCACTCTGTGGGGACAGAAGCGAGGCCTCAGGGGAGCTCGGGCAGCTCTGCTGTTAATTCACACCCAGATTCCGAGACTTTCTCTGCACCGCAGGTGCCAACAGTCCTTTGTGCGGCCTCAGGGGCTGGTGTGTTGGGTTCAGTTGTAATTTTCCTTCATTCTTTGGCCTGCAGAGTTCCTGCTGGGAAACGTCAGTGACCTTGATTCTGCATCAGGAGAGTAAAAGCCGACACTCTTCCTGCGGGGACACAGGCTCCTTGTTGGAGAGCCAACGTGGGATTTCAGTGCAGCGTGGCTGGGAAGTTGAGCTGGTAATTTGCAGGCGGTTGGGACAGGTCTGATCTGACTGGGAGTGTCAGTCCTAGGACAGCCCTGCGTGGCTTTGCTGGATGGGCAACCCCCCGTCGTCTGAGGGAGGTATAGAGGCCGAGGGTGCAGGTGCATTTGAGTTTATGCCGAGCTCCGCCTGCAGGAGCAGGGGGCCTGGCAGCTGGGCCCCCTGGTCTGCGGAGAGGAGGCAGGGCGCTGGCCTGGGCCAGTGGGCAGGGACTGAGCATCGGGGAGCCTTCACTGCCACCTGGTGGACGGCCCAGAAAGGTGATGGGGCCTGGTGGCCCTTGCAGAGAGACGTGGCCCAGGCAAGGCGGGGATGTGCAGAGCATCTTCGAGGACAGTCGGGATGCAGGAATGGGTGGGATGGTGACAGGGACAGGGCAGCCATGGACTCCGGTCGTGTCAGTCCTCGTGCTTGCCCGAGTCTGGGCAGTCGGCCGGTGGCTGCAGCGCTCCGGGTCTGAGGGACGGGAAATTCTCTGATGATGTTCGAGGCCCCGCAAAGCCATAGACCTCCGGGAGCCTGTCCTCCTGGGGCCCAGCGAGGAAGGAAAGGTCATACGTGTGAGAGAGGATGGGGTCCCCTCCCCTGACAGCCCTGGCTGTGACCCGTATCTTCAGAAGCCCCTGTGAGCTCGTGTTTGAAGACTGAGGTGAAGATCACGTAACAGAGGAAGCGTTTTCGAAGTGTGCAGCTCCGTCCTCATTACAGGCGTCGAGTGCGTTCACCGCGCCCTGCGCCCACCTCCCCCATCTGGTTCCGGAGCACTGTCATCCGCTCGAGGGGAGCCCCGGCCCGCCCGCGGCTGGCGCCTGCTCTCTGCATCCGTGGGCTTCTCGTCAGTGCGATCCTACCCCGTGTGATCTTTTGCGTTTGGCGCATGTCTTGGGCGTCCGCCGTGTGGCAGCTCCCTGGTCCTCTTCACGGCTGAGTACTATGCGCCGCGTGCTGTCCGTCCACAGTGGGGCCGCGGGAAGGTCTGCGCCTTCGGGGGACCGTGGGCGGTGCTGCCGCCAACCCGCACACGCACGTTTCTGTTGGAACGCTGTTTTCAGGTCCGTGGCGTGTGTCTCCAGGGGTGGGCCTGCTGGGTCACGTGGTGACTCTATGTTTAGCTTTTTGAGGAACCACCCAGCTGTTCCTCCTAGTGACTCACGATCCACATCCCCACCAGCACCACGCAAGGGCTCGGATTTCTCCACTTCCTCACTGGCTTTGTGATTTGTTTTTTGGGTCTGGCCATCCTGGTGGATGGGAGGTGATGTCCCAGTGTGGTTTTGATTTGCATTTCCCTGAAGCCTCGTGACAGGGGGCACCTTGGCACGTGTGTGGCGCTTTCCTTGGAGGAGCCAGACTTCTCTAGAATTTCGTTATTTCAGAACTCCATCAGGGAAGTGAGCCCTGGAGGCCAGACGGCCGTTCTCAGAGGCTTCTGACCAAAACTCGGCCCCTGTCCGCCCAGCTACCGAAGGGACTCCCTGGACCCAGTTCAGCTGCGTCCTGCAGCCCAGGCAGAGCCCCAGAAGCAGCAGGGACCACGGGCCACTCTGTGAGTTGAGCAATTCCTGGGTGCATTCCGGATGGAGCCCCCTGGCCTGAAGACGGTCCCGGGCTGTCCGGCATCTGAGATGTCTTCGAGGACCTGCAGCCCCTCCCCTGCCCGGTGCTCTCAGGGAAGAAACAGGGCAGTTGCCCTCAGACACGCAGAGTGAATGGAAGTGCTGACCTGTTGCCTGCGGATGCTTTGGGTGGGAGCCCGGACCATCTGTGGCCCTGGCAGGACTGGGCTGCCAGGTGGTGTCCGGGAGCCAGGGAGCTGGGCTCCAGCAACCTGCCCAAGGCCTCTGACCACCAGCCCCCGGGACAGGTGGGGTGGGACCAGGCTTCAGCCTTGTCACACAGAGGCCAGGACCTGGGAGGGGCTTTCCCTGGGCCACGAGACCTCCCTCTCCCCACCCAGGGCCCTGGGCCGCTGCATCTGCATCCTGGTGGTCAAGAGCCTCAGGCTTGAGCAGCATCGGGCTTTGTCAGGAGATCGGGTAGGTGACTGGGGACCTGGAGAGCTACCTGGTCCATCTAGCGGCCCCCGACCCCGGGGTCACGCTGCCGCACCACGGCCCTCCCGGCCTGCCCAGACGCCTCCCACCCCGGGCCTGGCCCTCCTGTCCTCTGGCGGGCCATCTTGCCCAACCGTGGTGAGGAACCCGGAGCCGGGAAGGGGGATCTGACGGTGCACACACATGGTCTTCGGCAGAGGGTTTAAGCCGTGGGAGCCACTGGAGGCCTCTTTCTCCTTGCCGTACGCCCAGGCCCTTCGAAGGCTGTGTATCGAAGGGGGCCTGCCGGAAGCTTCCTCACCGCGCGCCCCCCCCCCCCCAAGAGCTGCCAATATCGAAGGCCCGTGATTCAGATTTTCTCAAAGCAGGCGCAAGCAACGCTTCCGACGGCTCTCAGATGCTCCAACAGGGCAAGCTCTGTATTTTGTCCTTTTCCTATTTTGTAGCGGGCACCCTGGCCTGGCACCTGCTACTCCATCCTAGGCAGTGGAAGTCTGTTTCCCGAGTCTAAAATTCTAATTTGCTTCCAGTAGTTCATTGCTAGTAAATAGAAATACGTATGGAATTTTATACAGTGACCTGGTAGTCCATAAGCTCACTAACCTGCTGGTTAGTTCTCACAGATTTCCTGTAGATTCCTTCGGGTTTTTGTTTTTGTTTTTTTTTAAGATTTTATCCATTTATTTGACAGCGAGAGCAGGAACACAAGCAGGGGGAGTGGGAGAGGGAGAAGCAGGCTTCCTGCTGAGCAGGGAGCCCAACGTGGGGCTTGATCCCAGGACTCTGGGATCATGACCCGAGCTGAAGGCAGACGCCCAACGACTGGGCCACCCAGGCACCCCATCCTTCAGGGTTTTCTACGTACATAGTCACATTGCCACAACTAGAAACTTATCTTTCTTCCTTCCCAACGTGTGTGCATTTGATTTCTCTCCTGATGCTGCTGACTAGGACCCCCAATGAGATGTTGCATAGAAGTGACCAGAGGAGTCCCCTTGCCTGGTTCCCCGTCTTATGGGGGAAGAGCATTCAGCCCTTTGCCATTAAGCATTCTGTTAGCTGTAGGGTTTTGCAGATGCCTTTTATAAAGAAGTTCCCTCTTTTCCTAGTTTGCAAAGTTTTTTTTAATGCTAGCTGCTCAATTTTGTCACATGCTTTTCTTGCATCTACTGAGATGTCATCAGACTTTCTTTAGTCTGTTGATATTGTGAATTACATTGATTGATATCTGTATGCTGAATGAACCTTACATTTCCAGGATAAACCCCTACATTTCTGGGATAAACCCCATTTGATTGATCCCAGAATCAAGTTATTCCAGGATAAAGAGCCCTTCTTACATATTGCTGGATTAGGTTTGCTCCTGTTTTGCTGAGGATCTTGTGTCTGTGTTCATGCTGGATGCTGGTAGAGTACGTTGAGAAGCACTCCCTCATCGGCTTTCCCTGAGTTCGTGCAAAATTGCTATGATGTCTCCCCTTGGTGTCTAGCGGGACTGCATTTCTTTAGCAGACACGAGTGCGCGCCCCATCCGGGCAGCCTCGACGAGCTGCCTGGTGTGTGGTTTTCAAGGAATTGGTCCCTTTCTTCTAGATTGATGAATTCACAGGCATAAAACTAATATTTCCTTAATGTACTTTTACTGTTTACAGGGTCTCTAGTGATGGTTCCCTTTCATTCCCGATGTTGTAATTTGTGCCTCCTTTGTCCTGGTCAGTCTGGCTCAGGCTCATCAAATTGACTGAGCTTGGGGCGCCTGGGTGGCTCAGTTGGTTAAGCAACTGCCTTCGGCTCAGGTCATGATCCTGGAGTCCCGGGATCGAGTCCCACATCGGGCTCCCTGCTCGGCGGGGAGTCTGCTTCTCCCTCTGATCCTCCCCTTCTCATGCTTTCTGTCTCCCATTCTCTCTCAGATAAATAAATAAAATCTTTAAAAAAAAAAAAAAATTGACTGAGCTTGCCAAATAACTGCGTTTTGCTGTCACTGATTTTTCTTTCATGTTTTTGTCTTCATTGATTTCTGCTGTTATTTCTTTTGTTCTGATTACCTTGGATTTAATTTGCCCCTTTTCTAATTAATTAAGGTGAAAGTTTAGCTCATTGATTAGAAACTTTCCTTTTAAAAAAATATGCATTTAGTATTATGAATTTCCCTCAGAGGAAAAGTACTACTTTAGCTATAGTCCACAAATGTTAATGTTTTAATTTTCATTCACTTAAAAAATATTTTCTAACTTCTCTTGTGAATTCCTCTTTACCCCATTGTTTAATATCTGTGGATCTTTCAGAGACCTGTCATTGATTTCCAGTCATTACTTTATGGTCTGAGAACATACTTTGTAGGATTTCAATTTTTTTTTTTTAAATTTTGTTCAGGTTTACGGGATGGCCCAGAACACGGTGCATGTTGGTGAGCGTTCTGTGTTGCGTGAACAGAATGTGCGCTCTGCAGTGGGTGAGTCGGTCCGGCTGGTCTCCATCCTCATCCTGGAAGCCTTGCTGCCTCGTGTCCAGCCTCCAAGAGATGGTCCGTCCTTTGGTTCTGCCACTTGTGCGTTGAAGTGCTGTGGTTCTATGGGTACTCGGACTGCGATGTCTGCCTTTGTCACATAACGCCCCCCCCCCCCCCGTCTCGGCGATATTCGTCTTGAAATCCACGCTGTCTGATGCTGACGTGACCACTGCAGCTTTCCCCGGATTCGCATCTCCCAAGATACATTTTCCCCATCTTTTTATTTTTTTCCTGTCTTTATATTAAAGTGGGCTTCTGAGACATGGCACAGTCAGGCTTTTTGTTTTTTATTCACAATCTATCTTTAACTGGTGTGTTTGGACTGTTTATATTTAATGTGGTTATTAAGAATTGATTTTAGATCCACCACTTTGTTCTCTCTGTCCCTCTGTTACCCCTTTCCTGCCTTCTTTCGGATTGTTTGAAAACCTTCGGATTTTTGGCTGCATCTGTGTGTACGTGTGGTCACACTAGGGGTTTCCGCTATACACCCACCCTTCTGCAGGGGATTTGGAGTTAACTGCAGACGCCTTACCCCCTCCTTTCATGTCACAGCTGTGGGCATTCACAGGTGTTGAAAACCCCACCAGTGTTTGAATTTTTGCTTTCAGCAGTCACATACGTTTTTAAAAACCTGAGAAGGAAAATTATCTTTTCAATTTACTCAGATATTGACCATTTCTGTTGTTTTTCCCCCATTCCTGAAGACACACATGTCCATGTGGCATCATTTTCTGGCGGCCTGAAAAGCGTCCTCAGTAGCTCCTTTCGAGCAGGTCCGCACAACCAGCTCTTTCCCTTTGCTGAAGAGTGTTCTCGCTTTTCCTTCCTCCCCAAAGCTCTGGGCTGACCGTTGTCTTCAGAGACTTTCAAGACCCGCTTCCCCATCTTCTGGCCCCTGTGGTTTCTGATCCCAGTGCTTGTTTGGATCATTGTTCCTCTCTACAGCTTTCATTTCCACCTGGAGCCTTCCAGATTTTTTTTCTTTGCCTTCAATTTTTAGCAGTTTAATTATGATATGTCTAGGCACGGCTTTCTTTGGATTGGCCCTGTTGGGGGGTCACTGCAATTCTTGTCTGTAAGTTGAAGTCTTTCCTCAAATGTGAGAACTTTTCGGCCAGTCTTTCTCCAAAAAATTTTTTTTCCTGCTATCATGTTCTCCTCTCTTGGGATTTTAGTAACACAGCATTGGACCTTCGCATCCTGTCTCACTGGTCCTGAGGCATGGACTTGCCCCGAGGCATGGACTTGCCCCCACACTTCCGTCTCTTCTCCAGACCAGATGATTTCTGTTGGCTGATCGTCCAGCTCATAGTCTTTCCTTGGACACCTCCTTTCTGCAGTTGAGCTTGTTAATTTTTTGTATTTTTGGTATATTTTTCAGTTCTGAAATTTACATCTCGTTCTTTTGTATCCTCTCTACTCCCCAACTGAGATCTTTCCATCTGTTTCCAGTGTGTTTAACTTTACCTTCTGTGACATAGTTCCGATAATCCCGCCACCTGGATCTGAGTTGGCATCTACTGATTGTCTTTTCCCTTGGAAGCTGGTCACGTTTTCATGATTCTTTGTTCTAATCCGGCATTTTGGCTGCTGTGTTGTGTCGACTCTGGGTCTGTCATGATCCTCTGGAGAACAAGGATTTTTGTCCCAGCAGCCTGTCAGCCTGGCTGGTTCAGACCACAGGTTCTGCTGGCCTCCAGTGGCCACTCTGAGCTTCGACTGTTCTTGTGCACATGGATGTGGACAGGGCGGCAGGGCCTCCCTCCTGAGTTTGTGGCCAGTGAGTGACCACGGAGAGGAGCTGGCACCTCCAGAAGCCCCCGTGTTGTCAGGACAATGCCCCACACTCTGCCTGATGTCCCCCAATTCTCTCCCTGGGTAGGGCAGGGTTTCAGGGAGACCCTAAGGGGTGGCTGTAGGTGGGGAGGAGGCCTCCCTAGGGCAGGGCACACAGATGGGCCAGGGAGACCCCATTCCGTAACTGGGTGCCCCACCTCATCCTGGGTGGTGCCCCCATCTCATCCTGGGTGCCCCCGCCTCCCCACCCCCTGCTTTTAAACTTTCATGCTGCCTGTACTGGGGACAAATGTGCATCCCACCAAAATGGTCCCCGAGCCCAGTCCTCACCCCTCCTTCCTGTCCCAGCTCCCCAGGTAGTCCTCTCTAGTCTGATGGCCCCATGGCCCCCCTGTAGGCCTCTCCCACCTGTTTCCCTAGCCCCCACTGATCTTGGGCAGGATACCAGCTCTGCCACCAGAGGTTTGAACTCAGTTCTCACTTGTCTGTAGTGTTCCTGAGGGCTATGCCCTGTAGAACAAAGTTGCGTCAGGGTCACATCACTGGTATTTTAAGACCAGGGTTCAGTGCTGGGCAGGATCAATGTGAGGCTCATCCTAGCAGGAGGGGTCACCCCGGCCCCCCCCCCCCCGCCCCACATGGGCTGGCAAGCCAGGCAACCTCTAGGGCCAGAGCCTAGGAGTCAGCTCAAGGTCATGCTGGGTTTCAGGGCATAACCTCCCTAGGTGAACAGAATAAATGTGTAAACAGAGAAAAGGTGATTAATTGGTACGTAAGATCTAACTTCTTGGACAGTGTGAGAGGACAAGATTCCCTCCCCAACTTTTGGGCTGTTTCAGGAGATGGGGGTGCCCCTCGCCCGGGTCAGGACGCCCAGGCTGCTTGCGGTGTTCCCCATGCCAGGGAGTGGGCCATGCAGACCCAGGCGGGTTCTCCAGGCGCTCACCAGGGGGGCAGTTGGAGCCCTGACATCCCACCATGCAGCTCCCGTGACGAAGCCCTCAGGGAGGCCAGCCTGTGACTGCAAAGGGCAGGCTTGCAGACAACCCTGAGCTCTGGGGTCCTGGGGAGCAGACGGAAAGGAGATGGGTCCACCCTGCCAGTGGGGTCTGCACCTCCCCCAACCAGGCCGTCCATTCCCTCCACGCTCTTGGACCTGCAGCTGCAGAGTGGGACAGGGTCGCTGGATGGAAAGGCCGCCTGCGCCTCCTTGTCTCTCAGAACTGCCCTCAGGGCCATTGTGCAGTCTTGGGGGTGGCTGGCTGTGTTACCGGAAACATGGGTGGGGCCCAGCAGCCAGCCTGGCACCGGCAATGCCAGTTTCCCCAAATTACCTGGCAGAGCGCCCTCTCCTGGCTGAGGCCGGCATTACACCTCCAAACCCAGGTTTTCAGCTCGGGTCTCACCCCCACCCCCCCGGGGCAATTCGGCTGCATCCCATCATGCCCTCCGACTGAAGGGCACGGAAGCCCCCATAAGTGGGACACCCCCCATCCTTCTCCTTGCTGTCGCCTGCTCACTCCCTGGGGCATCTGGCTTCCCATCTGGGCACTGGGACTCCAAACGAGCCCCCCTCCTGGAGGAGGTACCCAACTGACCAGCCTCCCTCACCCCAAGGGGTCTGAGGCCGGCCTCAGTGAATGAGGGGACCACCAGTGTCTGTTCCCCTGGAGGAGGACCAGGACCCTACCCTGCACCTTGCTACACGAAGCTGCCCTGAGGGGATGGCCAGAGCCCAGGGTGCGGTCAGTGCTGGAGCCCCACCCGGCGCACTGAGGACCTTCACCTGCCCCTGCGTCCCCAGCCCCCACGTGGTGCTCCTGAGGCAGGCGCCCTCGAGTGAATGCCCTGTGCGGGTCAAGGGGCCGTATCTCAGGGACCCGAGAGGAGAAGAGCCACACTTTAACCCACCCAGGTGCTCCCATGGACCCTACTCCATGAGGCAGCAGACCATGCAGGCATCAACTTTAATATGGGGCTGACCTGTTGGGGGGCTGGGAGGATCCCCTTTCTGTTCTTGTTGGGAGGGAGATATCATCGGGATTGTCTAATACCAAGATGAACCGTCAGATAGAGAGCCGCGATCACCCCCCACAGCGTCCGCCCGGTCGGAGAGCCCCGGGTGCAGCTTCCCAGGCAACAGGGGCTGCACCCACCCGAGTGGGCCCGTCAGCACCTCCGGGAAGCCCTGGGAGACCACCGGCTCTCCAGGAACGTCCCTTTGCAGTGGGGCCGAGCTCCCGCTGGTGATGAGGGCTGGTCGGGGCTCCGCAGCCACCAAGCCAGCAGGGGTGGTCCCCCTCCTCGCCGGCCCAACGCCCCCAAACACCGACACAGAGGAGGACTGGTTTCCAGCCCTGAAGCGACAAGGAGACTGGGCAGGTCAGGAAGCCAGGCCATGGCAGGGACTCCCTCACGGAAGCCGCCGGCCGACGGCAGCAGCAAGAAGTGAGCAAAGGGCGGGCAAGGAAGCTGGGTTCGACACGCCCTCGAAAGAAGAGAGCGAGCTGCGGAGAAGGCGGCCGTGGAGCCTCGCGAGGCCGGGGACAGGAGTGTGGCCAGCACCAGGAGCGCTGGGTCTGCCTGTGGCTGCGTGGGAGCCACAGCGTCAGAGGCCGTGTGTGGCCGGAGGGTCTGAACGTTGCCATTTAATCCAGAAATGAGAGCAAGACAGCAGCACCAGGGAAGCGCCCGTCCGCAGTCACCCTGGGATGGAGCCCTGGGTGCGCCACGCTGCTCCGTCAGCACCTGACCGGCCTGGCCTGGCGCCGGCCTCCTGGGAGCCGGGCCGGGCTGGCCACGCACCCAAACTCTATGGGCCCCAGTCTCTGGGGAGTCCCCGCCAGTCCTGGAAGAGGAGGCCAAGTTACGAGGCTGCCACCAGTTCCACCTGCTTGGGCCTGGCCTCGCGGGGGACTTGCTCTGCGGAGGAAAGAAAGAGGTGTCTGTCGAGTAGAGAAGACCCCAAAGGCAGAAGGAAGGAGGGTGGCGAGGAGCCTGGTCCCACGCGGCGCACTCCGGGAGGGGCCTGGCATGAAGGAGGAACGGGGAAAGGGGCAGAAAGAAACACGGAGGGACCACCAGCCACACGGGGCCCCAGCGGCGAGTGACACCACAGGGCCCTGCTATTCAGAGGACAGCTCGTCCTGGCCGGACTCGGCCTTTCCCCAGCTCTGCCTCTCTGAAGGGGGTCAGGCTCCACCAGGTCACCCCCACCCCAGAGACCCAGGCCCGACCCCAGAGTGAGGCCCGTGCTCCTGAGCTGGCTCCAGCAGGCCGCCTACCCAGCTGGGGAGGTGTGCACCAACCTCCACCAAGCAGGAAGCGAAGGACCTCGCGGCCCGGGCATTGCTCTTTGTTCTAGAACCCACTGTTCTCCAAAGGACAGGACAAGAAGCATACCTGGTTTCCTTTCGGGAAGCGGCTCTGAAGGGACCTCTGGGAGCTCTATCTGCTCCTACAAGAAACAGGGCGGAGGCTGTAGGACACCATCTGAATGAGAAGCCTCCCCGCCAAAGCTCCAGAGCGCCACATCTGCAGCGTCCGGCACCTCCGAGACCTGCATCACCCCAGGGGGCTTCCCTGGAGACCCCGGTTCACACCCTGGCCGTGCAGACACGCGTGGGCTCAGGAACACGCACGCACACGGGTCCCGGAGCTGCAGAGGCGCCCCGGCTGTGCTCGCTCTGGGGCAGGACTGTGGTGGAGCTGCCGGTCCCGGGGGGGCACTGGGCTGCCTCGGGGGCAACGCATGGCAGTTCACCTCCCAGCCGGCTCCCCTGGCAGCTCAGGGGGCACTTGGGTCCTCGGGAGGAAGGACATCAGGAGGCAGGTGCCCACGGGACACTGAAGGGCAGACAGCAGCAACCCTAACTAGCTGCTGCTCCTGCAGGTACGGGGAGTGGCAGGTGGGGGCCACAGTGAGCCCGTGGAGCCCTGAGGCGGTGGCCCAGAGACAGGGATCGCTGTCAGGGAGCGGACACAGGCCTCGGGGCCTGCGCGCGACAGTGAGTGACCTGGCCACAACAGGAAAGACCACTCATGTGATCACGAAACCACACTCTGTCCCTCTGAAGGGTCTGAGTGAGGAGTCAGAGCATTTCTGCGCTGTCCAGGCATGCCTGGCTACAGGCTGCCCCAGGCGCCTGCAACGTTCTCGGGTGGACAACCCAGGACACCGTTCTCTCCAGGCCAGTCTCCCCTGCTGTCAGCCAGGTACACAAGGAGACGGGGCCTCAGTGCAGGACAAATTCTAGTCGCTTTAGGAACACCAGCTGCAAAACCAGGATTGTGTGCTCATGTGACAGCTGATGCAGGTGTTCACCCAAGGCCAAGGACCATGACGAGCAGAAGCCTCCTGGGGGTCCGATCACCTGAGTGACTGTGCTCCGTCCTGGGAGGTCCTATCACCTGAGTGACTGTGCTCAGTCCTGGGGG
>NW_023270494.1:1788549-1805507 GCF_011800145.1 Mirounga leonina
CAGTCCTGGGAGGTCCTATCACCTGAGTGACTGTGCTCAGTCCTGGGGGTCCTATCACATGAATGACTGTGCTCAGTTTGAGAGGTCCTATTACCTGAGTGATTGCATTCAGCTCCTCTAGGATGGCATCTTCATCTTCCTGAGTGAAGCTTCCTGCCAACAGGTCATCTATTTGCTGCGAACGGAAGAGCAGAGGTGAGGACCGTGGCCAGGCTGGGGCAGCGGGTAAGTGGCCTCTTGTGGAGGAAGGAGACAACCCAGGGCTCAAGGGCCCCCCTCACTCGAGGGCGGCCACTGGGCACTCACGTAGGTGGTAGGTGCGCTTGCAGGCTGGTGGAAGGCGGGGGCCCTGGAACCCGGCAACACCTACCCGCTGGTACTCCACGGCCTCCTGGGTCTCCTCCAGTATCCGCTCCACTTCTTCTATGGACATCACCTAATCAGGGCAGAGGGAGTCTAGTCAGTGAGGCACCAACAGAAGCCCTTGCAGTCAGGCCACCTGGACCGGCAGGGCACAAGCCAGGCCACGTGGGCCACGACACAGTTCTGGTCGTTTCTGCCGCGGGCTGGGCCCATGCACAGAGGCTCCAGGGCTCCGAAAACACCCGTCTTTTCAGAAGCCTCGACTGCACTGCTCAGACTCCTGCTGGCCCTTCGCCCCAGACCTCCCGGCACCCCAACCAGCCTAGAAGGTCCAGGCAGAAATAAGTAAGAGGGCGCCTGGGTGGCTCAGTCGTTAAGCGTCTGCCTTCGGCTCAGGTCATGATCCCAGGGTCCTGGGATCGAGCCCCACATCGGGCCCCCTGATCGTGGGAAGCCTGCTTCTCCCTCTCCCGCTCCCCCTGCTTGTGTTCCTGCTCTCTCTCTGTCAAATAAAATCTTTAAAAAAATAAATATTTCTAGGGGCGCCTGGGTGGCTCAGTCATTGAGCGTCTGCCTTCGGTTCGGGTCATGATCCCAGGGTCCTGGGATCGAGCCCCGCCTTGGGCTCCCTGCTCGGCGGGAAGCCTGCTTCTCCCTCTCCCACTCCCCCCGCTTGTGTTCCTGCTCTCACTGTCTCTCTCTCTGTCAAATAAATAAAAAATAAAAAAAAAAAAAAAAGAAAGAAATAAGTAAGAAGATGTCAAAAACTTTCTCTGGGCAGCTCACTTGATTTCGTTTGGGTTCAAAGAAGTGCCTCTGCTTAAAAAAAAAAAAAAAAAAAAAAAAAAGAAGTGCCTCTGCTTGCCTGGCAGGTACAGCACCTGGTCAGAGGTGGTCAGAGACGGACGGCGGTCAGAGAAGCTGGGTGGCTGTGGCGCTCTGTGTAGCCCTTGCTGTCCACTCATCAGGAGATGGGGGTGGGCTGGGGCACGGCCTCTCTGGGCCTCACCCCTCCTTTTGCTACCCACCTCTATGCCTCATCCTATGACAAGGCTGTGTTCACCTCCTCCAGGAAGCCCTCCCAATTAGTTCACCACACCGTTCCTGCACCCTCACTGGACTTTTCTTCCAGTAACTTGAACGTCTGTGCCCATCACCCCACTCTCAGGTCAATACCCTGGGTTTGTCCACCACCAACAACATCACCTTCTCTCGGTAGCAACTGGCTTTCCCACATTCCCAGCTGGCACCAACAGCTCCTGGCCAATGGCCTGGGCACAGGTGTGGCCTCGGGCACAAGCCCCGCCCCCTCGTTCACCCAGCTCCCCTTCCTCTCTGCCCCCAGCCCTGCAAGGACCCACCTGATGCATCTTTTTCAGACACTCATTTCCAATCTGCAGCCCTTCGACCACCTTCATTTCAATCTGGGTGAACTCAATACTCTGGACCTGAGGATGCCAAAGCAGACCAGGTGGTCAGGGGCCTGCCTCCCCCACCTCCTTCTCCCCCCACTGCCTGCTCCGCCTACCATCGTTTCCAGGCTGGTGATTTGGTTTTCTGTCTTGTCCAGAAGCTGCTCCCGGTACCGCTTCTTCTTGAGCAGCAGCTTGGCCCGTCTGCAGAGGGAACCCGCACGGTGACCCGCCAGCCGTGCCCGTTGGCTGGCCTTACCCGGCACGCACCGGCCTCTCCTGGGCCTACCCCACCCCCTGCTCTAGGCCAACAGGGGACTGCAGCCCCTTTGCACAGCCTGCCCTGGGCCCCACTCACTCCTTCTTCCCGTCCCGCAGGAGGTGCCTGGCGATCTCGCGCTCCCGCTCCAGCTGCTGGGTGACCCTCTTCTGGTACTGCTTCAGCTTGTCCCTCTGCTGCTTCAGTTGCTGCGAGAGCGCAGGCCTGGTCAACACCGTGCTCTCGCTGCCCCGGGCCCCGCGCAGGCCACCCAGCACCCTCTAGCACAGAGTTCTCCGTGGGGACAAAGGGCACGTGGGCCAACGTCTGGAGACATTTGGGGCTGTCACCTCTGGGGGGGCATGCTCCTGGCTCCAGTGGGTGGAGGCCAGGGGTGCTGCTCAGCATCCTGCAATGCCGGGGACGCCCCGCACAGGGGGGAGGCAGCCCCAGTGTCCACAGCCCTGAGGTGGAGAGCCTGCTCTCGAATGCATCACTGCACAGCATGGCTGTGGATGCTCGGGGGGCGGGGGGGGGGGGGCGGCGGGTCAGAGGGTTGCCGCTGCCTCAAAGGCTCAGAGACAGCAGAGAAGGGCCCCAGAGGGCCACCATCCCACCCAGCACAGCGAGGGTTTCGGACCTTCCATCCCGGCTTCGCTCTGCCGGCTTTAGACGTGTTCTCGATGTCTTTAGCTACCCTGCTCTTGTCGCTTATCACTGTGTCTGAGTTGACAACAAACGGCACATTTGGGTGAAGTGCTTGCGGGATCTTGCCAAGCACCTGGGACCCCCGGGTACTGTCCCAGAAAGGACACAGGGTCATTTACACATGTCCTATTTTAGGCCATTCACATTGCTTCCAAATCTCACCATTTCAGATGACAGTACGGTGAACACCTGCAGGCACAGGGCATTTCTCATATGTAGCTTTATATCTTTAGCATCGATTACTGTTGAGTTGATTAACTTAATTAAGTCAAAAGGTTCGTACATCTTTAAGACTCAGGACAGTGAGAAACCATCCACCAGCGTAGACGTGTCTGCAGGGGCCTGCTTCACGGGTCCCTCTACAGCACGTTCTCCTTAGTGCCTGTCCCAGGGAACCGCATGGCTTGTGGGTCAGGCCAGGTGATGGCCGCACACGTTCTCCTTGCTGCAATGAAAGGGGCCCGCTATCCCGGCCCCATGGCCCAGAGACACCGTGACCAGCCTACGTGTGCAGTCTTCTCAGCTCTGGCTGCCGTTCCTCCCCGGGGGGCTGGGCACCCGCCCCTGCCCCTCGGGCCACTGTCCAAGCTGGGCGTGTACAGAGTATTGAAGATGAGCCAAAGAAGCAGGTGGGGCCAGACTGCCTGCTTTGTAAAATGAGAGGCGTCAGCGGAGGGTCACAGGGCAGAGAGCACACTGGGGCCTGGAGCTTCTCAGCTTTACAGCCAGGAAAACCTCAGGCAGTAATTCGGTTTATTGTGTGCAAACCGCGTTGTTCCAGTCCGGGCCACACCAAACTGAATTCCCGGCAAGCGGAAAGGCCTCCCTCCAGAGAAACCCAAAGGTGAGTCCTCAGGAGAAGAGAAGCGCCTCGGGGGTTCCCACGGGCGCCAGGTGCGCCCCCTGACTCCCCAGAGCTCAGTGCTCTTCCCGCGCAGCACCCACCGCCCTTCAGATGTTCTCTAGGGACAAACGTGCCCGATTCCCCTTCATCGGGGGAACTTCAGTTAAGAACCTTTTATAACGTAGGGTCTCTGCAGCCAAGGCGTCATTTGAACTTCTCTCTGCGTACAAAAATGACGCATTTTGTTGCAGGTAGTTTTGAAAGGAAAGCACGGGCAAAGGTAAACTCTGCTCAGACTTTGGACCACCTCCTTCCTGGCACACTTCTCTCCTTACGGAAACGGATCGGGGTGCACATGCCATTCCCTGAACCTCTCCGAGGGTCCTGTCCACAGAAACTAACTTTTCTACCGGCGCTCCCCGGAATCCGCAACAGCCAGAGCAGCACCGCGGCCACAGCCCAGTGCGGTGGCGGCAGCCCAGCCAGAGTGCCGAGGGGGCCGAACAGGCTCGCAGACCCAGGCGAGGCTGGCGCGCCCCGAGTCGCGGCCCCGCGGCCCCGCGGCCCCCCGGCCCGGGGCGCGGGGCTCGGGACCCGCCACCGGCGAGCGCGCGCTCGCCCGCCGACCAGGTGTGACCACGACGCGGCGCGACGCCCCGACACCGCGGCCCCGGCTTCCCCCGCCCGCATCGCCTTGCGGCCCCCGCGCGGACGCGCCCCGCGGCTCGGGACGCCCGCCGCCCGCGGTCCGGCGCAGCGGCAGGCCCTCCGGGGCCGGGCAGCCCCGCCCCAGGCGCCCCGCCGTCGCCGCGGGGCCCGGCTCTCACCAGGACGGCCTTGTCTTGCTCGGTGACCCGGCTCTGCTTCTTGCGGCCGAACAGGTTGCCCATGGCGCCCCGGCCCCGCGGCCCCGCCCGCCGCGCCCCCTCGCCGCCCTCGCGGCCGCCGTACGTCGGCCCCGCCCCCCACGGCGGCCGCGCGGGGCCAGGCGCCGCAGAAAGCGAAGCGCGTGCGGGCGAGCGGCCGGCGGTCCACGGGTTCGAGCCCGCCCCTGCAGGCCTCCGCGACCGTGGCGCGAGGACGCTGCCGGCCGGGCCTGCGCAGCCCTAAATGACGCACTTCGCGCGCCCTCCAGAAAGTCCCCCAGCTGTGCAGATGCAGACTCAATGTTCCAGGCTCCTGTTTAGGTGGGATCCTTGCAAGGTAACCGGTGGATAGCGTCCCTGGGCCGTCAGAAATCCTGCGCCCGAGCCACTGCCCCGTGGCTGGTGCTGACCACAAAGTGCTGCGTTTAGTGATGTGATAGTCAACCTGCGGGCTTCCAGGTGTCTCCTGAGAGCTATGGGCCGCCCACCCAGCCCTGCGCCCCGGTGACTCTGGATCCACCTGGCCTGCGGCTCAGTGCCCGGACCTGCTCGGCATGGCCCATCTCCACTTCTGGTCCCGTGTGCCCTGGCAGAAGCCTCCAGCCCTGGGGGATGAGAGCCTGCACGGGGCTTTCAGGTGGGGAGCCACTCACACCTGCCGCCCTGGTTCCCACTGTGTGTCCTGGCCGTGAGTCCCTGGTTTGGAGGGCACACTGCCTCTCACAGGACAGCACCCAGCCCTGTTGGGTCACCCCAGCTGGTCCTGTAACGGAGTCTGCAACGGGCCGGGCCACCGTCCTGGCAGCCCAGTGGCTCGTGGGCAGTACGTGCCCGAGATGAGCAATCCCGGGGAATGAGCCCCTTGCCTCACCTCCTTCTGCAAAATGACCTCCTTGGTCAGAAGCGGTGTTGTGTGGGCACGGGCTGGCCGGCCTCCGGCGCACTCCGGTGCTGCTCTAGCGGAAAGCCTTGTAGGCGGGAAGAGAAATCCGTATCCAGAGGAAGTGTCTATGCAGGGAGGACAAGTCACTGCCTCATGATGGAAACATCCTATTAGCCAACCTGCTGTCAGGTGGCTGGCTGGTCCCCCCAGGGAGCGGAGCTATTCCGGGGGCTCAGTGCTGTTGAGCGGCTGGGCACTCCGCAGTTGTTGGGGGCAGGCGGGCCTTGGTTAGGGGAAGTCTGTGTTGCTGAGCCCATAGCCTCTATCCCAGCTGCCATGGCCACTTCGTGAGCACTGGGAGGCAGGGGAAAGCCGTTCAGGGTGGTGACTCACGTCAGGTTTTGGCCATAAGGCCTAGAGCTCCATTTCTGTTCCACGAGGCCAGCACTAGTCTAGGTGGCTGCCCATGTATTTCATTCTGGACACCCCGATTAGCCAGAGTCCCTGTGAGAGAGCACTCCGTGCAGCAGTGTGTCCCAGCCTCCTATTAGGGTAAGGTCCAGCCTTGGTTGGAGACAGCGTGGCCACTGTGGGACCGTGCAGCCTGCCTGGGGCAAAGAAAGGTTCCAGCGGCTGAGAGCCAGAGCTGGTCTGCAGGAGAGCCCACCCCTTGGCCAGGAAACTCACTAGGGGGTATGTGGGGGCCACGGAAACTGCCCACCAGGGCTGAGAATCTTGCTGGGCATGGGACAGGCTGGAGGAGGTCCACCAGAAGCAGCCACAGGTGGAGGAGAAACTCACTGAAGAGCCTTCCCCTTGCTGGCCCGCAGGCAGTGCGCCGTAGGAAGAGAGAAGCAGCCTGAGACAGAAAGGGAGCCCCTCGCTCTCCCTGGCAGCCGCGTTGCTCCCGCACTCTGGCGAGGAAGCCCCATCAAGCTAGCCGGTGAAGGAGAAATGTCTGCGGGTCTGGCTCCCCCATCACGAGCGGCCAAAGAGAGAGCGAGTCCCCGGTCAGCCTTCACATACCGCAGTACCGATGGTCCGGGACTCCCGGGACCGGGTCATAAAAGGTGACACGGCCAGTGGAACTCACTTGGAACTCAGCCACCTAGTCGGCGGAGCCTAGTGGCCCGCAGCGCAGCCTGGGTGGAGAGGAACTGGCAGGCAGTGGCCCGTGCCAACCACGCGGCCACCGGCTTGCGCAGGGAGGTTTCTGTCCCCCGCTGGCGGGGCCACGCCAGCTAACGTTGCAGGGAGCAGGGATGCGCCTTTCCCGCGGACTCGGCCTAAACGGGAGATTCTTGAACTCGGCCCACGTGGTGGCTGGCTCCACAGCGACAGTGGACCGGAACGCTGGAGTAGGCAGGCGGGGGATTTGCAGCGTGTACTTCTTGGAATCCTGCACGGCGGGGCCCATTCTGCCCTCTGTTTCGGGCCCCCAGTCCTGGAACCAGCTCGGGCTGGGGGCAGGTGAGAGGTCGGACTCTGTTAGGTGCTTGGCGTCAGATCTCTCCTCACCCGATCTGGATTATTTTCTCAATGATCAGTGTGAGCTTTCCTACAACGTCCATCTTGTTCAGGCCTAGGGGCACCTGACCAGCTGCAAGTCCAAGACCAATGCCGAAGAGTCCGGCACTGTCCCTCGTGACCACTGCTCCCACAACCCTGTTCTCCTGACCCCTGGGCCTGCCCCCTAGGGTGCCCAGGGGAAATCAGCACCTCCACCATCATTCCTGACCCACAGAGGGCTTTTCAAGAACGTGAGGTCCTCACCATGGGCTTCCTCAGGGCCCCTGTCAAGGTGCTTTGGGGACACAGCAAGGGACCCAGTGAGTGGGCTGCACCTGGCACATTCACAGCGCGTCCTTATCTCCCTAAGCCCCTGGAGTCTCCCCTATGTATTACACCAAGGGATTTCTGGCAGCTCAGCTGTGCTGCGTTTAGTCCAAGTTTCCAGCAACAAAGGGGCAAAGTTTGGAGGAGGTCAAGGAAAGGCCCTCGCTGGTGAAAGCAAGAGGTGGGGCCCCGAGTGTCTGGAAAGAGCACCCATGTGGGCCCGCTGTGGCTCTCTGCTGTGAGTCAGCAAAATCTTGGTATTCTTGGGCTGGGGTCTGGAGGAGAATCGCCTCCCCGAGGCAAGTGACTGCCTCAGTGTGGTCCCCACGGGAGGGGCTGTCTCAGGGAGGAGGGTCCCCTGTGCTGGCGGGCCAGGCTTTATGGGCTTAGCCCCGTGGGCGGGGCAAGGTCCTACCACCCCGGGGTCTCCGTCCTCACTCCTCTCCGCGCTCCGATCTGGACCTGGCGGGGTGGAGAACCCGCTGTCTGTGGGAATCCTGCCAGCCCCAGGATGAAGCTGGGGGAGTGGTTTCCAGATACAACGGTCCTGCCACAAGAAACCAGATCTTCTTTCATAGTAGTCCAACAGATTTTCCGATTTTCTGGTTCTACCCTGGAACTGAGAACTTAAAGCTTGTCGTCTTAAAAACATCATATTCTCCGGGGAAGTCAGAAATCGCTAGCCCGCCCCACTGTTTCCCCAGAACGCTGCTTTGCAGCTGCTTCTCGGGCTCCCAGAACCGGGCTTTCAGGAAACACTTGCTGCCAGCGAGGCATAGACACGTGTCTTGACATAGCTCGCGGCGGCCACCCATCCCCTGTTCTTCACAGGCTGCGTGAGTCCGCTCGGGCTGCCGTGACAGATCGGCACAGACCGGGCGGCCGAAACAACAGAATCTCATTGTCTCTCAGTCTGGAGGCTGGAAGTCGAGGTGTGGGCAGGGAGAGTTCCTGTTGAGGCTCTGAGGGGGCCCCTGCTCCGGGCCTCTCCCAGCCGCTGAGTTAGGGTTAGGGTTAGGGTCAGCCTTTGCATCTGCACCTGCCCCCTTGTGTGCGTGTCTGTGTCCCGATTTTCCCTTTCCATAAGGTACCAGTCTTATTGCATCAGGGCCCATCCCAGTGACCTCATTTTATCTTAATTACCTCTGTAGAGACCCTACTTCCAAATTACATCCCATTCAGAGGAACCAGGGGTTAGGACCCACCACGCAATAATGAGATCATCACTTCCTGTAACCTATTGTGGATTTCTGCCTTTGAAGCTCTCTCCTGGAATGACCTGTGATACGAAGCACTGCATCACCCACCTTTGCTCGGGGCACCTCTCTGGGCATTTCAAGCCCAAAGTGTTTAATACAGAGAGTCAGCACTTCTAAACCACTGACAGGGTGGCAGGAATGAAGGTGGAGGGTCCCATCACTGGATCTTGGGGGGCACAGAGACTGCGGCTTGCGTGAAGTGCGTGCTCAGTGACCGCGGCCTCCAGCCCGGGGTGTGCTGCACCATCTCACCTGCCAAAGCCCCCCAGCTGGCCTGTGGCTGCCGGGGGTGGGGTGGCGGGGGGGCTCAGGAGAATCCTCCTGTGGGTGGAAAGTAGCCCAGAATCGCGATGTGACTTCCGGGGAAGGTGTCAATGGGGAGGTGGCGTTGGGGGTGGCCATTGCACGACGCGCAGACCCAGGGGACGTTGGTATGAAAACATGGCCCTTGTAGGGGGCCACCATCAGCAGGGCTGCTGGAGGCCTGGTAGGGTGCTGGCGGCCCCCATGGAGTGACCCCGGGCCTTCTGGTGCAGATGACATAGCTGCACTTGAGACAACTGGGGAGCTGGCTGCGTGGGACCAGCGCGGGAAGCCATCTGCGACTTCTCCTCTGTCCACCTGCTCTCCATCCTCCGGTCCTGGCTCCCCGACAAGAGCTCTGATTGGCTTCCCTTCCGGGGCCAATCGGCCGTGGCCGTGGAGGGGAAGGGAGGCTGATTGGCTGAGCCTGGTGTCATGCCCGCAGCTGAGCCAATCCGCACACAGGAGGGCGGGGCCCACGGGAGGCGGGCGCTCCCACTCACGTGCGCTGAGCGGAGGGAATTTTCCTTCTCCGGATCCGCGACGCCGGCTGTCCCGCGACCGGCCTGCCTGGGGGCTGTGGGTCCGGCTCACCCCCGGCTCGGGCCAGGACACCCCGGCGGAGGCCGAGCTGGGGGCTGGCTGGTGGGGTACAGGTGCACTTCGGACACGGGGCCATGCGGTGTGTTAAGAGTTTTCAGGGGTCCTGGGGGTCAGACTAAGGAGGCACTGACAGAAACAGTGGCCGAGCCAAAGAACACCCTGGAAGAAGTCAGAAGAATCCGGGCAAATTTCCAGGGATTGGGTGTGAGCTCAGGAAATGTGTTGAAGACACCGGTGGGGGTGTTGGCCCTACCCATTGCGTGGACACTGGAGCAGCCCGGGGGGTGGCCTGTAGGAGCCCCCAGGGCAGACATCCTTGGGAGGGCTGGGGAACGGAGGCAGCTCTGAGAGTTTGGGGCTGCAGGGGGTAGGCCCAGGAGAGACTGCAGGGAGGAGGCCCGAAAGGGACTGCAGGGGGAGGGCCAGGAGGGACGGCAGGGAGGCTGGGGAGAGGCTGCAGGGGGGAGGCCCAGGAGGGGCTGCAGGGGGAGGGCCAGGGGAGGCTGCAGTGGGGAGGCCCAGGAGGAACTGCAGGGGGGAGGCTGGGGAGAGGCTGCGGAGGGAGGCCCAGTGCAGGCTGCAGGGGGGAGGGCCAGGAGGGGCTGCAGGGGGAGGGCCAGGGGAGGCTGCCTTGGGGAGGCCCAGGAGGAACTGCAGGGGGGAGGCTGGGGAGAGGCTGCGGAGGGAGGCCCAGTGCAGGCTGCAGGGGGAGGGCCAGGGGAGGCTGCAGTGGGGAGGCCCAGGAGGAACTGCAGGGGGGAGGCTGGGGAGAGGCTGCGGAGGGAGGCCCAGTGCAGGCTGCAGCGGGGAGGGCCAGGAGGGGCTGCAGGGGGAGGGCCAGGGGAGGCTGCAGTGGGGAGGCCCAGGAGGAACTGCAGGGGGGAGGCTGGGGAGAGGCTGCGGAGGGAGGCCCAGTGCAGGCTGCAGGGGGAGGGCCAGGAGGGGCTGCAGGAGTGAGGCCCAGCAGAGGTTTGGAGACGGGAGTGGAGACACCGAACCGCAGCAGGTCAAGTGTGGAGACACATCCTTTAGGGCCTTGAGAGAGGAAGAGATGCGGGGCCGCAGGGGCATCCACTTCCTTCCTGGAAGCCTCGCGCGCGGCTGTGCCGGGCTGTGGTCGGGCAGCGGCGAGCCCCGCGGCGGCCACGCGGTGGCGCTGCAGGACAGCCTGGCGGCCACGCGGCACGGCCGACGCCTGGACGTGGCCGGCTCCCCGCGGAGGCCCCGTCCTGGGCACCTGCACCCAGCATCCCCGCGCCCCCCACCCCAGCACGTCGGCACGCGGCCCTTCACACCCCTGGGGGTCCTCGCAGGAAGGATGGAGAGCTTCCTGGACCGGGACGCTGTGCTCAGTCCGCCCGCCCGGGGGATGTCATCGTCTGTCCGCGCATCACCGGTTCACGTACTCCTTCAATCATCCATCTATCCGTCCACTCATTCGGTGCCCACCGCGTGCAGGCCTTGCTCTGGCTGCTGCCGTGGGTTTGCATCAGGCATGGGGTCTCGGGATGGCAGGCTGTCCTGGTGGGGGTGTGGCATCTGGTCTCAGGAGCACAGACACTGGGACAGTGTGGGAGCGGGGACAGGGCCTCGGGCTCGTCTGATTCTGATCCTCTGCTCGTCGGAGCCTCCTGGCCTTACCTGGGGAAGGGCTGATCTCACCTGGATTCGTAAAGGTGGCTCAGCTGCTCCCCCGAGGGGGACGGGGTGGCGGTGGGAAATGGCCCTGGAGACCACGAGGGGCCGCCCTGGTGAGAGCAGGTGGGGGGGTGGAGGTGCTCACGAGAGAGGCGTCCGGGACCAGCAGCTGGGGGGTAATCACGGCAGACACACACCGGTCTACACCAGTCCCTGTGAGGGGACACGGGGAAACAGCACAGAGGGACTGGTCGCCCGCCTGATGCGGAGCTGGACTCTGAGCCCCTGGCCCCAGTGGGGGAGGGGCGGGGGGTGACGGTGGCCTGGCCGGGGGCGTGGGGAGCAGACGGACACGTGCCTAGCAGCTGCTGCCTGGGGGGTGGCCCCAGGGGCTGGGTGCCGAGCTGCTCTGCTCAGGCAGCACCCACATGCCGTGGTCTCAGGCCCAGGAAGGGCGTCTGGGAGTGGGGGAGTAGAGAAGGGGCCTGCAGGGCGGGGGGTGAGGGCTGGGCGGGGCTGTCCCTCAGCTGTGCCGCCGCAGGGGCTGCAAGGGCCAACAGGGCCAGAAGCGCCCTTGGGTGTCCCCTCCACACGGTGCCAGCGCCGCCCTGAGTGCCCAGGGAATGCCCGGCACGTCTGAGACCAGGTCACAGAAGCCCGGGGGCCGTGTCCTGACGGCTGACGGCAGCCCCACAGAGGGGGCTCGGAGCCAGCAGCCCCCGGTGGCCGCTCAGCACCCTGACCCTCACAGCTGAGGCGCCGATGCGCTTGCGGTTAGTGGCTGGGCTGGGCTCTGTTCCGCGGCCGGGGGTAGCAGGTGCCCTGCCACGACCCGCCCCGAACTCGGCGCTCAGAGGCCGCCTAGCTGCCCGCCAGGGGTCTTAGGGCCCCTCGCAAGCTGGCCTCGCGGCTGTCGGTGGGAGGGCTCCCCACTGGGCTGCCCGATCGCCATGCCGCTTCCTCTAGAGCCGGTGATCCGAGGGCCTGGTGCCAGGGCTGCCGGCTTCGTGCCCCCAGCGGTCGCAGGGCCCTGAGATGCCTCCAGGTCCTTGTGTCCCCAGGTCCCAGGCTTATCAGCCCCACGAATCCCTGCAGCCCCGCCCTCCCTCTTGACGTGCGCAGACCTAGGGGAGTTTCCTTTTCCCGCAAGCACAGTCCGGATTCAAACCCAGACCAGCCCAAAGCCCCGCTCCGGAGCCACGCTCTCCAGCCTCTCTTTGGGCATTTTATTGAGGTGACATTCACGTCACATACACCTCACTATTTTAAAGCGAACAATTCAGTGCATTTAGTGCCTTCACAAGATTGTGCAGCCACTACCTCTATGTAGTTCTAGAACATTCTCATCACCCCAGGAAAGCACTCCATGCCCCTTAAGTAATCCCTCCCCACCCCCCTCCCCCAGCCCCTAGTAACCACTGGTCTTTCCGTTTCTGTGGATTTGCCGACCCCCGGATATTTCATAAAAGAAGAAGTATATGATATGTGGCCTTCTGTGTCTGTCCTCTTTCCACGTCCGTCCACGTTGTGGCAGGTGTCAGTACTTGCTTTTTAGAGCTGAGGAATAAATACTCCATTGTGTGGTGAGACCACATTTTGTTTATTCGTCCGTCAGTGGACGCCTGGGTTGTGTCCACCTTCAGCTGTGAATAGCGCGGCCAAGAACATGCGCGCGCTGTATGGCCTGTGCGTTCCTCTGGGTAAGTGGCTCGGAGGGGAGCCACCGAGGAACGTGCTAACGGTAGGCTGAGCGCCGCGCTGCACCGAGCATGAGGACCCCCTCCACCTCCCGGCCACACTAGCCACGTGCCGTCTTCGGGATTCTGGCCGATTCGTGTCCATTCCCGGGCTCTCCATCCTGCTCCCCTGGCCGGGCCGCCCACCCTCACCCCAGCACCGCCGTTTGGATCACCGTAGCTTTGTAGTTAAGTTTTGAAACACGGAAATGCAAATCCTCCAAGTTTTTCATTACTGTTCTGGCTATTTTGGGGGTCCTTGCAATTTCATATGCCTTTGAGGGTTGGCCTTCCCACTTGTGCAAAAAGGTGATGGGGGTTTTGGTAAGGATGAGATCGCTGTGGAGTGTGCCACCGATGTCCACTGGGCCCTCGTGCCCCTGTGTGCTGGGGCCAGCTCTGCCTTCCGCGACGTGTGTGGTCCTCGGCGTGTAAGTCTCCACCTCCTTTGTTAAATCTGTTCCAAGGTATTCTGCTTGCTTTGTAAATGGAATTGGCATCTTCATTTCCTTTTCGGGCTGCTCCTTGTTGGGGTGCCATTTGCCCCCAGTCCAGAAAGTTCTGGTACATAGCAAAAAAGAAAACCGCACATGGTGTCCGCTCTGTCCTCGGCTGTAGCTGTTGCTAGCCTCCGCCCCCCTTCCCTGGGGAGCCCGGGGTCCTGTGCGTGGCTGGGGCTCCCTCAGAGCCAGCTGGGTCGCTGGAAGGGCTTGGTCTGGGCCCTCCAGTTAGGAGAAAGCCGGGCTCAGAGCGAGTGTTGGGGGGTGGGCTGTCATGGTCCCCGGGGCCCCTCTCCTGCGGGGCAGGACCACGGCACAGTGCTGGGAACAAGCTCTGGGCCTGGCTCCTACTGGTCTCCCCCCAGCCCCTTCCCACCATGGTCGGGGTCCACTCTGGGAGGCCCCAGTCTTGACTCCCACGTGGAGGGGTACAGCACCGGCCGGCTCTGCTGCCCACCCAGATCAGTGCTCCATTCTGGGGTGGTGGCTTGTCCCCCTTAATGCTCCTCTTTCAAAACTCCTTCTACACAGTGGGCAGCGCCTGGGTTGGTTCATCTGCATCCTTGGCCGCCTGTCCTGTTAGGTCTGGTGCTGCCGACCAGCTGGACAGTCCTCCCTGGAGGTCCCTTGGGCTGAGGCTCTTGGGTGAAGCCTCCTCACTCCCTGCCTCTCCCAGCGCTGGGGTGCGGGGGGAAGAGATGGGAGATGGGCCTCTGCCTCCCGACCCCTTGTGCCCCGCTCCATGTGCCATGCCGTGGGGCCAAGCAGTCTGCTCATTGGTACAGGTGGGTGGCTGCGGTGACCCTGGCTCCCTCCGTGGCTTCGTTCCAGTGGGGGCCTGGCAGGCGGGGGCCGTGGGGGCTGCCCTAACCCAGGATGTTCCGGCTGGACAGGTGGGTGGGGAGCGCAGCGCTCGCCCTTGGTCCTGTCTCGGAGACATGAAGCCCACCCCTCACGAGTGGGTGAAGGCCCCGTCCGTCCAGGTGGAATGAAGGGGCTGTAATTGATTTCCTCCTCTTCTTTTTTTTTTTTTTTAAAGATTTATTTATTTGAGAGAGCGAGAATGAGAGAGAGAGTACATGAGAGAGGGGAAGGTTGGAGGGAGAAGCAGGCTCCCCGCTGAGCAGGGAGCCCAATGCGGGACTCGATCCTGGGGCTCCAGGATCATGACCTGAGCCGGAGGCAGTCGCTTAACCGACTGAGCCACCCGGGCGCCCTGATTTCCTCTTCTAGCCGCTGCTGCTGAGGAGGAGAAATTGAGAGAAACGGAGAGAAGGCCGCAAGTACCGCCCGGAAACCAGTTAGCTGAGGGCCTGACAACAGACAGTCGCTGAAACTCTCTCCGCAGCTCCCTCCTAAACCCTGAGGCCAGGCCACCCGCCAGGCGCGGGCAGGGCTGGCGAAGGGTCTCCCGCCCCCTCCAGGAGAAGGAGCTGATGGCCCCAGTTCCTAGTAAAGCCCTGAGGTCAAGCCCCTGGTTAAAAACTCGGAGAAAGATGGGTCCATGGAGGCTGCCCCCCTGCTCGCTGGGAATCGTAGGCGGGACGGGCTGCCCCCCCCCCCCCCCGCCCGCCCAGTAATTAATCCCCAAACCAGCTCTTCCCACACTCTCTACCGGGCCTTCCGTCCTGAGACTGAATGACCAGTGCACGCAGGTGTGCCCGCACACGTATGCACCCCGTGTCCCCGCGGTCACCCGGTGAGCGCGGGTCTGCTGTAGGGGCCTCTGCACCTCCCTGAGGATGAGGACAGCCTAGGGGATGCTCCCCAGAAATCTGACCCAGGACAGAGCTTTGGGCCACAGCTGCCCCGCGCGGTGGCTCCAGGTGGCCCAGCAGGACGACCCCACGAGACGCCACTCCCCGAGGAGGCTGCCGTCCCCTCCCTCGGGGCGTCGCGGCGCAGCGGGCCTGGGCCTGGGGCTGCGGGGGGCGCGGGGAACGAGTCGCCTGGCGGGCCCGCGTGGCCAACTCCCGCCGCGCATCCATCTTTCATTCTTAGGAGCGTCGGGTTTGCACTCAAGTCCTGGCGACGGAAAAACCGATGTTGACAGAAAATATTACTTTCTCTGCGGAAGCACGGGCGCGGGGAGGCTGGGTATATTTCTTGCAGAAAACAAACGTCGCCCGGTCAGGAGCTGCAGCGCTCAGAGCCCCAGGTTTCCATGGCGACGGCCGCCCTCCCCACCTGCGACCGGAGCGGAACAGGTGCTGCGCTCGGGGTTCGGCCTCTGCCCCGCGCGGCCTCCCCGGGGCTGATGCCCCCCCACCCCTTTCCCCCACCGAGGGCAGGACAGACCCTTTCCTTCCCATTCCGGCAGCCACCCACCTCCTCTTGGCAGAGGGTCCCCTGCATTTGGGGACTTTGCTTGATGGGGGTCTTTGACCCGAGGCTTGCAGACAGAGGGAGTGGTCGGCGGACTAAAGCCCCTGAAGGATGTCCGCGTCCTACCCTGGGGGCCGTGACTCTGGGGAACAGGGGCTAAGGGGATGTTGCAGGTGGCCCTGAGGCCAGGTCGAGGCTGCCTGTGACGCGGGAGATTGTCCCCCAGGGTCCTTAAAAGCGGAAGAGGGGGCAGAGAGCGTCAGAATCATGTGACCCGAGAAGCTCCTGGAGCCGGGGATGCGGCAGATCCTGGAAGCTGGGAAAGGCGGGAAAATGGAATGCCCCCGGGGCCTGTGGGGAACCCAGGAGCGTTTGCGGCCGTGGGGGTCTGCTGCAGCAGCCACGGGGGCTCGCACAGGGGTGTCATCAATCTGGGGGACCCTCAGTGCGGTTCCCAGGGCCTGGACGCCTTCTTTCCCAACTGCCCCTTGCTGCGGCCCCCGAGGACCCTGTCCGGAGCCCCCTGAGCCCACTCCTGTCGTCGCTGCCGCCCAGGTGCCCCTGCTGCTGGGGTGTGAGCATTCCCTCCAGAACAAGGACCCACACGGGGCCCCCAGAACCTCTCACCCCGGCAGAACCAACCAGCGCTTCCTGGGCAGTGATTTCTCCAGGAAGCCGGCCAGCCCCTCCCAGGGGGGCCCACAGCGGGCAGCGACGGTGACCTTGCGTCCTGGGAGCCACGTGGCCCCGTTTGCGGTGGCCGCCGCGTGACCTGAGTGCACCGGCGCCTCCTCTCGCTGCACCCCGGTGCGCCCAAACCTCCCCATCGCCCCCCGCCTGGAGCTGGTGTGCGTAACTCACCGGACCTGGGCTGCACCCCTGCCCCACGCAGCAGCCCCACCCTTGGTGGAGTGAAGGTCTCAAAGGGGCCTCAGTGTGAGGATGTCTGGGTCGCGACCCCAGTTGTGCCACCACCCAATGGACGTGGCTTTGGGCGAGTTACTTAATTCCCGGCCCCCACTTCCTGCCACAGGGGTGACAAGAACCTGTCCGCAAGCGGCGTCCAGGAAGCCACCCCCATGGAAGGATCGGGGACCCTGCATGACCCACTCGCGCTGCAGCCCGACTCGCGTCTTCACAGGCCGGAGAGCGTCGGGCGGGCGGTGGGGCTTCGCGGGGGTGACGCCCACGTGGAAGGCAACCCCGGGCCGCCGGGTGGGCCGCGTCATCATGGGGCAGGCCGGCCGGGGTCGGAGAGGACGGGGAGGCGGACTTGGCCCCGGAGGCTCCGGAAGGAACCGGGGCGGCAGCCCGCGCCCTCTGCGAGAGGCCCCGCCCCGGCCACGCCCACCAGCCCCGCCCCATCAGAAAAGGCCCCGCCCTCGACCCCGGCCCCCAACCGCCCCCCAAATGTCCCGCCCCG
>NW_023270494.1:1805517-1817819 GCF_011800145.1 Mirounga leonina
CCGCCCCCCAAATGTCCCGCCCCGGCCACACCCACCAGCCCCGCCCCCTCAGAAAGGCCCCCCCCCCGCCCCCGCCCCCGCCCCGCCCCGGGCCCCCAAAAGCTACCAGGCTGCAGACAGACCACCTCTGCACTTGTTTATTGTCATGAACAGTTGCCGTTTGCTCTCACTTTCACTCCGCAATTCTCATTTGGTAAAATAAATAGAGATAAACGAACCTTCAGGGCGTGCTCTGTGAAGCCCCGGTTAACTCCATGATTGGATTTTCGCGTCGGACCCGGGAAGACCCAGCCGGCCGCCGCGCGCGCGGTCCCGTGTCCGCACAGACGGCCCCGCTCCGCGGCCTGCAGTCCGCTGCTCCCGACCCACCCGGTGGGCCAGCTGCGGGGCGCGGACAGGGGCCAGGTGTCGGCAGCCCGGGAGCCCGTGCGGACCCCGTCCCGGAGCCGGCTCCCGGGGCGCACGGGCGTCCCCCCGGCCGCAGAGCCCGGTGCTGCCCGGTCCCCGGGGACACGGCCCTGGCGGAGGCAGAGCGCCGGCCGCAGCACGAGGGGACTCACATTCCCACTATTATGGCCTCGCAGTGGCAGAATTAGTTAAGCCAGCTCACTCCTCTATGTGAATAATCTTGATTCCCAAGGAAAATGGAAAAAATGCTTTTCAGAATATCATCATTGTGGTTTTGTTTTACAAGCGCTGTTTGTAATTGCTTAGCACGTTCTCTGCTGTCCGTCCTGGGACTACACGTCCCCGTGGCTCCGAGGTCGTGCACCTACACGTGAAGACACACGCACACCTGTGTGCAGACATGCAGACGCCCTGACCCATGCCAAAGCAATCACCAAGAAACTCCTGCGTCACTCGCTGCAAGACACAAACTTCTGCCGAGCCAGCGAGTGGCGGGAAGAATGGGCCACCGCTGACCCACGATGCCCGCTGCGCTCCAGCCGCCCCTGCACTGTGCGTGTGATGCCTGTGCTGGCCAGGAGGCCGCAGGCCGCACAAGTGTGTGCTCACGTGTGGGCTCGGGAGCGCACACCCCGGGCCTTGCACCGCGTGTACACCCGTGTGGGAGGCCACAGGCCTCGTGGCTGTCACTGCACCTGCCTGGGAACAGCAGCACTTGAGAGAAACAGGCCCTGTGGCCCAAGGTGGTGGCGGAATGGCCAAGGACCTGCCTCACCTGTCCAAAGCCACCGGCCCCTCCTGCTAGCGGGTCTGTGATGAGAGGGGCCTGTGCCGGGAAGGTGGGCTGCGTGGTGGAGGGGCACTGCCAGTCCTCGCACCCTCTGGCCACGAAGGCCCCTAGTGGGCAAGGACTGGCGGTTGGCGAGGGGGCTTGGGCTGTCTCCTTCTACATGTGCCGGCTCTGTCTCTTGAACTCCCCCCGCCCCCAGCCTGGAAATGCCCCAGGAGCGTGTGCGCAGAAAACGGCCTGGGCTAGCTTGCAGCCAGGGGGATGCAGCCCAGGCTGGCTCATGGCCAGGCAGTGGCCCAGAGACCCACGTTGAGCCTAGCGCTCCCCTGTCCGCCAGGGTGGCTGAGCCCTGGGGAGATGGCTTCTGTCTCAGAGCTTTTGTGGAGCCAATGCTCGGGTCCCTTGCAAAATAGAACGAGTGTGTTTCCCCCTTTAAAAATCTCAGAAGCAAAACAGGACGGGAAGGGTGCTGGGATGTCTGCGACTGTCCTTGGGCTGTCACACGGCAGGACTCCACCAGAGGCCCCTTCCCTGGGCTCCTGGGCGTGACAGCGACCACAGACGGACAGACAGACAGCGAGGGGCCTCCTGGAGCCCTCGGCAGCAGGTCAGGACCAGTGTTGAGGGTGTTGCGGTGGATCCACTATGTACAGGGAGGCCTGGCGGGGAGGGGAGCCCGCTATCTGGCGCGCTTCTCCACCGAGTACACAGAGATGTAGTAGTCGTTGCTGCCCACGGCCAGGTGAGGCTGCAGAGGAGAGCAGGGCAGGTGAGCAGGCAGGAGGGTGGGGAGGGCGCCCTGCGGCTTCCTCATCCCCACTCTGCTGTGGCTCTCAGCAGAGGCCCCACAGCCCGCCACGGGGACACGGGGGCTCCCACAGCTCCGTGCAGGGATGGTCTGGGACCCCAGTGCCACGTGTCCGGGCTGAGAGCCCCGTGCTGCATGGGGGCCTCTGGCGTAGCCCACAGACGCGTGGAGCGGCCGTAAGGGATGGCTGCCCCTCCCCGGGGAGCACAGGCTGGACGAGGACACCTCAGCACCCTCTTTACTGCATGGCTTCTCCAGGGGCGGCACCAGGGCAGCGGCCAGGGATGATAGGAAAAGGGGGGCTGTCTCATGTCTGTGCAGCCCACGACTCCCTGCCTGATAGGGGAATCTGGTGCTGTTTTTGGAGGTAGCTTGGGGGCCGTGACCCTTGGAGACCCTAGGACCTGACAAGATCTTGTTTCATGCCATTCTTGGACACGGGGAGGGAGAAGCCCAGGGCGGCCTGGCTGTGGTCCCCCCGACCCCTCTGAGTCCCCCTGCATCCCCCCTGCGCCCCAGGGGTGGGGAGACACAGACCCAGTGCGGGTGGAAGGCCAGGCAGCTGATGGCCCCGACGCGCTGGCCCATAAACCCGTCATAGTACTTGATGTGGTTGATGAGCTCCCCGTTCCCGCTGTAGATGGCCGTGAACTGGTTCATGGAGCCGCTGCACATAGAAGGTCTGGCGTGAGCCTTCCCGCGGGGGTGGAAGAGTGCCGGGGGCGGCAGGTGCGTCCACAGGGAGAGGTGGCCCCCCTTTCCTCTCACACGGGCACCGTCCCAGACACGGGGCTAGCCTGCCCGCCCGTCACCCAGGCACAAGGGGCCCCACATTTACGTGGCTCTAAAGAGCTCTCCTTCCCAGGCCACGGGGGATAGCACCCGTTGTTTACGCGGAGACCCGAGGCGACTCTGGGTGCTCTGAGACGGTCGGGTCAGGAAAGGCCCCTCATTTTCTCTTAGGGTTGGCACCTACCAGGCGATCAGGTTTGCCTGGGGGTGGATGTCAAGGGCCGTGAGCCCCTTCACGATCTGAAGGACGTTCACAGACTCCGGCATCCGAGGGTCGAAGAAGCGCACGTCCCCGTTGACACTGCCGGGGAAGGGTCACCGCTGGTGAGGCTGGGGTGTGCCGGCCTCTCAGGGCCGGCCGCGTGCAGTCCGGGGCCACGTGCACACGCGCCGCTCAAGGCCGAGGCCGGCTGGCCCGAGTGCCCAGTAAGGCCCCCGAGGCATGGCCGGCGCCCACCCCACTGGCCCCAGCAACCAGGACCAGCACCCCGGACTCCTCCCCAGAGCCAGCAAAGGCCCTGCCTCCAAGGAGTGAAGCAGCAGGAAGCAAAGACACAGGGGAGGATGTGAGTTATTGGTTTCATTTCCAGTTCTGGAGATTAGATTTTGCACAGCCAGGGATGTAGTTACAGGATGGTAGGGAGGGGAGGCGGGGAGGCCAGGAGGCCCGATGTCACCCCTTTCCTGCCACCTTTCCTGCCCTTGGTCTCTAGTGGGTGTCGTTCTAAGAGCTATGTTCTGTTTTTATACTACAAATAAGGGAGAAAGCATCTCTTTGAAGAAATGGTGGCTTTGTGACCGTAAATTACATTTTGCTGTCCCTTTAACGGGCAAATAAATATTCGCTGCTCTCAGCACGGGATTTACTGGGCAGCAGAAATGGATTTATGGGCAGACGATTACTCCATGCAGTGATCCCACAGCAAAGGGCCGGAAGATGCCCACCCCCCTCCCGTGTACACCCTGCCGGCCGCCACCGAGCCAGCCTCCTGCTGCCCTCGGGCGAGGCTCTCCAGCAGGAGGCCTGATGTGTCCCTGCCCTCCCACCGGCCCTGACCTTTCTGGCCAGTCCCAGAGCGGAGATTAATTACAGCCCGGAAATGCTGTCCTTTCCCGGCCGTTTAAATACCAAGGAGAAAATAATGTTTTTACAGCAAAATGTCTCATGAATATTCCGTGCTCATTACCTCACGCTCATGATGTGGCCCTCGGGGTGCTTCTGGAGGTAGGCCTTCACCACCCAGGCTGTGTGCTCCCGGTAGGTCATGACGCGGCTGCAGGGGGCGGGGGGAGGATGGGGTCAGAGCCCAGAGGGCCGGCCGCTGCGGGGGAGGGGACAGCAGGCTGGCCAATGGTGCACACAGCCGGGAGCAGGAACTAAGACGCCGACGGTGTGACTTCATTTTGAGCGTTCACTTAAAGCCGTCAGGGTCTGCTCTGTCTGGGGGTCGGCGGCCGCCACGCACTGTTCGCCGTGATGTTGGGATGCGGTCGGGGCCCCTGGGAGCCCCCCAGACGGGGCTCCACCCCGTGCAGCTCCCATCCCACGACTCTGAGGGTCAGGAATGAGAACCCCAACCGAGGAGCTGCTGAAACGGAGACCCCCGGCACGGAAGACCCACGCCACACACAGCAAGCCACGAGTCACCACTGGGGAGCGTGGGTGCCCAGTGTCACTGCCCTCAGTGCCAGGAAGAGACCCCAGCGGTACCCTCAGGGCCGCCCCATGACCCTCGGCTCTCTCGGAGCCGATCTGCGACTTGACTGCCTGCTCAGGGTAGCTTTTTAAAACGACGGCTTGATGGAGATTCATCTCACCCTTTCAGAGCGCGTCGTGAGTGCGTTTCAGTGTGCTCACCGCCGTGTGAGGGTATTTCCGCCAGCCCAGAAAGAAACCCCACTCCCCACCCTCACAGTGGCGGCTTTCTGGGGGTGCTGCCCATTCTCTGTGCGGATCCTTCTGCAGAGAACCCGCCGGGCGAGTGTGGGCCCACCTGGCGCCGGTCTAGCCTCGGGTCTGTACCGGGAGACCCCACCCGACATGGCCCGGCACCGGGGCCTCTGCAGCAACCAGCCCGTCCAGCGGCTCGTCCCACGGGGTTCCTTCAGCCCCACGGTCACATACCTGCCCACCTGCCCCCCCACCCCTGAAGGCCAGGCTTGATTTTCCGGGACAAGGCAGGTGTTAATAAGCACATCGCTCCAGGGGCCCCGGGAGACTGTGCTGTCATCTACCAGCCATGGGGCTCAGGTGAGTGACCACCAGCTGGACCTCAGCTCCTCACCTGCCCACAGGTAACAGCACTTGCCCCCTAGTGCCTGGCCCCGCCTGGCCCCTGGCCAAGGACTTGCCCCCCAGAGCCTGGAACAGCCATGACACGCACGTCGCTCAGCGCTGCGTGAAGCCCACGCGGGCACTCCCCGACACCGTCTCCTTGGCTGTCCTGCATGCTCAGGAGGGACAAGGAGCTCAGGGAGGGCAGTACTTTGCCAGCCCCCTGCCCTGCTGGCTTTCCCTTCCACGTGCCGTGGGAATGTGGCCTCGGTGGGGGGTGCCCAGTGGGCTTTGGGAGGCTCCCTGTGTCTGGAGGGTGCTGGTGCTGGGGGGAGGGTGTGGATTACCATTCGCTGAGCGCCATCCTCCGGTCGTAGACGCGGATGGAGCCGTCCCCGAGGCCAGCCACGATGAGGGAGCGGTGGGAGTCACAGGACAGGCTTGTCACACAGCTGTCAGCGCCTGTGGGGATGTCCTGGGGCCGGGCACAGGGACTGTGGTGAGGCCCCCCCACAGCGGCCGGGCACGCCATCACCCCTGGCCCGGGACCCCTGCCTTCTCCACCAAGGAAGGCTTTGAAGGCCCAGGGAACCCGAGGGACCCGCAGGGGACCCGAGTGAGTCAGGCCCACACCCGCCCGAGAGCTGGTCCCCTGTCCCTAGGGCCGCAGCCAGCACACAACTCTGGGAACCGGCTTTTGGTGCCAATTAAACTTTCCAGTGTCTCCCTCTTTCCTAAAAAGGAAGACGAAGCACATTTTGGTAGGGACGGATCCTCCTAATTAGTTCAGGAAAGGGTCTAGGGAGTTCTGCCTCCCTAAGCCGCCGCCTCACCGCTCGTCCTGGCGGCCGTAAATGCCGTGGAAGGGCAGGGGTGACGAATGCCTGGCAGGAAAGAGCAGGAGACCAAAGGGGCCACAAGAGGGAAAGTGCTTTCCCCTTGTCAGGGGTTTGCTGCTATTGGGTTCACAGGGAAGAAATCCAACACTAACGGAATCCGATCCGTGTAAGAGGCAACAAGATGAGGGGCCGCAGCTGCACCTCTGGGACTCCCCACCTGCTCAGAGGACTTGCAGGTGGGAGGGGGCCGGAGACAAGCCCCTGGTGGCTGAGCTGAAGACAAGTTCTGGGGGCACAGACTCCCGAGTAAGGGCTGCGAGCACTGGGTGTCCACGCTGCACTGGAGGGCTGCAGGGAATGGCTAGTCCCGGGCCCCAGAAAGGATGTGTGACGGAAGCTGACTGTACCATTGCAGGACCTGAGCACAGGGCAGAGGGAGGTCACTTCTGCCCGGGGGCGGCAGCTTGGACAACCGTGCCCCGGCCTCACTTCGGCTCCCTGTCCCCAGCCCTTCTAGTTCGACCCAGAGCCCGCTCTCCTCTGCCGGGCACCCGTGTGACTGAGGGCTTGGCGGGAGGCCCAGGGCTGGGCTGGGGAGCTCCCGGACCTCAAGCTACAGCCAGCACCACCACCCCACATCTCCGAGGCCCTGAGCTGTCTGCAGGCCTACTGCCCCTTCCAGGATGCCTCTGTCAAAACCAATTCTCTCCTCACTCTGTTGATTAAAAATGGAAATAAGAGACGCTTTAAGAAGCATGCAGTCAAGTAATTCACCATTCCAACTTAAGATGTTTTCACTCTGCTGCTTTCTGATATTCCCTGATTTACATGGATAAAATAATTTTGGGAAATAATTAGGGTTCGCATCGGCTTAATCACGTTGCGATGCAGGATCAAAGTGTCAAGATAAATGGGCATCTAGAGGTAATGAGCTTCCGACAGTGTGGCGGCTGCACACTCCCTCCCTGGTGTGACCCCGACTCTTGCTTCTCTCTGACAAGGCCTGTTTGGTGGGGGGAGCAGAGCTGGGGGGCCTGGCGGGGTGTTGCAGTTACCTGCACTTTCATCTCACGGTCTGTGTCCCAGATCCGGACGATCCGCACGTCCCCTGAGCTCATGAGGAGGCCGGTCTCCTGCTCCCAGTCCACCACCATCCCGGCTCCTGGAGAGACATAGACCGCTCCGGCGTCACCGCGGGAGCCTGTCCCAGGCAGCCACTCAGCACCAAGGAGCGCCACACCACCCACAGCCACGGCCAGGTGCCCAACCCCACAGGAGCTCCAGGTTCCCAGTCTGGGTCAGGGCAGCAATTTGGGAGTCTTCCCCGGATCCCTGCTCTGCCCAGGCATCTGCTGGCGGGCAGTACCATCCTAGGACTGTTCAACATGCCCGTTTTCTAAAACATCTGGGCACAGCAGGCAGCCCTGCAACTTCAGAGTGGGCATGGCGATGCTTCTCTTGGCCACATCAAGGCTCAAGCATGCGGTTTCTCGGGGCTGACCAGGAGCTCTGCAGAGGCCGAGCAGACTGCGCCGGGCGTGAGGTCCATGCTGGGACTGCATGGGGAGGCCAGTGACTGCAGCATTCCTAAAGGTGGCATTAAAACCTCACGGGAGGGACTCTGTTTAAAACAACGTTACGTTTTAAACATACAGGAGAGATCCCGTACCCACCAACCAGATCTAACAGTGGCGGGCATTTCCCCCTTTTCGTTCTTTTGAAAAGAAGCAAGATTTTAGACCAGCAAAAGCCTCACTTGCCCACTCTGATCCTGGCCGAACCGTCCCCAGGCCTTGGGCATCTTCCCAAGCTGGGCCGTGCGCATCCCCCATCCAGGCGCACCTGTCCACACACCAGGACGGCTTCCGCTAACGCCACCAATTTCACACGGGGCGTATTTCCTAGGAACCGCGTTCCCCTTCCAGGTCACGTTGTGTGGACTCATCCTGCCCAGCAGGTTGGGGTCTGCTTGACCCAGTTATTTATGTGTTCCCTGACTCCACAAACCGCAGCTGCAGCAGCAACTTGTGCACTTGGAAGGAGGCTCCCGGCGGGAGGGGCCACATCTACAGCCGTGGCAGAGACCCACGCAGTGGGTCCCACCAGACCCCGTGGTCATTGGCGTTCACGATATTCTTCCTCCACCAGACGCATGCGCTGCAACCTGCATCGTGACACCAGGATCTCTTTCTGTTCTGCCACTTACGTGATGACCTCGTTTGTGTGTTTCTTCAGTCACACTTGTCAAACTCATTTCTGCTGCTCCACGCTGCGGCCCCGCAGCCCCCATGTCCCTGGGCACCCTGTTCTGGAGCCCGTAATGCCTCGTTCTCTTCCAATGTGTCCTTTTAGGGCGGTGGACCTCCCTCCAGGCCTCAATCTCCCTTCCAACCCTGGGCTACCCGCCAGGTACCCCCACCAGCAGCGCTGGGGGCGCGAGCCGGGCCCAGACCCTGGACAGACTTCTAAGCACAGACAACTCGGCTTAGCCATGGCAGTCTTCTGAGCACCACTCTCTGCAGGGAGACACTGAATTAGTGGGCACAGGGTTTCCTTCTGGCAGATGAGAATGTTCTGGAACTAGCTGGGTGGGGGTCGCACATTGTGACTGCACTAAATGCCACTGAATTGAACACTTTACAATGGTTAATTTTATGTTATGTGAAGTTTACCTCAATAATAATCCCCCCCAAAAAAGAAAGGAAGAGAATAAAAGAAAGACCAGCACGAAGCCTCAATCCAGCTCAAGTGTTTGCTCTTCTTGACCAGTCACCTGCCTGGATGCGGAGGCAGGGCCCCCGGCCCGGTCCCTACTGGCCACTCTGTGCCAGGACATGACCCCCCAGGCCAGAGGGACGTACCGAGGGTCCGGGCATGGCCAGCGGTTGAGGGGCGGGGGTGACTGTGCAGGAAGCTCTCTGACCCAGGAGGGGGGTGGTGGGTGGGTGCCAAGGGCCCCCATCCCGGGGGAAGGAGTGTCTGAAGCCCTATTGTTTCAGACCCCATGTTTACTGGACTTGATGTATTTGGTAACAATGAGGATGGAGAGCGTGACTTCTGACCCGGGCCCTTTGGCGGCTCATGTCAGTCATGTGCCACCTCTGGAATCAAAACCCAAAGTAGTGCCAGGGGGTGGTCCACAAGCATCACTCAAAACCGGCTGCAACCCTTCAGGAACCAGTTGAGAGACCCTGAGAGTGGCCCTGGGCTAGCACCCGCTGGGACGCCCAGGCGGCCTGCTCCAGCCAGTGTCCCAGGGAGGGAAATGGACCCCTGTCTGTCTGTGAGCCTTCTGTCTGGAGCCCCTCACATAAGGGGGACCGGATGCCCTCACGCACATGATGAAGGATGGATGGCCTGGCATCATGGGGCAGGGACGGCCCATACAGCTGGGCACTGCACAGCCTCGTATGGTGGGGGAGGGACAGCGTTCTATGATGGGGAATGGACAGGACTCAAAGGGAAGCTTGTTCAAGGCCCCGAAGACCCACATCTACATGGGGGTGGAAGGTCGGGTGGGACCTGGGAGAATGACGAAGCTGGACGGGCACGAGTTGGCTACATGGGGCGGGTAGTTATGTCCATCTGTCTGTGTCCAACTGGCCTCAGGCAAACCTACACGCTCTCAGGCCCCCAAGTCAAGGTGGGGCCTGGGTGTTCTGCAACGGCTCCAGCTGCAAGAAGCATTCTTTGTAAAATGGGTAAAACTGAAAGTCATTTGCTTTGTATAGACTCTGAGGGTTTTTAAAGAATACGCAAATTCCCAACTCTGAAAGCGCTGTGGTCGGACCACGGGCCCCGGACGTCAGCCTGTGGGCCGTGGCCTCGGGGGAGCACGGCGGGTTGGTGCCGGGCTGCGTCTGCACCCACCTGACGGTGGCGCTCCCAGCCTGTCCCGGTGGCAGACCAGCTGCAGAGCACACAGGCCCCCGAGGAGTGGATGTGCGGGGTGGCCGTCGGCACAGAGCCCGCACCGCCTGCGTGCTCAGACATCCTCGGCCGTCCTCCTGGTGCTCGGCAGCAGCCCCGCGGGCCACTTAGGAGGCGTGTAGTCATTGAGCGTGTAGGCCAGATGGCATCTGGACCAGTGCCAACGTCTCAGCGCCACAGTCTGGGGTCACGGGGACAAGCGGAGAGGGTCCGGGGTGGGCTGGGTGACCCAAGGACGTGAGGCAGGAGTCGCAGCTGTGCCCCGCGCCGGGGGTGAGCGAAGCGGGTCTGCCCTGTTTTGTTCTGGACGGCCGACCCAGGCCCGAGCCAAGGGGTGGAGGGCAGCTTCCTTCCTGGTGGATTCACGAGGTGCTTCGGAGCCAGAGGGAGCCCGCCCGGGTCAGGGCCCACTCTAACGCTCTTGTTCCAACTTAATCGTCTCTCTGAAGGCCCTCTCAGGTCAGCGAGCTGGGTGCTGACACGCCAGGCCTCAGCATCTCCATCTGGCGCAGCGGCTCTGGGAGCGTGCGCGGAGGCAGGGGGTGGCGTGTAAACCCTAGCCTGGGATGCCAAGCTGGTTCTGCTTGGAAGTAGCGGGGAGCAAGCGCTGCAGTCAGTGGACTAGAAAGCTGTGTGCTGCAGACGGCTGGGTTTTCCTGAGTCCTGTGCACTGGGTCGGGGAGGCAGATGCCTTGCACGTGCAGACGAGTCTGACCCCAGATAGGACATACAAGTGCCCAAAAGGTGGTGAAAGCGATATTCTCTGACCCTGTGACCCTGAGACACACAGGGACAGCCCCGGACGTGGAGCTCCCAGCGGCCAGGAAAGCCACTGCCCCTCAACGTCGGTTTCCTGATCTGAAACACAGGCATGCGGCGGTCCTATCCCAGAGGAGGGCCCCAGAGTATGGACGGGATAGCTATGAGCCCCAGAGTCTCCTGCATGGGATGCTTCCTACACGGGGGTCCAAGGACCCTCAACCAGCAGGCGGAGGTCATACCCTTGGGGCCCAGGAACCCTCGGCCAGCCTGCAGGGCGCTTGCCCTTGGGGCCCAGGGACCCTCAGCCGGGCCTGAGGGCACGTCCCCTCGGGGCCCAGGGACCCTCAGCCAGGCCTGGGGGCGCGTCCCCTCGGGGCCCAGGGACCCTCGGCCAGCCTGCAGGGCACATCTTTCCACCAACCCCATTGCAGTCGAGCACCTAAACTCAGACTGATTTGGTAACTTTCACAGAAGCAAATGAGAGGAACGTGAGGTGGAGTCAGGACCCCAAATGAGGCCCACCCTATATTACAGCCTGGTTCTTTTTGTGGGGCCACACCACCTCTGACAGACATCATGGACACATACAAGAACTCATGTAACGGCTCGGTTGTTTGCTCTCTTCTAAATGAACAAAGTGTCCTCGAAATTGGCCTCTGAGATATGCAGGATGGCCAGTGAATGGCCAGAGCCTCTTGCTGCTGGGATACCTGCAGAGCCCTGGCCCGGTGGGGCCCTGGACCCCAGGCGTGGCACAGCCGTCCTCGAGAAGCCATGGCACAACCCAGGGGAGGCAGGGGAGGCCCCAAGATGACGGGATGCCTCCCTTGCGCGGGCGGGGGCACAGCCCAGGGCAGGAGTGTGAGAAACCCGTGCTGCTGGGAAGCAGCCGGTGCGTTGGCTCGCACAGTCAGAGCAACCTCCACGGGAGGTGTCGGTTGAAGACAAACTCCCGAGGGAGCCGGCATGTGGTTTGGGGGCCTTGGAGCCTATCCGCTCAGCTGTGTTTGACTGTCTGCGGGCGCCCTCACCTAAGACAGCAAGGCTCCGGTCTGGAAGATAATCTCTCAGAGCAATGGGAGATTGCAGGGAGGAACGCAGGGCTCTGCTCTACACCCCGACGCACCTCCAGATAAGGTCCTCCTGCTCCCACCTGGGCCCCCTCTCGTTTCCCATGGGTCCGGACTCTCAGCCACATCCCGCTGCCCAGAGATAGAGTGTGGCCACTGGTTCTCCCCGACACCTTTTCCAGCCAGCCCCGCGTCTCGACTTCCAGACATGACAGGAGGAGAGGTTATTTGATCTGTCCCAAGTTAAAGATGATAAAAGGGTTTCATGTTCTTCCCAGATGGGACGAGAAGGAACAAAGGTGATGGCTGTGTTTTAAGTAACACTCCTAAGATTCAAACATCTTGCCCTTGAACGAGGTGGACTTCATAGGTCACTATGGGTGCAGGGTGCCCCCTCCTTCCTCTGTGCACCCCTACCTCTCCTGTCAGACCGGCGTGGCTTTCTGGGTTTCTGGGAGCGAGCGGGCTGCTCTGGGCTCCCCCTGCAAAGGGCTGCCCACTGGCTCACTCCCTCTCTAGGCTCACACCTTCAGGATGCCGGCACCCTGCTCTCTGCCCCGGGGAGGGTGGGGGGTGGGTGTGAGCTGCAGGCTGGCCAGTGCAGGCTCCGTGGGTGGCCGGGACCCTG